>NC_133658.1:815963042-816297769 GCF_037893015.1 Macrotis lagotis | reverse complement strand
GTATGGAGGGGAGTGTAAAATGATTCAGATAGCCCTAATAGATAAGGATATAAACAAACAGTCCTCGATAGAATTGCAAAATATTCACAACTACATGAAAAAGTGCTCTAAATCATTAACAAAGAAAAATTCAAATTAAAACAACCCTAAGATTTCACTTCATACCCTGCAAATTGGCAAAGATGACCAAAAAATGACAATAGTCAATGCTGCAGGGGTTGTGGAAAGGTATGCAAACTTAAACATTGTTGGTGAAATTGTGAAATGGTACAGTCATTCTGGAAAGCAATTTGGAATTACAGAAAGTAACTAAATGTCCATATCCTTTGAACGTCTATTACTGGGATTATACCCAAGGAAGTCAATATTAAGAAAAAAGCCCCTATATAGTCCAACATATTTATAGCAGCATTTTTTGTGATAACTAAGAATTGGAAAGAGAGATATGGGAAGTATCTATCAAATGGACAATTGCTAAACAATTATGGTACATGAATGAATATCATAGACTATTACTATGCTATAAAAAATTATATGATACAGAAAGACATGGAAAAATCTACATGAACTGAAGCTGAGAAAAGAAAACAATATATACAGCAACTACAACTAAATGTAAAAAAACCACCAAAAAAATCAAAAGTAACAGAAGTATAAAGATTAAGTGGGATTCAAATGGAGACATGAAAAGATAACTGCCAATTGAACCATTCATGGAGGTGGAGGTACCCAAGTATTATACACTACATGTGATTTCAGGTTTTTACAATGTATTATAAGCTGTGCTGACTTTTTTTTCCCCTTTCCTCTTAAAAATACTATTTATCTTAATGGTTCTTTAGTAAGGGATGGGATATATGTGATAACCTGATGATGTAACAAACCTAATTTTTTTTTAAAAAGCCGGTAATGGTAAGGTAAGAAAAGTACAAATAACAAAGAGCTTTTAATGACAAACAGGCATTTATATTTGATCCCAAAGGTTACAGGGAGCCACTGGAGTACATTAGACAGGTAGTGACAATAACAGACCACTGCTTTAGAAAAATCACCTTGGTAACTGAATGAAGGGTAGTAAATTGAAGTGAGGAAAAACTTGGGGCAGGGAGAACACATTGGTTATTGTCTACTTCAGAAGGTTACTGTGACAATCAAATGAAAATGCATTAAGTACCAAAGCTCCTGAAAACTGTAAAATTAGCCTAAAATAAGGTGGTATTATAGTACTGTCCTACTCTCCAAAGTTTATAAGTATGTAGTCACTACTGACTCACTCTTTTATCCCCAAAATCTAGTTTGTCTATTTTGTTTCTTTGTTTTATTCCTCAAATCTGATATTTTGTTTACATTTTCACAGATAGCATACTATTCCAAGTTATAATACATCTCTATGTTATTGCAATATTCTGCCAAACTGGCCTCCCTGCCTCTTTTTTTCTCTCTCTGTTTTCTTTCTCTCTAACACAGAAAAGAAAAATATATTTCCTAAATGTAGTTTTGACCACTTAATTCTATTTACCAAGTTTCTCAAATGACTTCCAGTCACTTCTTAGACTCAAAACTCAGAACTTCCTTTAAGGTTCTCTTTCCATACATAATAGTCATTTTTTTGGCATTTCAATTGAACTTGCAGGATATTCAATTAACTCTTAAGTTTTAAAATGCCAACAAGAAAATCAAAAAAATACTTGTCATTAAGGTTAGAAAGATTATGTACACATACAAAAATGTATACAAAATAGGTACAAGGTTAGAGAGAGATATTAATTGTTTAAAAAAAAAAGGTCTCATTTAGGAGATGGTGGCTGAGCTAAGCTATGAAAGAAGCTAGAAAGGAAGTCAAAGTTCCAAACTATACACAATACCCTCATTACCATTATTATTATTTTTTTTTAGGTTTTTGCAAGGCAAATGGGGTTAAGTGGCTTGCCCCAGGCCACACAGCCACACAGCTAGGTAATTATTAAGTGTCTGAGACTGGATTTGAACCCAGGTACTCCTAACTCCAGGGCCGGTGCTTTATCCACTATGCCACCTAGCCACCCACATTATCATTTTTTAATGAATTCCTTACTCTGAAAATTTAGAGCTGGAAGGAACTTCAGTATCAAGTCCAATCTATTACCAAGAAAGAATCCATATATATATATATATATATATATATATATATATATATATATACACATATATATATATATAGACACACACACACACACACACACACACACACACACACACACACACCCCAAGTGGCCATCTAGCATCTACCTGAAGACCTCTGTTTCGAGGAAACCTGCCACCTCCTAAGGCAGTCCCTTCCATTGACATCAAGCCAAAATTTGCTGTTTTGCAACTTCTGCTCATGGTTCCTGTTTTTTTCGTCCAAGGAGAAAAATCAGAACAAATCTAATTCTTTTTTTTCGAAAGGAGGACCTTTCAAATATCATATCCCACTATGTTTTATCTTATCCAAGTTAAACATTTCCAGTTCCTTCAACAGATGGTCATCTGAAATGGAATTAAGTCCTTCACCAATCAGTTACCTTACACCTTGGACACTGCCCATCTTAACAAATAGAATTAAACATAATACTCCAGATATAGCTTAAACAGGACAGTATATAGTGGATATATCCTAATTCCTAGAAGCTTTGTCTCTCTTAAGGCAGTCCAAGATGCCATTGGCTTTGATAGGTGCCACAACCCATTGTTGATTCAATAATTAAAACTCTCAACTGTGGTTCTTATCTTAAGCCTGTTTAATTGAAAATTATTCTCCTTCACATTCATCCCTAATGAATTTCATTTTATTAGCTTCAGCCCAATACTGGAGCCTTTTAAAATCTTCTTGGATCCTAATTCTGCCATTCATTAAGCCTTTAAACACATCATAAAAATGCTAAGCAGTTCAGGACCAAGCACAGAATCCTGGACACTCCAGTATAGATCTTCTGAGGTAACAGCAAGCCATCATTATTCTCTAAGTCCAATCATTTAGTCAGTTCTTAATCCATCTAATTGTTCTGACATCTAAACCACATCTCTACATTTTTCTATTAAGGTGTAAGATATTGATCACTTCTATTTTTATCCCTAATGTTTAGCCAATTGCCTAGTGTATGCATACTTAAGAAATGCTAGTTGACTGACTGATCAGTGATATTATTATAAATTCAGTGAGTATCTGCTTTGTGCCCACTTCTCTGTTAAACAATAAAAAGCACACACATACACGCTCACAAAGGTCTTTAAAGGTGTCAAAATCTCCATGAAGGGGCAAAAATAAATGTTCAGAGAAAACTTTTTAAGTCTAAACAATGTGATACTATATAAATCCAGATTCAGGGGAAGGATGAATTGATGTGGTCAGGAGTTAGAAAAACATAGAGATAACAGTGCTTACTTGATCTTCGAATTAAGAGCAGAATTTTGAAAAGCAAAGAGAAGAAAGGATGATAAAACAGTGTTAACAAGGGAGAGGCAAATGAACAACTCATGTTCTTGAGACCATCACAGAATGAGTAGACTTCCCTGACAGAGCAGAACTGTCCTGTGCTGAAGTTAGGAAATAAAAGGTAAAAATGTAGAGCTTGATATGTATGCTAGAGTCAAATTGCAAATGGCTTTTAAAGGCAGGTACAAGAGATTAAACTTGATATAAGGGCAATAAAGAAGGCTCTTGAGCAGAAAGTTAAGATATTTTTAAAGCAAAAACTTCCAATTAGAATTGACCAAAAATAGATAGGCCTGCCTCTGGAGGTAGTGAGTTTCCTGTCCCTGGAGGTCTTCAAGCAGATGTCAGAAAACATCCAATAATCAGTGATGTTATAGAGGTTATTACTGCTCAGGTTTGAATTGGATTAGATGCCTCTAGAAATCCCTTCCAACTCTATATTATTCTATGAAATATCACTGCTTTCTTGTTTCTGCCACATTATATAGTTAAATTCCCTTTAGGGTAAGAACCACACCTCACAATTTTGTTGTGTGTCTTCCTGCATTTATGTGTGTAAGGATAATAATTCTTCCTAGTTTCAGGTTAAAAATTCATTTATTGTCCAAACTCTCAATTAAAACATACTCATTCTTTACTAAGATGCCATTTTTTTGTTCTTCTACAACATGAAATGACAAGCAAAACAGTTCTAAGTAATTTAATTCAATTCCCAACAAAAAACATTTGCTTGCACTGATATCCTTGGCTACATTTTGCTAATGGTCAAAATATACAGAGCATAAAAAACTAGAAATGATACCTAGAAAGTTTCAAAGAATAAATATATTTCAAATTCATCCAAAATTATGTTTAACATGCTATTTTTAACATTGAATATTAAATTAAGTATTTAAAAAGAAAAATTTACAAAAGAACTCCTAATGCAAAACATCCAAAATGTTTCAAAATAACCCCCTCCCCATTTAATAAAATTTACATGCTTTCAAGTCACTAGAAGACAATTCTGTTGTCTTATTACTGAACAAAGCTTATTACTGAACTGGATTGTTACCCTGGAAAAAAGTAACTAGCAAAATGCTCCAATAATATTGCAACGGAAATAATACTGTGGAGAACAATATAGAGGAAAAGACAAAAGGATTTTCTTCCCATTATCATTATTTAAATTAAAATGACACTCTAAACTTTTGTAACCCTGAACCAAATAACTTTTCTGGGAAACAATTCCAAAGTAATAATAAAAAATAGATCCCAGTGCATAACAGCTGAAGATAAAAATTATAATCTATTGGTCTAGTTAATTTGGACTAAATTTTCTTAAGACTAGCTGAGAAAATATCAATAAGAATATATCTGATCTCACACTACTCTCTAGTCTCAAATAGTTATCAAAGGTAAAAGATGAAAGATGGCAAAGCATAAGCCAAGAGTTCCTGTCCTTTTTGTGATTTATAACTCTAAAAGATCTGAGATACAAAGGCCCAGAGGAAAAGGCATGATAAGATCCCGATATTAAAGAATCTGAACTTTGGGATTAGTGGAAAGGGGAGAAAAAAAGTGGGATAATTGACAGCAAAATTTCTGAATAAGGCAGAGGTATTGGAAAAGGGGAGTACTCATTATAAATTATCTAAGTGAAGAAAGGGTGAAGTATTTCTACCTTCATGCCTCTGAAGTCTTAGAACACTTAGAACTTAAAACTTCCACAGGAATAGGGGTGTGGCAATGGCAATAAACTTACCATGTAAGGTTTGAGAATTGCTTAATAGATTTTGAACCTTCTAGTTGGAAACCAATTCTGTTTTTATTAATCAATATACAAATCTTACCGACAATAATAAAAGTCCATCATAGCATACACTCCACTAAGAGGCACTTTCTTTATTCCAAAGGCCTGCCCTGATTAGATCACATCTGAAATATTATATTCCTTTCTGAATACCACATTTTGAGGACACTGATAAAATGAAGTGTGGTCAGATATGAAGACCAACTAAAGGAATTAAAAGTGGTTAGTCTAGAGAAGAGAATAAGGAAAGAAAGAATATGTATTCAAATTATCTGATGGGGCATCATGGGATAAAAGAAGGAATTTCATTCATACTGCTTAAATCCAAATGATAGGAACAGGAACAAATAAAGCAAATTAGAAAAAGGGAAATATAGGTTTGATATGAGAAAACTTCCTAATAATCAGAATCATCCAAAAAAAAAATGAAGTGGATCAGATTGAACAGTAGGTTACTAGGTTACTATTTGTTTAAAGTCTTCAAACAAAAGGTTGAATGTTACACATACTGTGGATTAGATGACCTCTGAGTCTCTTCCAACTCTGAATTTTGTAAGTTTTGAAAGAAAAGTATAACTGGTCACAGGTTCATTTATTTACACACACACACACACACACACACACACACACACACACACACACACAGACACCCACCCACCATAACACTGTATAATGATTGTGCTTTTAGTGTTATCCTCATGAATGAGCATCACAAAGACTGATGCATGACCAGTATTATTTTCAGGACTCTGTATAAAAATATTGAGCCAATAAAAATAACTATTCCTATTCCTAGGGAAAATTTCCATTTTTAGTTCCCTTAGGATTTAGAAGAAAATTAGGAGATCCATAAGTTTCAGGACTGAACAAGTAAATGACCTGCCACAGTTTAATTTAACATTTGCATTCGGGAGTTTCATGCCTTTCTTAGGGGTTCAGCTCATTGTGATGCCATAGAATGAACACCGTATCAGATGTCAGGAATGCTGAGCTCATTTGGCATGATCTCGGGCCAATTACAACCTTCCTAAGTTTGCTTATTCACATGTAAGCTAAAGGCACAGAAAAGTCTCATTCAAATCTACTGGGGATTTTTTTGATTGATTCTCCTCCAGCATTTAACATTTTTAAGACTGGTAATGGGATGTTTCAGGATCACATGAAACTAAGAAGAGCTATTACTTTATCTCATCTCAGTAATTTATATAATGAACTACTTTACCTTTTGACTTTCTTTCCAATCTGTTTATTAATATACCCACTGAAAGAGGGAACTTCTTTAAAAATTCATACAATGCTTACAAAAGAATATGAAATATTTAAATGTAGAACTGTATAGAGCTTACCAGATTTAAGACCTGAAATTTTGAAGATGGCACTTGGTTTCCCATTCGTGACAAACCCCAAGAGCTGCCATACTGGCATTCCACTTGAATCAGGATATGAAAAGTAGACAGATCCTCCCATACCATCAGGAAATGGGACTGTTCCCAGCATAAACACCACGACATGGTTGATACTTTGATAATCAGGTAAGTCAAATACAAATTTATCCTCTGCCACTTGCTGTGCAACTGTTTGCACCTAGAAAATAAAAAATTCTCAGATGAAAAAGTTTGTGAGGTTCTGAAACCCTTAACTATCCAATGTAACACAATTTACTGTGTCACCAGGCATAATCAAAGTCAAAATATTCTGGCTAGTCAAGTATTCAGATAGATAGCTACCATATATGTCACATAAGAATTAGCAATTTTCAAAGAATTTTAACACGATGAAACATATTTAACACTAAAACTGTTCACTCCCACAAAAGGTTCTCTCTTTAACACCCACTTTCTTCCAATGATTCTATCATAGACTGCCACAATCTCAGACAAATCAAAATCAGAAGTAATACATCTTCTGGTAGGTAGAAAATTGCCAAGAATAACTTGTGTGAGAAGTTATCAACAACATCAAAGACACTTGTGATAAGAAATGAAGATGGGTCAATCATAAAACAAGACTGAGACACAACAGACGGACAGTCAAAATTCTATGTTAATACCCTCCAGACAGTAAGAAAAGACTATTTCCCCCCCCTTACCTCTCCCCACCAGTAAATGTACTAGATGCTCTATGCAGAATTTATGAGATACCATGGAAAAGAATCACACAGCTATGAAGCCATAGGAGATAATATTCTGTTATCCACTGAGGGATTACCACAGCAATGAAATCATGGATTAAAGTATCAGAATAATGTTAAAACCATAATGGACATAATTTAATATTTCTTTTCCACTCCAAAATCCCCTCATCACAACTTTACCTACAAAAGTACCATCATCTTTGGAATGTCAAACCAACTTCAGTATTTATATTCTGGGGAGGGGGTATGATTTGTTCGGTGCACATGTGGGGTTTTTTTGGAAGGAACACATTGTTCATCACCTGAATTTTGTTAAATGAGATGCAAAAAATTCTACCTGTCACTTGCCAAGTATGGCTTTTAAAAACCCCATCTTTTGTCATCTTTAAACAAAGAAATGAACCTAACAGCCAGATATGAGGAGGAAGAAGTAGATTGTACATATGGGAAAAGAAGAAAAAATGGGATCTCAATTTGAAATTCACAAAGTATTTTTCTGCAATTATATGAATGTAAATGGTTTTCATCGTAGTATTGGTTATTAAAGACTGTAGTTGAGGGCCGCTAGGTAGCACAGTGGAGAGAGCACCAATCCTGGAGTCAGAAGTACCTGAGTTTAAATCTGGCCTCAGAAACTTAATGATTACCTAGCTGCGTGACCTTGGGCAAGTCACTTAACCCCACTGCCTTGCCAAAAAAAAAACAAACAGAAAAAAGAGTGTAGTTGATAGATTTTTAGGAAGAGTTTACAATATTACTGTAATCCAAATTCTATGTAAATGATAATCATTAATCAGATGAGGAAATCTGAGCCACTACCAGTGAATTTAGAAAGAAAAACATTAACTCTAAATGGATAATTTTCTTTCTTCAAAATACTTTCTTTTTTCTTTCCATAAATATGGTTATGTTTTACTGAAATATCATTGAATGTGTCAAATAAAATTTAATATCTAGATAAGGTCATGCAGAGTTATATGAAAAACAATTATTGGCGATATTAACGCCTTCTAAAATCAACTTGGGGGGAATAGTACAATATGTTTCGTAGACAGGGCTCACTTCTAAAGTTCTTTTTTAGTCCTGTTTAGCCACAATATACATCATAACTGAGTACCAGCCTTTCTGTGTGTACTAGTTTGTGTTGTATATCTTGATGAATATTCCATTTTGATAGTTACATGACCATTAGAAGGTTTTAAAAACAAATCTTTTTAGGTCTTGAAATAACCAGGTACTGAAAGGGATACTTGTAAAGAACCTACTCTTTTCATGGTTCTTGACATTATATATTCATAGAACTGTACATTATGAAGCTGAGATCCTTGCCCCTGAAAACACACATATTTCAGTTAAGAAAGAATTTTCAGAGGATGAGAAAACAATTCAATCTGAGGTAAAAACTGATCTATCCCACTGAATGAAGGGTATTTTTGTAGTGATAAAATTAAGGAGTTATGTTTTTAAGGGCAAATCATCACAAATGTAAAATGGATCATGTACAGAAAACAATTTATGAAACTTTTAAGCATATTATAAATGAGCTAGTACTAAGAGCTACACAAATAATATAATAAACATCATCCCCTCCAAAAAAAAAATGCTGTTTTAAAGAATCTGGGCTCACAAAGACTGAAGGATATGGACAAAAACAATGTACCAAGCATGAAATATTTTGATACTATAAAGAAACAATGTTTTATAAATTTTATGAAATCCACAGGCACATTTTCAATATGTATCAAAGACAACAGAACAATGTAGCACAATCTCCAAGCATCCACTCAAAACCAAAATCAAATTGTCAATTATCAATTACTAGAGAGTGCATTTATTTTAAACAAGTTTTTTCTGAATAGCTAACACTGTTAAATGAATGTTATTTGATAGTATGGCCATCAATGACTTAGATGAGGAGGTGAGGAGGGAAGGAAAAAGCACCGATAAACTAACGAGAACAAGTTTTAGAATCAGAAGAACTCTGATTCCAGTTTTGCCATTTACTAGCCATGTGACTTTGGACAAATCATTTTTTGAGCTTCATTTTCTCCATCTATAAAAAGCAAAGGTTTGTGCTAAGTATCAAATAAGAGCATTGTCAAATGTTATTTAGCAAGGTATGTATATTTAGCAAGGTATTATCATCACTTTGCCATTCCATGATTTCATTAGAATGAGGGACTCCCTTCACTGGTGCTTATTCTAAAGTTCTGACTCTTAATAGGTTGTTTTCAGAAGTTGTTACAGTTCAACTGTACAACATGTTCAACCTTTTGGTTATAAACCTCACTGAACTTAGTCTGGTCTTCCAGCAATAAACACCAACAAGTATTATTATCAAATCATTCTGCAGGTCTGCAATACATTCAGTATTTATTAACCATTTGTATATACCAGGTACTATGCTGGGTGCCAGGGTTACAAAGACCTCTCTCCCCCACCAACACACAAACAAAAGCAACCCCTCCCCAGACACAACCTCAAATTGAAAAAGTTTATATTTAATTAGGAAGAAATAGTAGGTACACAGATGAGTAAATTCAAATCAATTTTAGAGACTGTGAAGAAATGAGATTTAAAGAATCAGGAAAGCTCCCAAAAGGTAGCACTGCCTTGAGAGAAGTTAAATATTTCAAGGCTGAGAGAGAAGGAAGGGCATTCCAGCCAAGACAAAGGCAAAGAGAAAACAGATGGAATGGAATATATAAATAATATATAATATAATATATAATATATAATATATAAAAAATATATAAAAGGAAAAGCAAGTAGAGTGTGTAACATAAAGCACAACAGGAATTAGAGTAATGTGTCATCAGCTTAGAACAACAGGTAGGACTAAGACTTACCTTTAAATGGCAAGCAAAACAATCGATGGTTTACCCAAAAGGTGAAGGGGAGCCAAAAAGCTTCCTAAGCAGAGAATGAAATGGTAATTCTATAATAATTAACTTGGCATCAATTAGGAAACTTTTGAATTAATACAGACAAGAGGAGATAAAGGCTTGAGTTGGCCAGAAATGACTGTTTGACTAGAGAGAAGGAGATAGAAGTGAAATGCTTTAGAGAGAGAAATGTTGTTGCTTTGTCCTTCATTCTCAAAATTGAACCAGGAGAGTGATATCTTGTCTTGCAAGTAAATTGGATTTAAGTGAGGGATGGTTGTGAAAAGTTATCAAACTCTCTCCTCCAGTCAGAGTTCAATGGCTAGACAAAGGTCAATATCTTTCCTGGGTCTGTTTGTCTGAGGCAACACTCATTCAGTGATGAAAGGCTAGGTAAGAACTGAGGCAAAAAGAATGACCTAGTTTGACTTCTCAAAAGAATCAATCTGAGAGGATTGCCTAATCAATTGTTAGGGCTTTGATCCAGTAATACCATTACTAGGTCAATATCCCAAAGAGCATTAAAAAAAGGGACAAAGACCCTCATATACAAAAATATTTACAGTTTTTTTGTAGTGGCAAAAAATTGGAAATTGGGGAGATGCCCATCAATTGGGGAATGGCTAAACAAATTAGAGTAAATGAATGTTATGGAATACTATTGTTCCATAAGAAATTGGGAACTGGCAGACATCAGAGAAGCTCAGAGAGAACTTGCAAGAACTGATACTAAGGGCGGCTAAGCGGCACAGTGGATAGAACACCAGCCCTGGAGTTCAAATCTGGCCTCAGACACTTAATAATTACCTAGCTGTGTGGCCTTGGGCAAGCCACTTAACCCCATTGCCTTGGGGGGAAAAAAAGCTAAAAAAAAAAAGAACTGATACTGAGTGAAGTGAGCAAGGCCAGAATATTGTACATTTACAGCAATACAGTGTGATGAACAACTATGATAGACTAAGTTCTTCTCAGCAGTACAACGATCAAGGACAATTTTAAAGGACTTGTGATGGAAAATATCCACATCCAGAAAGAACTGAGTCTTTTTAAAATTTTTTTTTATTTATTTAAGGCAATGGGGTTAAGAGTAATTTGTTCAAGGTCACATAGCTCGGCAAATTTGACCTCAAGTCCTCCTGATTCCAGGGTCCTTGCTCAGTCTACTATACTACCTAGTTGCCCCCTAGAACTGTGAGTCTTAATGCAGACCAAAAGCATTCTATTTTCAATTTTTAAAATTTGCTTTGTGGGGTTTCTTCCCCCTCTCATGACTTTTTCTTTTTTGTTCTGATTCTTCCTCTGCAACATGACTAATATGGAAATATATTCAACATAGTTATACATGTATAAACTATATCAGATTACCTGCTGCCAAGGAGAGGGAGGGAGGAGGAAAGAAAGTGAGGAAGTAAAATGTGGAACTCAAAATCTTACCAAAACTATGAATGTTGAAAACTATCCTTGCATGTAGTTGGAGAAAAAAGTAAATTAAAAAAAGAAACCAATTATTATTTACACTCATTCTGATTTGTTATTTGCCAATCAGTGAAAGCTTAAGTGATTTGGATTTAAAAGACAAAAGGAAATAGCAAGATTTGGCAACTGCCAGATTATGATTGGGGTGAGAAAACAAAATGTTCAGGATTCTTGAGCGACAAATAAAGATGACTAAGAAACTAAGGAGTCAGAAGGAGGGGTAGGTTCAGGGGGAAAGTTCTGGATATGTTATGTCTGAAATGTCTATGAGTTATGTCTGTCAAGAAATTAGTGGTGCAAGACTAGAATTCAGGAAAGAGATGAAGAATGGGCATGTACATTTGGAAGTCTTTCTCAAAGGGATGGGAGCTAATGAGATTAAGAATAAGGGAAGGTGGGGTGGCTAGGTGTCGCAGTGGATAAAGCATGGCATGGGCTCTGGAGTCAGGAGTACCTGGGTTCAAAAAAAAAGAATAAGGGAAGCCCAAGAAAGACCTAGGTATAACAACATACAGAGAGTAGGAAATGGATGACGATCCTCCAGAAAAGAATAAGAAGTATTAGATAGACACATAAGAAGAGAACCCAGATTGAAAAGTACTGTAAAAAACCAGGGAGAACAAATTATCCAGGAGCAAAGTGTCATCAAATGCTGAAGAGGTGAGAAAGAATGGACACTGAAAGGATACTAGATTTTGCAAGAAAAATCATTTTTGTCCTTGAGCAGTTTCAGTAAAGAAAGCAAGGTGCAAGGGACTGAGAAAGAAGTGAGTTAAAAAGTGGATGCAGAATGGTGGCTAACTTTTTATATTACTTTGGCAATGAAAGGGAGGACAGATATAGCTTGAAATCACAAGGAACTTAAATGAAGATTTCCAAAGTCTAGGTACTCAGAGACTGGGAGAGATTGGGATGACCAAAGGTAATTAATATCCTAGAGCAAGTAAGAAATGGTTCAAGAATACTGGGAGTGGGGCAGCAAGGTGGTGCAAGGGATAGAGTATTGGCCCTGGAGTCAGGAGGTTCTGAGTTCAAATCCAGTCCCAGACACTTAACACTTACTTAGCTGAGCCGGCTTGGGCAAGTCACTTAACTCCATTGCCTTGCAAAAATAAAAAACAAAAACAAAGAATACTGGTAGACTTAGACCTTGAGCAAGGGAGAGAATGAAAAGGGGATTTGGGGCATAGAACTGAGACTAGTGAAAAAAAGAAAACCTGATTTTTTTAAGTGTGAAGCAAGGACCTTAAAAGAATTGAGGAGCTGTCAAAGTTATTTGAAGAGATCAGAGCTGTGCTGAGTGCTGTAAATAGTGATATTGTAAAGAAAAAAGATTGGCCACAGTTATCAGGGTTCAGTGAGACTGAGAATGCAATCAGAAACTGTGGCTTCTTCCTACATTCAGCAGCAGTAGAGGAAGCAGATCATGGGAATAATCTAAGGTTAGAGTTTGGATGGAGATGAACTTAGATAGGATAAAGAAAAAAGAGACTCAAGGTAACTGATGGTAGAAAATTGAACTGGTTGGTTTTAAGTTACACAAGTGCAGGTGTTATTCTATCTGTCTTTACAGTTCCGGTGCCTACCACTGCCAGGAACCTGGGAAGTGCTTAATAAACGGTTAATGGATTCAAAGTATCAAAATGTAAAAAAGAGGAAAGTAAGGCCTGAGCAAGGATGCACCTGGCAATACAAGGAACATGTCTGGAACAGATGCTGAGACTAGAGAATAAATTTTGGAAGACAAGAAAAAACAGGAAAAGATGTTTCAGACTGAAGTTTTTCTATTCTGATAAAAATCTGTCAGAGTATGTAGTCTTTTACAAACCCTTCAAGAGTCCAGTCACCTGAATGCCATAATGAAAATCTGAGCAGGATTTTAGTATAGGATTATATACTAAAGAAATTAATGAAGAGATTATCCCTTCTTTGACAGTTAAAGTTCTCTTCCTCCTCAAAACACTTTGTATTTACTTATTCAAATACACTATGTAACTCCCAGTTAATTGAGGAAAAAGTCCATGAATACCAAGTATCTATCTAGCACATTGATTTGCAGAGTAGGACCTTAAGTTATTAATTCTTTGTTTCTCTGGGGTAGTCCACAGAGTGCAAACAAAGAGGCTAAAAGACTCTGGGTAAGTCACTTAACTTTTAGGAACTTAAATTTCCTTATCTCTAAAATACAAATAATACCTGTATGGCTAGGCTCAAATGGGGTAAAAAGTATGTCAAGTACTTTGCAAACTTGTAAAAGCCCCTCAAAAAAAATCAGTTATCATAATTATGTGTTCAATACTCAAATAGCTCTTATTTAGCCCTTTTTTAAAAAAAATCAAGCTTATGCTACCCTTCTATTAAAAATATTATAATTTCTTTCTTTTGTTTTTTTTTGCAAGGCAATGGGGTTAAGTGATAACTTGCCGATGATCACACAACTTGGTAATTATGATGCCACATTTGAACTCAGGTCCTCCTGACTTCAAGGCCTGTGCTCAATTCACTGTGCCACCTAGCTGCCCCCCAATTTCTAAAGGGGTTGGGAATAAGAATTTAAAAGTAATAAGTGCCAGGTGCCTTTTACAAATATCATCTCATTTAATCTTTCAGAACAATCATGCAAGGTAGGTATCACTTTCCCCATTTTACAAGTAGAGAAACAGACACAGAAGTTGAATGACTTACCCAGGATCATACAAGAGCAAGTGTCTGAGGATGGGTTTGAATTCTGATCTTCCTGACTCCAGGCCCACCACTGCCTCACTGACAACTTTAAGCAATAAAATTCTCTAACATACTTTTTAAACTTGAAGGGCTGGATATTAAAAATACTAGATTGATCCAGAGTATTCTTTTTTTATCCATTAAAGATAGGGGGCTGGGGCAGCTAGGTGGTGCAGTGGATAGAGCACCGGCCCTGGAGTCTGGAGTACCTGAGTTCAAATAAGACCTCAGATACTTAATAATTACCTAGCTGTGTGGCCTTGGACAAGCCACTTAACCCCACTGCCTTGCAAAATCCTAAAGAGATAGTGGGTTGAAAATTTTTATTTCAGAGTACAATTTTTTTTTGTCAACTGATGGTCCTTCTAAGTGTTAATCTAGTTTGTGAACTTACAATTTTTTTGTTTTTTTTGCAAGGCAAAGGGATTAAGTGACTTGTACAAGGTCCCACAGCTAGTTTAATGATTAAGTGTTGAATTTGAACTCAGGTCTTCCTGACTCCAGGACCAGTGCTCTGTCCACCACTTCCTTTGCAATCTTATTTTTATATTTTGTGTATATATATTTTAACATCCTGAGTTTATAGGCTTTTCCAGGAAGTCCAAGATGAAGAGTAGTGTTCCGATACAACAGCTCATGCCTCTAACCTACCCCAACTCACAAAGGAGGACTTGAAGCTCAGAGGTGAGGTGACTAACCCATCAAGCAACTTCACCCTTCAACAAGGATTTATTTAAGCACGTTGCCATGCAGGTGTAAGGAAGGAGAAAGAATCCCGGGGTTCTGCTGGCAAAGTTGGAAGCAGCAGGGCAGGCGGACTGGGTGCCAGGTGGTGCTTTACCCTGCGCTGATGCGAGGGGCCAATGCTGAGACACACAGACAGACAGACAGACAGACACACACACGCACGCACTGGACACCATAAAGCACCTTCACTGTCCACAGAGAGTGTCAATTACCCGCGCCTGCGCGCTGCCGTGGCATGGGCACATACCAGTCACACATTAGACACGCATGCACGCCCGCACGCGCGCGCACACACATATAACCACGGCCCATCCCCCACTAGGCCCATCCCTCTTCTTGCCCCCGGGCCGGGTGCTGCCCCCCCAGCTGCCGGGCCCGGGTCCCTTACCAGCCTCCCGGCCACCAGGCAGCCGAACATGGCGGCACAAGCGGCTTCTCCGCGAAGCGGGAACGAGGAGCCTGGCGAAGGCGGCGGCGGCGGCGGGGCACCAGGGCCCCCGGCGCTCTTTCTCCCTGGAAGTTTCCAGAAGGAGCGTCTTGACACCCTCCCGGCCGGCGAGCTACATAGTGATTGAGCCGCCCGGCGGAGGAGGCGTCTGGCCTACGACCTCTGACCTATGCTCCGAGCTCCCGCCCCTCGCCCAGCTGAGGCCAAGCGCTTCCGGAGACGAGTACGCGCCAGGAGCTCCGCCTGGGTGCCTAAGGGAAGGAGACGCGAGAATACACCCAGATACAGAGACGCACACGCGCGCACGCAGAGCGCGAGACTACAAATCCCAGCATGCAGTTTGCACCGGACTCCCCTGTGGGCGCGGCGGCGGAAGCGGTGCATGCTGGGATTCGTATTTTATAGGATGATGGTCCCCGGCTTTGGAACTCTTCAGTTCTCACACCTTTTTTTAGCAGCTCATGGAGCTTATGGAAACGACACGGACATAGAATTACAAAAGAAATCAATTCTATTGAATTAAAAAAATATTTTTTTTCAAAAAATTCATGAATTCCAAGCCCCTAATCTAATCCAACGATTTCATTTTATTAAGTAGGGAAAATTTTCATGATTTTATTATATATAAAAGGAACAGCAAGTTGTACAGTTTGCAGTGTTACATATTTTATGCATATGTTTTACATCCTGAATTCACAGACTTTTCCAGGATGTAAAAATGAAGAGGAGAGGAGAGGGTTTATAATACAAGGGCTCATGTCTCTAACCTAACCCAACTCAAGGAGGACCTGAAGCTTGCAGTTTCATATGCCTTTTTAAATTGTAGTGTGCTATAAAAATGCTTCTTTCGTCCCATAAATTAAAAGTACAATAAATAAAAATTAAAAATATAAAGTGTTTCAACATGGGAAACAGACCTGTCAATTAATACTAGGGATAGTAACAACATAAAACCTTTTTTTCTTTTTAAGTTAAAGAGATCAAAGGGTCAGACAACTATATGAAATAAGTCATGATAAAGAGAAACTAGAACTATTCAACTCATTTTCTCTAACTTTTATATTTATATATTTATCTTTTATAAAATAAAAATAATCAACAGAAAATTGAAACCCAAAACAATTCCCTAATACCCTTGGTGAGTTGATTGCAGGATAAACCAAGATACTGAGTTTTGAAATAAATGGCAGGTATAGTTAATGAATTAGTCAGTTGAGTGAGTGATCTTTGAAAAATTATAGAGAAGTTCCAGAAAACTGGAGAAAGGCAGATCTTTGAATTTTTTAAAAAGTTAACAAAAATTTATTGAATATTTTTAATGTGTTAGGCATAGTGCTGAGCACTAAAATAAACGAATTCAGGCAAAAAGAAAGACATATCCTACAATGAAGAAGTTTACCTTTTAATTAAGTTAGAAAACAGTAAAGAAAGCCAGCAAGGGATTGGAGGGGCTAAAAGTACTTTGGCGGTGGCGGCGGCTGGGGCTCTTTCTCCCAGGAAGTTTCCAGAAGGAGGGTCTTGACAACTTTGCCGGCGAGCTACATTGTAACACCTATTGTAACACCCTGGAAGAGAGTCCAAAGTGCATCCTTGGGGGAATGAAGCCCATCCCACTTGAAATGGTTCTGGGAAGCATCAGCCAAGTGGGAGAAAGGAACGAAAAGGCAGAGCCTACTTAAAATGTATGAAGTCCAAAGCCCCAGTGAGCTCTCTAGGTAGAGAGGTTCCTGAGCCATTTATGGGGAAAGTCAGGAGGAATGTGCTGCCTTGGATGGGAAAAAAAGGGAAGAGGACAGAGGTTGGTCAGTGAGTTTGGTTTTTAATTCCTAGAAAAATTCTAGATCCTTTTATTAAAGGGGAAGTTTGTTAGAATCTATAAAAGGAAATGTTGCTCACTAAAAAACAGAATGATTAAAAAAAAATCATGCCAGAATAACCTTATATTTTTTACAATTAGACTAGTAGATTAGAGGAAACCTTTAATAGAATGCCTAAATTTAAGATTTTTTCTTCCACTACCCCTATTCTCTTTGATTTTTTAAAATTTTATTTATTCAAGGCATTGGGCTTAAGGTCACACAACTAGGCGATCTGAGGTTGCATTTGAACTCGGGTCCTCCTGATTCCAGGGTTGGTGCCCCTCTCTGATTTTCTTGACATTGTTGAACACATACTCATTGGTAATCTATTCTCCCTTGGTTCCTATTTTAAAAGTTTAACAAGGGGCAGCTAGGTGGCACAATGGATAGAGCACCAGCCCTAGAGTCAGGACTTATATCAAATCCACTCTTAAGACACTTAATATTTATTAGCTGTGTGACCTTAGGCAAGTGACTTAACCCCATTTCCTTGCCAAAAAAAAAAAAAAGAAAATTAACACTTCTCCCAACATGGTTGCCTTCTTTGTCTCTTTCAGTGTTTTCTCATCTTTCTATCAATCCTTAGAAGTGGGGTCTCTCTGCAGAGGAGCCCTCCCTTGGCACTCTTTACCCCAGTCAATATTGATTTCATAGTCTTCCATTTACCATTTCAAGATATTAACTAAATTCTGAACTTCACTAACATCCTCCCTAAGCTCTAGAACCACATTTCCAAATACTTATACATGGCACTGGAAACTTAAAAACTTAGTGAGTCCTAAAAGTGGATTCCAAAATGCCTGTTTCCCATGGTTCAAAGTTTGCTGTCCAGTACTTAATCCTTTCTGCTGCCTCCTCCCTTTTGAAAAGGGAAAGAACTGAATTATTTCCAAGTCTCAACTATTTCCTCCCTAAAAAGATGTTAGAACAGAGGTGTCAAGTACATGGTCCATTGGTTCCATGGCATTCCTGATTGCTCCAGAAGATTAAAATGTAATTGGGAAATAATTAACAAAATAAATAAAAATTCAATAAAATATATTACATTTTAAAACTAAGTTTTTTTCTTTGAAGTTTTGATTGTAATAATTTGTCTACTGCTATGCATACTAAAAAGAATAATTTTCTACTTTCACATATCATTATTAGTGTTCATTTTGGAGGGGGCAGAGAAGTGATAGGTGGGAGTAGGGAGGCAAAGAAGTGATATGAGAAAATATTTGGTGGTCAGAGGAAGGAAGCTCTGGTAAAGTGGTTAGAAGAGCAACAATAGGAGGGAAGCAGTTTGGCATGTGAAGCAGAAACTGGAGATGCTTGTCACACATAGAGGGCAAAGGTGAGCACCTTACAATTATATGAACAAAATGGTAAAACAATCCTGGCTAAATAGTGCTAGAAGTCTTGCTCAAAACCAAGTTCTTATCTTTGGAAAATTGTAGGGGTGGCTAGGTGGTGCAGTGGATACAGCACTGGCCTTGGAGTCAGGAGTACCTGAGTTCAAATCCAACCTCAGACACTTAATAATTACCTAGTCATGTGGCCTTGGGCAAGCTACTTAACCCCATTCCCTTGAAAAATCTAAAAAAAAAGAAATGTGTGAAAATTGTATCCATCCTTAGTGGACAGTGGAAGAAAATGTTCATGAAGAATTTTATGGTTTTTTTGTTTTTAGAAATTGAAGAACTATTAGTCAAATGTAGAAATGTCATTTTTCCTTTGCATGACAGCTGTTGTGATGCTGCAAATTATGTTTTCATTGGACAAAGTGCCTTGTAACATATTAAAGTCTTCATTATATTGTCCATTCCTGTGCATGGGGTTTGATCCTCAGGTGAAGCCCTGGGTTTAAGACAAAATTTCACTCAAGTTGGTGAAGTACCATGTGGCAAACAATCTTACTGGAATTCATATGGAAACTAGGCAATCAATCAATCAACAAACATTTATAAAGCGCCTATGTTCCAGAAAAGTGCGTAAGCCCCAGAGATACAAAAAGAGACAAAAAGACATTCCCCAACCTCAAGCTCATAATCTAATGGGGAAAACAAAGTACAAACATATAATATCTAAAGCAAGTTATATTTAGGATAAATAAGGAACAATTAACGAGGGGAGGGGGAAGAGAAGGTGCTACAATTAAGAGGGATTGAGGAAGAAATCCTGTAGATGGAATTTTAGCTGAGATTTAAAGAAAACTAGTAGTCTGAGTGGAGGAAAGAACATGTTACAGGCATGTAGTCAGAGAAAATACACAGAGCTGCAAGAGATGGAATCTTATTCATGGGACAGCAAGGAGACCAATGTCCCTGGATCAAAGAGTTTGTGGCCAGGAATAAGTTATAAGAAGACTAGAAAGGGGAAAGTGACTAGATTATGAAAGGCTAGGAATGCCTAATGATGCTGAGTTCCCCAACAGTAGAAGGGAGAAATGACTCAGTCATTGGAAAATGCCAGAACAAAAAGAAATTAAGTCGTAGAGCTTTGTTTTTCACGTTTTCACTTTTTTTTTTTTAAGGCAATGGGGTTAAGTGATCTGCCCAAGGACACAGAGCTAGGCAATTATTAAGTGTCTGAAGACAATTATGAACTCAGGTCCTCCTGACTCCATGGCCAGTGCTCTATCCACTGTACCACCTAGCTGCCCCATATTTTTATATTTCTAAACAGTGAAAATGAACATGCTGTTGCTGTCCTCCTTTTTCTGAGTTTTGACATACCCATTCTTCCTACAGTGTTTGACATGGAGTAAATGCTTGATAAATGACTTTTTCATTCATTCTTCCAATTTGTTCATTCTTTCATAGAATCTTGCATAATTTTGATATATACATGGGAAAAACCTTGTTGGAAGTGTTAAGCATTTTGCTCTAACAAATTGTTTATATGTATATATTATATATACACATATATGTATATATGTGTGTACATATGTATATTTTAAAATGCTTTCAGAGATGTCAATCTCAAACGGAAACTGAGACAACAAAATGTGTATAAGGATACTCATGGACTACATGTTGACTTAGGAAACCAGCTATTAACTATGTTTTACCATCTTTATTTTTTAAAAATATTTCCCAATTATATTTTAGCTTGGTACTAGGCACTGAATCTTGTAAGCCACCATGCCCCTCCCCTTATAACTGTTCTTTATCTCATCTCACATCAGATTCCTCCACTTTCTTTCACTGACATAGATAGTTCTCCTTGCCAAGGCAAATTCCAAGCCATATACAAGTGATCAGGTTTTCTGGAGTAGATTACCTATTGTCTTCACTCTCACCTTCACTATCTTCTGGCTGTTTCCTTGTTATCTGTACACCTGTACACACATATTCATACTAGGTATTTTTCCTCCCAGTATATCACCTTTTTTACAGTTTGAAAATACTATTTTGATATTTTCACTTCCCTTCCTCTCTCAACTCTAAAATCTGGCTTTAAACCTTGTTTAGATTATACTGTTATTTCCCAAATTATCAATCATCTCTCAACTGTTGTTTCTCAATTCACATCCTTCTTGACTTCTTTGTAACTTCTGAGTCCATCACCCTCTTCTACAAGATGAGACTGGCTTCTCTTTACGCTTTTGTGACACTACTTCCTCAAAATTTTCCTACCCAGATTTTTTGCTGGATCTTTACGCAGGTTGAACCCACCAAGAGGCATGTTACCATGTTTCCTCTCCCCATCCCCCACTCCCATTTTACTTCAATAGTTCTGTTAAATCTGACTTAAAAGTTCTTCATAACCTGGTTCCTTTCTTTTTTGTCTACACACATTATCTACAATTTCAGTCACATGTTAGTGACCCTAGCTAGACCTTGCTCAAGACACTCCCATTTTTTTAACTACTTTCCTTTTTTTTGGATTGTCCCCTATATCTGGAATGCTGTTATTTCATCCCTTAAAGTCTCAGAAAAAAAGTTCACCTTCACTAAGTTTTTTGTTTTAATTCTAAGTATTACCTCGTTTATCCTGCATAAAATTTTTTTTAAGGTTTTTGCAAGGCAAATGGGGTTAAGTGACTTGCCCAAGGCCATGCAGTTAGGTAATTATTAAGTGTCTGAGACCGGATTTGAACCCAGGTACTCCTGCCTCCAGGGCCGGTGCTTTATCCACTGCGCCACCTAGCCACCCCATAAAATTTATTTCTATACATTTGCACACTATCTCCCTTATTAGAATGAGCTCCTCGAGGCCTGCTTGTATCTTTGCTTTGTTTCCTAGCACTCTGAACATTGAAGGGTACCTTTGTAATGGCTTAAAAATGACTGAATAGGAAAAAAGTATGTTTAGGTCAGTATGACTCCAAAAGAGATACCATTGGTATCTGGAAAAGAAGAATGGGGCCAGGTGTCAAAGTTCTTTAAATGACAGAGGAGCTTATATTTGATTCCAGTGGGAAAAAGGAGCCACCCTTGGAGATTGCTGAATGGGGAGAGGGGAGAGGAAGGGAAGAAAAATGGAAAATTCATGAGGAGACCAATACTTTATAGGACTGTTACTGGAGAGGACTGGTCTGTAAGAAATATTGTGAAGTTAGAAATAACAAGATTTGGAAAGTAATTAGATATAATAGTTGAGGGTGTTGTATTTTTTCTTATGAAACACCAAAACACAAAGACTGAGGACCAAGAAACAACATTTTAAAAATCAAATTGAAATGATGCGTAATTATCTAAAATACTTTATTGTTAACAAATTTAACAATATAATTTTCACTGCCATTTATCATTTTAAAAGGCATAAAATTTAAAAGATTAGAGATATACTTTTGAAAATTTTACATCCTTCAAAGTAAATTTTTACATAATAAAATAAATTTCTCCTAACTTTCATTATAGAAATCAGAGATGTGCTCTTTGGGGAAAAAGCCTGGTCTACAAGATGTACAGTCTACAAGATGTACTGTAAAGAATGCTGTGAAGGTAAGAGGGCAGGAGTTCAAAATTTGGTCTTTCCTCTTATTAGTGAGTATAAAACTTCAGACAAGTCACCTGACCTGTACTCATCTGTAAAATTATGAAACTGGAGCAGATGACCTCTAAGTTCTCTTCTTGTGCAAACTGTAATATACTAAAAGAAAAACTTCACATTATGCAGAAAACCTTTTAAAAGGTACTAAAAATTATTTTCCTAGACAAATAGCAAAAAATGAATACCAAGTAGTTATGACTACTTTTAACACTACAGCTTAACAGAAAAAGAGAAATATGTTGTCATCAGCAGAACAACTTGAGTGGACTTGATTGTTACAGACATTCCATCTTCCATATTCTTGAATAGATTAATACTACAATTCCTGTGCTCCTAAGCACTCTGTAGGAGCTGCTAGCCTTTAGAAATAAATGTCAATTGTTTATATAAAAATGGAGAAAAGGGGGGGAAAAAAACTAAAACCAGTTAAGCATTCTTCAGGAACTCGGACTTGTAACTGTCCTTTTCTGCTTCTCAACTATGTGTCATATTTAAGCATTTTATCATAGCTTATTACTGCTTTACTGAACAAGGCTCACCTCAACAAGATTATCAATTCCTAAAGGGATGTCATGCATATCATAGCACACTCCACAGCTATGTGACACTTTTCTTTTTTTCAGTTCCCATTCTTCCACCCAGGATGAGATACATACTAGGTAAATATTTAAATTTTTTCTTCTAATACAGCTAAAATTTTAGTCCTATGATTTATATATTAAGAGAAATCCTTTTGACAAGCCATAATTAATAAACATATGCTATTATGGATAGAATTTCTTTCAATAAAGTACACAGCATTTATTCAAGTGTTAAGATCAAAATTACACTCAAAATTCATTTTGAAATGTAAAAGGGTCATTTAACTTTAATTTTTAGATAACTGCAACTTTATAAGAATTATCATAAAATAACAGAGTATAACTGTTAAATGCTGTAGAATATCTTTCAAGCACAATGAAAAATGAAAATGGACTCAATACAGAGAGCTTTACAAAAATAAATTTTTATTAAAAGCTGTAGAGTCTGAGCAGGAAGACAGTACAAAGAATGTAAACAATGTAAACATTACTACGTTCAGCTCAGGCTGATTGTACACTGGAAGAAGGCAACACAATTCTAAATGTTAGCGATGCTCTAGGTGCTTTTACTAGCAAGACACAGTAGAAGATTATATTGTACACAGAAATTTTCTACTTTTAATTAAGAAAAAGTAATTTATCGAAGTCTATCCCAGCGCCAAATGCTAGCATCATCACAAACAGCTATAAGAATACTGCTATCCCTGCTAAAACTGGTTTGTCTAATGGCAGCAACACATTTTGGATGAGTAAGTGTTGTACATCTGTGGGGGGAAAAAACAAAAACCATGAGTATAGCTTAAAACAGCACACAAAATACTGGTAGTAGCAATTATCATCTTCTCTATATAAAAACTCCAAAATGAACAAATGTTTTACAATAAAGTTACTGAGTTAGACAAACCACTTAATTTTAAGATAATATTATTTACTTTCACAGTTGAAAACTAATTTTTCCATAAAACTTAAGGGAAATCATCCATTTCAATTAATCTATCAATATTGCTTTAATTTAATAATGTCCATCTAAGGAATCAAACATAAAAGGTTTGTTAAAACAATATACCATTTCCTGCTTCCTAAATTGCCAGAGAGATGGGAATAGGAGACCTGAGGAGAAATTTATGAATACTCACTTGGCTTTATGAGGGTCTTCTACTTCTAAATCCCAAACATAAAGTTTGCCAACTTGATTGCCCAATGCAAGCATCTAAAGAAATAAGTATAAATATATTCTATAAATAGAAACTTTTGGATATAAAGCATGCCTGAAAATCATAAAAAGCAGACAATTTATACTTTTCTATTGAAAAAATAATCAGCACCCTTCTGTAATTCTATTCAGAATAATCTGAAAAGCATTACTTGGACTGCATGTATTATAGTTCATGTTAAAAGAATGGTAGCAAAAATTATCTAAAGTGATTCTTTCAAACTAGTGAAAGATATTTCAGGGTAATTTGCTGCCAACAATTCTTAACAAACTTTTATTCTGTTTAAATAGCTAACATGTTTCCCACCGTCTCCTCTCCTCTACTATTTCCTTTCATCTTTAAGAATTTTTCAGGCAAAGGACAGAAAACTGCTGAAGAATAACCCTTTAATCTTCAGACATAATAGCTGAGTAACAGGGGTTATTTGGAACAAAACAATACCCAACTGCCAATTTCACTTGTAATAAGCACTGCAGATGTTATGTAAACCCACAGAGTCAGTACCAAATATCCTCTGTAAGTAAAGAATGGAAATCAATCCACATACCCACATGGACATTCTAAAATAGACCAGAGGCACAATAAAATAAAAATTTCACTACAATTTTCTAAATATAAATCACTTTAAAAGTATGAAAACAAAGTGTTACCTTCTGCCAGAAATCCATTGAAAACCTCATGTACCAAATATCACATTGACTATAATCAAATCGCCCAAGAATAGTAACATTTGATTCACTAGGTTTAATTTTATCTATCTCATCTTCCATTTTGCCAGGTTTCCAGCACACAATGGCATTTTCACAAGACTGAAAAACAGAAAGATGATAAAAGAAAAAAATTAAAAACAGGGTCTTGTTTTGTTCCCCCAATTATTACCCTAGCTAAATTTACAGAACTGTAAAATTTTATGACTGAAAGGGAACTTAAAATTAATTCAACCTCCTACCAAGGGCAAGAATTCCCTTTATATTTAAAAAAAGACTGAAGTAGGAGATAAAGAAATTAACTGATTTTGAAGTTCCATCATATTTAAGATATAACTCATACCTCACATCATCTGTGGACACTTTTCAAAGCTCTAATTTCTGATAGAAAGTACAAGTTAATGATGATTCAATAGTCTGTTTTGAGACTTTGATAATTCTCCAAAGTCAAATAGCTACAGCTTTTAAAAATACCAAATGGTCTCTTTTTTAATGAAATAAACTATAAATTTTGATAACAACTAAATGGATTCAGAAGAAAGACTTTTCATAGTTCTTAGAGAAAACAGTTACACTTTCTGATTTCATTTTGAAACTCATTAATATCCACAATTATACTACTGGCATACCTTTTTCATGATCTTTTACATTAATTCATCATATTTTTAAGACTACTTAAAATAGTTGAGATTGATTTCAAAATAGAAGGGTTATCAGGGTTGAGAATAATTAAAACTTCAACACTTTGTTTAATATTTTCTAAAATAATTTTGCAAGTTTAAAAAATACTCAAGACTCCTGGGACAAATAGGTAAAAAAGAATAAAAGAAGCCCAGCAGAATAATTTCTAACACCACTAACAATCGTCAAGATTAGTTAAAATGTACGATTATTCTTTGCAAAATCAAATATTTTCCCTTGGTTAAATAAACTCCCTATTTTCTGGCAAAGAAAGAAAAAAAGGGCATTGAGAATTTGGAAATTGTTCCAAAATTTGTCAAGATTTATAATAAAACTAATTTTTTCAAGTGGTGAACTCCCTAGGAGCCCCAACACACACAAAGAAATACAGCTTAACAACAGCTACTATACCTTGGAAAGTATCAGATCTCCTAACCATCGCACACAATCGACATAATTCCTATGTATGTCTCTGGTTGAAAAGTCAGGGAAATGAACTTTCTGAGAAATAAATGGCCTGCAGGAAGAATGGATATGTCAAAACTCAAAAAAGGAGAACAGCAGTGGCACATTCATTTTCACTATTCAGAAATTAAAAGTGTGAAAAATAAAACACAAGAGGGTTGTTAAATCTCTCTTTGTTCTGACATTCTCCAATGGCTGAGTTCTTCCTATCTTATAATGATGGGGAGCTAAGTCACATTATATTCCTGATCAGTTTTAATATTCTTCCTTCAATTTAATATGTTTGAAACCAAGAATGTACCTGGAAAGATGGCAAATTCTTTTTTTCTTCTATTTAAACCTAGTTTTAAAGTGCACTAAAACCTTTGGGACAGTCTGTTTAATTATAGATGTTAATAGCTAAAAATTTAGTTTCAGTTTTTTGAACAGACTGAGATTTTGAATAATTGCAATAAATGAATCCCAGTCAGATATTACAAATCCAAATGTAACTATTCCAAATAACTACTTCATTTTAGAAAACCATAAAGAAAGTATCAATTCCCCAAAGCTATTTTTATGCTACTTTAGATTAATGTAAGCAAACAAAGAGTAGAATTTAAATTAGCACAGAGGGGAAGGCATTTTGCCATATATTTTAAAATCAAAAAAAGGCTGAAGTTTGGCTTTTTTTTTCTTTAAACAATAGAAACTACTATTTTTTGCTGCTAACTAGCTGTGTACAATTGTAACTCATTTCACCTCTATGAGTTGTAGTTTCTTTATCTGTAAATGTCTAATGTCGTATCTAGTTCAGTGATTCCACAACTTTTAGCTTTGATACCGTGTCAAGATTAAAGGCCAAGTCTATCTTTACAGTACATTATATTATGAGTTGTCATAATCAAAAATAGTTTTGGTATTTGTCAAGTTAAATTAAATGCCTTTTTTGGCAAGTAAATAGAGGATTTAACTCTTAAGGTGTTCAATGAAAAATGACCCTAACTAGAAAAATGAGCACACAATTTTAAGGGACAGTAATTTTTCTTTTATTTCCAGAAATATTTGTTAATAATATTACCAGGTTAATTAATTAGGTAGATGTTGCCAGGTACTCTTCCATTCTTTGGTTCTGCATTAAGCAAAGTTAGAGTAATTCTTTAGGCCACTAAGGAACTGAGACCAGCACAAACTGACTCAATCATTCTTTAAGATTTCTAGTTCTTAGGAAGATATTAATGTGAAAATTTAATTTATATAGTAGAGATTATATATATATATATATATATATATATATATATATATATATACTCTTTACAATGGAAGAGTCACAACTTTTTAAGAAGTTTTAACAAAGGTTTAAAGAAAAGTCAAGAACTCATCTGACTTCCAATAGAATCTCTTCTGTTTTGTATTTGATTCAATTTTTTATAAGAACGGGAGATTATATGACAAAAGGCAATGACATTTGTTAGAAATTGAGACTTAAATATGAAAATCATGGACTATTTTTTTAAATAATGTTTTGTGTGGCACATGATTTACACTAAGCATGTGCTGAAATGAAGAGAAAATTTTTTTAAAGGAGTACTGGAAAAATATTTTGGAAGTTATTTTGAACTATATCCAACATGGGTGTCCAAAATCTTTACATGCTAAAATTAAAAGTTTAAATAATAGTTTTTCCTCAGACCATTGTTGAGCAGAACTTGAGATTTTATTGACCATGTAATTGAAGATACTTTTAAGTTTCTGAATTGCCATTTACTGTCTCCTATTTCTCCATAGTAAATAAAATATGGTAATATGAAGAGTTTTTTGTCCTTTATTAAAAACATCTAAGGACAGAGATCTAAGCATGATATCTAATTAAACAAAAATTTTTAATCATGAAAACAAATGACAAATTGAAAATGGATGAAAAACATGAAATAAATCAGATTATACAAATTAACCATTAATAAATTATTTTAAAAACTCACTTTCCAAATTTAATTTTTGAAGGGTTAAAAATGATTTTGTAAAAAGTAATAGCTATCACCCATACTTATAATTATCTGTTTTGCATGGGAAGGATTTTATTTCTTCTTAAATAAAGGTCACAAATGTTACCTGTTAGTTTTATTTGGGTTATAATCATAAGAATCCTTAATTGCATTCATCATTCTTTTTGAATTGATCCTCCAGAGTTTGAGAGAATGATCCATTCCACAGGACATTATTTTTTCACCAAGAAGATCATAATCCTATACAGTAAACAGTTTAAATAAAGAAAATAAGTTACAGTACCAAGTTATGCCAGCCAATTATCTAAATCTACCTGATGTTATCCAAAATAATATCAACTTAATATAAATTGTATTCCCATGGCTAATTTTGTAGGATCTTTTTCCAATTTAGTCACAGATTACAGATATGCCCATTAAGTGGGTCTTTCAACCTTTGCTTGAAGCTAATATATACCTTTTTGAACTTCTGTCCCCTGGGGCCAAGCAAAACAAGTCCAATCATGATTCTTCTCAAAAGACCTTCAAATACCTACACCTAGTTATGAAGCATCCCCAATATTTTCTTATCCCTAGGCTAATTATTAAAAATTCAATTATTACTTCAACTAACCCAAGAAAAGCCCTTCACCTTCCTGTTTGCTCTCCTGTGTAGACTCTCATGCATTTTCTTCACCTCAGATGCAGTCATACTAAGTTCAGCAGGCATTTCTCCTCAGTTCCTGGCAGCTATTCCTCTCTTAATGCAGTCCATAATACCATTAGCTTTAGTGTGTATGAAATCACACTAATGACTCTTTGGGAGCTTGCAATCTTTCAAAACCCACTCAATCTTTTTTTAGACAAAGTACTGCCTAGTCATGATTTTTTTTTATCTTAATGTAAACTTCTACATTTATCACTTTCAACTTAATTTATTACGTTCAGGACATTTTAAATCCGTTAAAATGTTTTGGAAACAACGGTATCTGGGAAGCAAACATTTATTAAGTGACTAATATATGCCAGGCACTATGCTTAGCTCATTACAAATATTATCTCATTTGTCCTCTCAACAACCATGGAAGGTAAGTGCCACTATTATTCTCATTTTACAATTGAGGAAACTGAGGGAGACAGATGGTATCAGGCCCAATATGAACTTGGGTACTCCTTACAGCAGTCTATTCATTGAAATATGTCAGCAGATAAGAATATATACTTAAGTTATCACTTCTAGCTTTGTGTCACCTTCAATATACCAAGGCATTAATAAAAGTATAAAACAGAATAATGTCAGATCTGTGGGACATGAGATATTCCTCTGAGTTTACTCAAACCATAAATTTGCCAAGTCCCAGTCACTTAACTAGCCACCTAGCTCACATATTGTGCTTTTTTAAATGACAGAAGAATAAAGTACTAGGCAAATTTTATCTGTAGCTCATCCTGAACAATTTAGTGATGAAATCGTTTTAGTGTTGCGTGGGCTGTTCTCTTAATGAATAAACAAGACTAATTCTTTGTGATCAGCATTTCCTTTTCTAGATATTCACCCAAGTCTCTTTATTACTTAATTTTAAATAAACTAAATTATAAACCAAAACTTTCTCATGTGACAGGCATCTTTTACAGAAGTTAGTAAAAAATGAATTTTCATTCATTTCTATGTGATGTTATATGAAACTCTTACAAATTACAGAGAACTGTGCACTTAAAAAGGCAAGGTCAATGCTTAACTCTGAATAGCAAGAAAGAAGGTTGACTGATTGATATTCGTCCTTCATTCTGGAAGAAAAACCATGACATCAGGGGAGTTGATGCCATGACAAAGCACATGAATTGGACTTGAGTGAGGGGGGTTGTTCTAAGTCACCAGTCTCACTTTCTCCTACAGAGTCACTAGGGTCCAGTGGACAGAGAGGACTCAGGATAACTGGAGATGGTTCTGGATGTCAGGCAAATCAGGATTAAGTGACTTGCCTAAGGTCACATAGCTAGTTAGTAAGTGGCACATGTCTGAGGCTGGATTCAAACTCCCATCCTCCTGCTTCCAAGGCCAGTGCTCTATCCTAACCACCCTTAGAAAGAAGGTACAAACAAACACAAAACATCCCAAATAAAACTTTAAAAAACTACAAACTCAACCTTCCATTTTCTTCCCCATTAAAGTTTTTTTGAAGTCATGTAAAAAATTAAATTGACTGATATGACTCAACTATTTTGCATTTCTTTCTCACTGTGGATAGAGATGCTAAAAAGATGTCAAATGATGAGAAAACTATATTCATGAGCAATAGGTCTGTGATTATTTTATTTCTAGCAATCTGCTATGACCTCAAAACTTTTACTGTTGAGATAAATGGGGGAAATTATCACAGGTCAATAGTTAAAATATTTGCTTTCTGATATACAGACAAGGTATCTGAAATCCATTAATGATTAAATACTACTATAGAAAAAGCATTGTCTATAAAAAAGACATTAATAGGTATCAACGCCAAAAGAACAACCAAATCAATGCTAAATGCTATATTTAAAGATATTAAAACAATAGTTCTTCCCAATGTGTTTAATAGGAATTTCAATTCGGAATCATTTCCTAACCAAAAAGGAAAAAAAAAAGAATTTCCTATTAATAAGGATACATTAAAAAATACAGTTTTGTGTCTGTTTAAGACTACTGCAAACATACTGACAAACCATGTTTTAGAAATGACAAACCATTTGTTTTAGAACTGAGTCTCCTGTCTCTTAACTCAGTTTAAAACCAAGTAACTTAGAAGTTTGAGATCTGAAAATTTGCAATTTCCTTTTATTCCATTCATTTAATCATATAACCTTTTTAATTTTAAAATATTAAGTGATGTGACTTGTACTCAATGTACAGGATGCCTAAGTTGATAAACTGTAAAAACAAGAGAAAAGCCTTAACACCTTACTTCTTTTTTGTTTAAAAAAACCTTTAAATAATATCTCTCAAAATAAATCTAAAATTCAATAGGGTCATGTATACATAGCTTTAAAAATATACATAAACTGCTTTAAAAAAATGCACCAAGTTCATTGACTTTATTTGCTAGTTGCAGCAGTGAAGAAAGCATGCCAAAAACTTATTAGACCTGCTCATACTGTCTATGAAGCTCAGCTATCTACACGAAGTTGTCCCAGGCGGCAGTTTACAATTTCAATAACACAAAAGAATTGTCAATGCCAAAACCAACTTTTAATAATCCTGGTACTTCAGAAAGTCTGTTTAAAGCATCATGAAAAATGAACTTTCTGCTGCTATAAAATAACTATTTCTTTAAAGAATACTATTTCCTTAATTAAAGGCAGAAGAATTCTTAATAGGATAACATTCAGAGAAATCTCAAAGTATTTACTTAAAATAAGACATTTTAATACTCAGAGAAAAACAAAGCCGAGTGTTCCTTTTGAGAAGAGTAATTTCATAATCTATGTTAAAGAATAAATCCTATGAGATAAATCAAGGACTACTGAAATCCAAGAACCTAAAACTTTAATTCACAATTGGCTGCTTTGTTTCTAAGCATTTTACTTAGGAAAATCAATACCATCAAGGTAATTCTTCCTTAGCTGGTAGTGCTAAATTTATGATCCTTGATTTAGAGTACAAGCTTGAGTTCCTTCATGTTGAGACAACTTCACAGTTCTGTTGCCACTTACAAAAATCCAGCTGTTTTTCATATAAGCATTTTGGATTAGATAAATTTTTAGCTACCACAGGAATTCTACCACAAAGTGATCAAAATTAAGTTCAAAATCAAAATTAAGTTTGTTAAAAGTGAAATCCATTTAGCATCTATTACAATAATTAGAGAACAGCACCATATACACTTTTGAGAGATTGGAAGCTATTATATTATGTCGAGACATATAATTCACGAAGAATGGAAACAGCATCTTTTTGCAACACAAAATAGCAAACATGGTATTTTCTAAATTATTTAAATTCAATTTTTTGAGATAAAGATACCTTCAGAGGGAATTCCCTCTGAAGAAGCTTCTTCAATCCTCAGTGACCCTTGCTGTAGAATTGATAGTTTTAGAAAGCTGTTTGAGGCACTGAGAAGTGAAGTAACTTGCCCAGGCTTAAGGCCAGAATGTGGTAGAAGCAAAAAATGAACTGAAGTCTTGTGGACTTCTCCATCCATTAGGTCTATTCTATAACCTCATTTGAGAAGATAAAAATAAGTAAGATTCATTAGGTAACCTATGAATTTCTTTTTTTGTTTTCCTTCACTATTCTCTCAAGATTTATCTTAAGGTAAATGAAGAAGAAATTCTACAACTACTTGCTTCATTTCACCAACAAGATTAAAATATATATTTGGATAAGTGAAATGATAGGCTGAAAGGCTCTACCATAGAAATCGCAAGCAAAGCTATCAGTGATAATTATTGACAAATAAATCTCAAATTAACAAATTACTGCCCTAAGGTTTTCTACTTACAGCACTTAAAACTTCATCTCTGTGCCCTTCAACACCTCCAAATATTGCAACCAGTGTGTCTGTTTGGATGTTCCACAGTCTTAAAGCATGATCTAGTATAAATACAAAAAATTTAAGATTAATCTTTAACATTTATTGTTTTGGTCTTTCAAATCTATCCCACCTAATGACAGGTAAGAAAATCTTATGGTAATTATCAAAATGATTTAGAGTTGTACTAGGTTTTCTTTGTACAATTAAAGACTACTTGAAGAATGGAAGATTCTTCCAAAACTGTAAGATCAAAAAACTACCTAAATTTATAAAATAACACTCCTTTTCAATTTTTTTTAACAGTGTCATCATAAATCCTGATGAATCTGAATAAATTTCATTATAAGATCAATTTGAGATCAAAAGTTTATTTTAAAGAAAATTATTAACAGCTCAATTGTTTGAGGTATAAAGGGAAGAATAAAGATAAAATCATATCTTTGAGATATAATTTTTAAAATTTTTATTAATTGAAGGCAATGAGTTATCCAAAGTCACACAGCTAGGCAATTATTAAGTGTCTGCACCTGAATTTGAACTCAGGTCCTCCTGACTCCAGGGTTGGTGCTCTATCCACCATGCCTACTAGCTGCCAAGTCATGAAATTTTTAATGCTCGTAGCTTGTAATAACTTTTCCCCAACAAATTAAATGGGGATGTGCCCTTGGTATGTTAGAAGATATCATGGTTAGCCATTTTATTAGAAAATACTAAAAAAAATATTTATACTTCTTGACATTAGACATTCTTCTTCACACCATTAGGCTCATCCTAAGAAACAGATGGAAATAAGCAGTGTAAGAAATCCATATAGCAAGCTGAAATTATGAATGACACAGGTCCTATTATACATAGCTTTGAAGTATACTGCTCTTCATATTCTAAAATCTAAAACTTGCCATTTCAAATTCTTCAAATGTTTCATTTTCTTTTAACATGTATGCAAAAAAATATATAAGTATGCTCAAAAAAAGCCAATCAGGGAATTTCAAGTATATCTTTAATAGCAATAATGTTCAACAATGTGTATAAACAGATAATTCTTATGCATCACCAGACTTTTAAAAATAACATTTTGGCAAAATAGCATTAATGGCAAACTTTTAGAATATTCCATTCAATTGCAACTCACTTTGAAAACTTACTTTGATAAATATTTTCTTTACCTTAACATGTATAAATGACAAAAAAAAAAGCTGAGTTGAAAAGTTGTGCTAATTAAAGCAAGTTAATTAAAACATGATCTGTTACACATGGAAGTTCATTTGGGCCCAGGTACTCTTGCCTGTTCCACTCATCACTGCCAAGAGGGGAGGTGATGAAAAAAGTATTTCTACTCCTCTTACTTCTCAGAGGTGGTGACATGTGACACATTTAGGAACTGGAGGATCATAAAGGGATAAGGTATGAAACATGCAAGCATGCTTCAAATACATATATGTACTTTACATTAAAACATTTCTGAAAAAAAGTGCTTATAAATTGATTCATTTAAAATTCATTAGGGCATTTCTTTGCAAACTCTTTTTAACCTGAAGCACAGTTGGAGAATGGCCCTATTAAAAAATTATACTAGGCCATGGCCACAGAAAAGGAGAGAAAGTGGAATGAAAATACACACCAGTACAGAGTCTATGAGTATAAGTGACTCAATTATTTTAGGGAAGCAAAGATTTCCCATCACCAACTTCAATGAACCCAAGGCGAGTTTGAATGTATTCAGACTTAGCAGAAGAGACATGGATCAATGGGAGGGAAACATGCAGATATAATCTCCTTAAAAGCACAGTGTGCTAGAACTACATATAATTTACTGTCTAATGACACTTCATAGAAAATCTTTAATAAATCTATGATTTTGGGCAGAGCCAAGATGGTGACAAGGGATTGAGTCTTAGGAGCTCTCTGATAAAACTCATCAGCTAAGGACTCTAAACTTTCGAGAGACAGAACCCACAAGTGAGGCAGTTCTCCTACTCAAGGTAACCTGGAAAAGAGCAGAAAGGCTCTGCTCCCTGGGATCGGAGAGGCGGCCTGCCAGAGGGGTGGCCCGCCAGAGCCAAAGAACTTCAGCCTCCCGGAGGCAGCCCCCGGGCGCTGGGAGAGTCTCCAGAGCTGCACCCTGAGGAGCACCAGGCACAAAGTGGGGGAACAGCGGGGGACCTCTGCCAGAGTGAGCACCTGAAGCCCAGCCCTCAGGAAACAGAAGCAGGCGGAACTGGTAAGCAAGAGCCTCCAGGGCATGACCCCATTGAGTTGAGGGAGGGGAGTGAAGAGAGACTGCAGAGCTCTGTCCTCTGCCCGGAACATGACTCTGGGGCTCTGACCACATTCAGATTCTGATCCCAGTCTAGGCCCCCCCCATAAAACAGCAGCCCCCCCCCACCTCAGCCCCGTGGGAGAGGGGGGCACTTATGGTCATTCACAGAGCAGGAGGGAGGACAGAGCCTCACACACTGAGACCCTTGTGGGAGTGTCCCAAAAGCTCAGGAAGCACCCCCAAACCAGGCCCAGGCTGGGAAAATGAGCAAGCAGAGGAACAAAAAGAAGACTACTGAGAAATATTTTGCAAATGAGCCCAAGAAGGATCAAAATATTCGGTCTGAAGATGAGGAAGCACAAGCTCCTGCATCTAAAGACTCCAAGAAAAACAGAAATTGGGCTCAGACTATGACAGAGCTCAAAAAAGACTTTGAAAATCAAATGAGGGAGTTAGAAGAAAAACTGGGAAAAGAAAGGAGAGAGATGCAGGAAAAACATGAAAATGAAGTCAGCAGCTTAGCCAAGGAAATAAAAAAAATGCTGAAGAAAATAGCATGCTAAAAACCAGCTTAGGTCAAATGGATAAAACAGTTCAAAAAGTTATTGAGGAGAAAAATGCTTTAAAAAGCAAAATTGGCCAGATGGAAAAAGAGATAAGAAAACTCTCTGAGGAGAACAAATCCTTCAGACAAAGAATAGAATTCAGGGAGATTGATGAATTTACCAGAAATCAGGAATCGATACTCCAAAACAAAGAAAATGAAAAATTAGAAGAAAATGTGAAACATCTCATTGAAAAAAACAACTGATATGAAAACAGACTTAGGAAAGATAATTTAAAAATTATTGGAATACCTGAAAGTCATGATCAGGAAAAGAGCCTTGACATCATTTTCAAAGAATTACTACAGGAAAATTGCCCTGATATTCTAGAAGCAGAGGGCAAAATAGAAATGGAGAGAATCCACCGATCCCCCTGAGAAAGAGATCCCAAAAAACCAACCCCTAGGAATATTATAGCCAAGTTCCAGAATTCCCAAGTCAAAGAGAAAATATTACAAGCAGCCAGAAGGACAGTTCAAATATCGTGGAGCTGCAGTCAGGATCACACAGGACTTAGCAGCAGCTACATTGGAAGCTCTTAGGGCTTGGAATACAATATACCGGAAGGCAAAAGAGCTTAGAATGCAGCCAAGAATGAACTACCCAGCAAGGCTGAACGTCCTCTTCCAGGGAAAAAGATGGACTTTCAATGAACCAGGGGAATTTCACATGTTCCTTTTGGAATGGCCAGAGCTGAATAGAAGGTTTGATCTTCAGATACAGGACTCAGGTGAAGCATGGAGATTGGAGGAGGGGGGGAATATGAGGGACTTAATGAGGATGAACTGCATGTATTCCTGCATAGAAAAATAACACTGATAATACTCATATGAACCTTCTCAGTTAATAGAGCAGGTAGACAGCTTTTATAGTTGAAGCACCGGAGAAAGCTGAATTTGAAGATAAAATATGGTGTAAAACTAGAGTCAATAGAAAAAAAAGGTAAATGGAATGGGAGAAAGAAAAAGGAGAGGGGGAATAGGCCAAGATATTTCACATAAAATTTTTTTTATTACAACGAGCTATTGCAATATGGAAGGGGGGAGGCAAGGGGGAATGAGGGAACCTTTGCTCTCATCAGAGATGGCTAGGAGAGAAAACAGCATATATACTCAATGGGGTATAGACATCTGGAGTAAGAAGGGGGGAGCAGGGGGAAGGGGGGGTGTGTGAATAAAGCAGGAGAGGATGGACCATGGGGGGACAGTGGTCAGATATAACACATTTTCTTTTTTCTTGCAAGGGGTTGGGATTGGAAGGCCTGCCCAGGACCATAGGGCCAGGTGGACTCTGGGCCTAAGGGGTGGTATGGGGGCTCAGGGCTTCTTGGCCCCAGGACCAGGGATCTGTCTGCTGAGCCAGTCAACGACCCTACAGCAGAGTCAGAGTGAAAGGAGAGAGAAAATATAGTACATGGTAGTGGAGAAATAAGAAAGGAGGGAGCTGCAATCAGCAATGGCAACGGTGGAAAAATATGGAAGTAACTTTTGTGATGGAGTTATCATAAATAATGAGATCCACCCATGACAGAGTTGTTGGTGTTGGAACAAAGACTCAAGCACATTTTTTGTTATTATTATTTGGGGGAGGGTGCAGGGCAAGTGGGGCTGGATGGCCTGCCTAGGGCCACATAGCAGGGTGATCTTTGGGTGTCTGGAGCTGGATTTGGACCCAGGTGCTCCTGGCTCAAGGGCCAATGCTCTGTCTGCCACCCAGCCACCCCTACTATTATTACTATTTTATTTTATTTTGGGTCTTTTTTTCCCTTTTTTTTTTGGTTTTTGCAGGGCAGCGGGGATCAGGTGGCTTGCATGTCACACGGCTGGGTGATTGTTGGGTTTACGAGGCTGGATATGACCTCGGGTGCTCGTGGCTCCAGGGCTGGTGCTTCGTCCATTGTACCACCTGGCCATACCTACAATTATTAGTATTTTTTTTTTAATTTTAATTTTTTTTCTCTCCCCTTTACTTTTTTCGCCCAAGCAAGTCTATCTATATTCATGGGGTAGGAGGGGTATTTTGTTTACTTGTAAACAAGAATATTTTATTAATGTAAAAAAACATTTGTACAAAATGAGAATAAAAATAAATTTAAAAAAAAAGAAAGGAAAAAATAAATCTATGATTTTGTAAAACAAGATCATACTATTTTAGCATTTTAGAAAATACATATTTCATAAATATGAATTAGATCACATTAATGATATCAAAAAGATTACAACTATATATAAAATTAAAGAATGAAAAGAATCTTTGGTTTCCTGGTTTGTAAAATATGCTTTTAAACTAGGTGTAACATGCTATTGATGACATTCTTCAAATTATTAAAATAATTCACAATATCAGTCCCCTCTTATCTTTTACTGAATCCCCTGACACTGTTAACTTCATTTACTTCAGTAAAATGCCATAAGTAACTGTCTTCTTTTCAGAACTTACTTTAGTTTGACATTTCATCTATACTTATGTTTTTATTCCTTACTGCTTTAACATTTCTAAGATTTTTCAGTATAACTTTCAGTATAATTCTTGCTTAACTCTTAACTAAAAGGAAAGAAGAGCATGACTTCATTCACATATAAGTAGTCTTAAAGAAAGAGTTGCTTGTCTTACCTTTGCTTACTGAGAGGAGAAGATTTGGATCTCTTGGATGAAATTTCAGTTCATTAATAGCATTTCCATGGCCAACATAGTGCTAAAATAAAATTTAAAGATAAAGTTAATATCCCTAAGACAAATATTATTTGACAAAAATGGAAATCAATTTCATAAATGGGTCCTATGTGAACCTTTCAAAATCTATGTCCAAGTATTTAAAACTGAGATGAGCACAAAGAGTTAAAAAATCTGGGAGGTCAAGGAGAAGGAAATTAAAAAACCAAAAAAAATCCCTCTTCCTTCCTCTTTCCTTTTTTCTAGTATACTTTATCCAGACATTACAAAAATATAAGACTTAAAAAATGGAACTCACATGTATTTTTATCCAAACACATGTACAATACTTTCACTTTAAGTCTGTCTGCTAAATGCAGTTTTAAATAACTTTAGGGCTAGGAACTCTTAAGAAAGTATAATCATTTTACCTAATACCAAAATTCAAAATTTCACTAGCTACAAATTCCTCATGACAAAGCTCCAATGACATACATTCAAAGAAAGTAAATCAGTGGTCTTAACCTGAAAACTTACCTTGATGCACTGCATTGTTATGGGATTAATTATCCTAATTATGCCTCTGGATCCAGCCACAGCTAGAAGAGGATGGCTTGTATTGCTATCATAAGTCCACGCACAAGTATAAAAGTTTTCATCAGCCTAAGAAAAAGTACTGTTAAGGAACACAAATATAAAAAAAAATTTCTAAACACTCATTTCATTCTCTGTGAAAGATGTATTACTTAACATTCTATAATTTGATTCAAATATTCTGAAACTGCCTCTGAAAAGTACTAAACTCTTACTGAGTGAAAAATAATTCTTCTCCTATGTTGTAGTCATTAAAAATACAGACAATTTTTTCCTCTTTGTATTCCTGATTCAAACTAAGAATCTAATCACTTAAAATTCCTTTTCTTCAGTAAAATAAGAATCTGAATTACACACATGATTGAAAAATCATTCAATTATAAAATGCTACATTCAGAAGGGTGGGATTCAGTAATTACAGAGATTTCCAACTTCACTGGGCAGCTTACATGGTCTCAGGGTACATTATGTAGTCCTTTGCTCAAACATCTAAATAAGATTTAGAAAGTAATAGTTCAAATAGAAAATAATTGAATTTGAAGTCAGAGGATGTGGGTTTAAATCTTGGTTCTACCATTTATTTCATGTTATCTTCAACAAGTTATTTTAAAATCATCTCTGGTCTGTTTCCTTATTTGTAAAATGGAGGACTAGATAACACTACAGTTTCTTCTATTCTTTCTTTTATTTATGTATTTATTTATGTATTTCTGGTTTTTAAACATGCAGAATACATCACAGAACTCTCAAAACCAGAAATACAACTATATCTTGAGGTTCCTTCAGACCCTAATTCTGTGATTTTTTTGTACTGATTTTAGAAAAAGAATTTTATTAAATAAAATATGATGACAAAAACATATTCCTAGGCTATACCAGATCTCAAACTACACTACAAAGCAAAATAAACACAGTTTAGTAGTATGGTTCAATAAATCCAAAGGGCTCAGTTATTAGGAAATGAATTCACTTGATAAAAATTGCTGAATTCAGAATTACTATAAATATTAACAATATTAAATACTTAAATATGAGAAATAATGCAAACTTTTCACAATATGATACAAAGAATCATAGTAATGAACAAGCAATCATCTAGTATCATAACTTCATTCTGAGGAAAGTGGATTTTTTTTTTAGGTTTTTGCAAGGCAATGGGGTTAAGTGGCTTGCCCAAGATCACACAGCTAGGTAATTATTAAGTTTCTGAGGCCGCATTTGAACTCAGGTACTCCTGACTCCAGGGTTGATGCTCTAACCACTGCACCACCCACAGCCACCCCAGAAAGCAGATTTTTGATGTAGAGATTCCCATACGCTAAGAATACAGGATAAGAACCAAAGCTCAGGCAAGTAATGGAGACAATGGGTAACTCTGGGCAAAAAGAAAAGACCCCTGCCTTTAGAAATGAGAAGACCCAGCATGAGCAAAGGAAGCGCCCAGGACACTTCTACTGGTTCAAACCTGTAGCTCTCCCTGTTCTTCCACATTATGTTATTGATGCTTATCATTCTGCCAACCCTGAAAGAATAAGTTGATAACTATTTAAGGGTTTGTTTTCTAGGGATGGTTTTTGATAGAAATGATGAACAATTTAGAAGATAATAGATGCAAGAAAAGAACTTTCAATAGCTGAGCAACTACCTTTTGCTTTGTCACAAATCAATGGCTCTTCTGATAGCCTATGAGATACTATTTTGATACCATAAGCAAAAAAAGATGGTTAAATCATTGCTAAAATGAATGCACACATTCTTCAGTTCATGTCACAATGACTTTTCTTAAATAGAATAACTTTATAGAGGCTTATAGGAAAGAATTTTACTAAATTATTATATGCATATTTTACATTAAAAAAACAGGAAAAAAGGACATTATCCTTACTCTAAAATTTTCATGAAAACAACCATATAGTATTATTATCTTTTAAACATTAATCCAGATGTAATGAAGAAAATCTTTCCAAAATAAATTATTTTTAAATGATGAAATTCAAGGGAAAAAAATCCTTCACAAAGTCCTACTATGATTCCTCATTATGGTATAGTAGAGAGCATGAATTCTTTAAAACTTTACTAGTGTAGCACAAGCATGGCAAGTCTAATTACATTGAAAATGATTTGAGTAAGGTACTGGGAGTAGACTAAGCTTGTTTCTGAGGAACAATCTAGCATAGTACAGAGAAGTTTATTTCAATTAGGCAGGGCACTTGACAGTTATATTATTGGCTGTGGCAGACTATGAAACAAAGGAAAACTACAAAGTGATTAGCACTACCAGCTAAGGAAGAATACCTTGATGCTATTGATTTTAGCAGTTCTGTGAAGTCTCAATCCATTTCTGCAACAATGGTAGCAGTGGAGCAAGAGAAATGCTAAGAATCATAGTTCTGAGAACATCTATAAAAATTCCCTATGCTGGTAACATTAAATATGAAATTCTTGTCCAACAAACAAATGAATATGCATCTGGAATAACAGAATCATAATAATTTTTAATATTACCACTATGAAGGGAATAAGGTTAAAATCAATAAAATCAATAAAAGATGTTAAATTGGTTAAAAAAAAGAGAGAAGTTGCAGCTAAAAAGAGGACGCCTCCTTCAAAATTCCATTAATTGTGATAATCAACAATCTATCAAACATGTACAAAAACATAGTAAGAACTTCTTTCATTGATAAACTCATTTGAAGAAACTTGCTCTCCAGCTACTCCAGATGTTTGTGACAGCAAATTAATTTCTTTCTCCTTTTCCATTTTATTTTGCATTTATCTTGAATGTACTGATTTATTTATGTAGTCTCCCTCACTAGAATCTAAGCTCTACAAAACCAATGCAACCAAGAATGCAGAAAAGTTGGGAAACAATTTTCATAGTAGTATTTCTCAAAAAAGACTCATTTCTAAAATATATAAAGTTGAGTCAACCATATAAGAATACAAGTCATTCCCCAATTGATAGTCAAACAATACGAACAGGTAATTTTCAGATGAAGAAATTAAAAACTATTTATAATCATATGAAAAAATATTCTAAATCACTATTGATTAGAGAAATGCAAATTAAAACCACTTGAGGTAACACTTCATATCTATCAGATTGGTCAACATGATAAAAAAGGAAAATGATCAATGTCAAAGGGGATATGGGAAAACTAATAGTTGGTGGAATTGTGAACTGATCCAAACATTCTGGAGAACAATTTAGAAATATGTTCAAAGGGTAATAAAACCGCAAACTCCTTTGATCCAGCAATACCACTATACTCTAGGTCTGTATCCCAAAGAGATCACAAAAAAGGGGGAAAGATCCTCATATACAGGTATATTAATAGCAGCTCTTTTTGTAGTGGCAAAGAATTGGAAATTTAGAGGATGCTCATCAATTGGAGAATGACCAAAAAAATTTTGATGGAGTACTACTGTTCTATAAGAAACCACGAGCAGGCAGGCTTCAGAAAATCCTGGAAAGACTTTAATGATCCAAAGTTGAATGAAGTGAGTAGAACCTAAAGAACACTGTATAAATTAACAACAACACTGTGTGATAATCAACTATGATGAACTTAGCTCTCCTCAGTAATACAATGAAAAGACAATTCTAAAAGACTTATGATAGAAAATATCATACACATACATAGAAAGAACTGATTCTGAATGTAGAACAAAGCAGAAGTCAAAGAAAGGGTACATAGTTGGTGTTTGCAGGCTGTCCAAAGAACTTCAAAAAGTGAGAGTAAAGGATATTATCAAGGAACTGAATTGATGAAAACAAGAGAGAACCAGCAGACAATCTGTAAATTACCCCGGTATCCTCAAGATGTCAGAAGTAAGCAAGAAAAGTCTCTTGCCACATTGCATGATGTTCCTATGGTGAACTTATCAAGGGACATGGACAGATGGGAGATTTCAATTTAAATATTTAATATCCACACTGATGAAAGCAAAGATCCATTTAAGCAATGAATATCTGAGAACATCAAAAAAATGTCAAATCAAAGTAGCAATTAGATAAAAACCAAATGAATGCTAAAAATGTTTACATGTAATTAGAAAAGTAAGTTTTAAAAATGTTATCCAAGGGAAAAAAACTCATCTTAAAACAAACAAGGAACACAAGTCCCTATTATTGAATGAATTATACATTGATTCACATTGTGAAGAAAGCTAAAATTAATACATTAATGTCTTTTATGCATTCAATGCATATAGACACTGTCAGTGAGAATATTACAAACTTATAGGCTATACAAAATCCAGGAGTTATCCAGGCCAATATTCTGTACCTGATATTAAAAATGGACTTTCTTGTCAGAGGGCAACGAAGTTTTGTTCTTTATACATTTAAATTTTACCTTCTTGGGAAAAATGACTTTAAAAGTTTCCTACCTTTCAATGGAAGTTATTACTTTATTCTAAACTTAATTCTTTCAAATTTCAAGAGAAATACCTTAAAAATTCAATCCACTACTTAGTAAATGTCTGGTTTTTTTGTTTTTTTTTTTTTGTTTATGGCAGTAGATAAAACACCAGCCCTGGAATCAGGAGGATCTGAATTCAAATCTGGCCTCAAGTCACTTGACTCTTACTGGCTGTTGTGGACCATCTCCTCTATTAAAGTTGGTCTATCACATTTCCCTACATAGGATACTCTATACTGGGCCTGAAGTGAAATTCATCCACTACTTTTCTACCTACTCATTCAGTCTCAAAAACTTGTGCTGCAGTCTAGTTCCACAAATTTTTCTTCATTTAAATGGAAAATTTGTCTGTAAAGCAGTATTTCTCCAACTTTTTGGTTTCAGGGTTACTCTATACTCTTAAAAATTGAGGAAGCCACAAAGAGGGGCTGTTGTCCAGTATAGCTATTGGTTTTATTTAATATTATTAGAGATAATTTTCACTTTGGGGAACCCCCTGAAAGTTAGGTCTACACTGTGAGAAACCTCTGTTTTAGAGTAATAAAGCACAGTCATATTTTCTAATATTCCATAGGTTTATGAATTATTAAAACATCAAGGGAATCATCACTATTCAATAAATCATGCATTATCTATCGTAAGCACTTTTCATCTTTGTGAGCCCAGTGTCTAGAAATATTAGGTATTTTTTATTGATAGAAATGAATGTAGGGGCAGCTAGGTGGCGTAGTGCATAAAGCACTGGCCTTGGGAGTCAGGAGTACCTGGGTTCAAATCCAGTCTCAGACACTTAATAAATACCTAGCTGTGTGGCCTTGGGCAAGCCACTTAACCCCATTTGCCTTGCAAAAAAAAAAAAAAAACCTAAAAAAAATGAATGTGATTATCAATCAATAATTCAACTAAATCTGGATTCAATTAAATTCTTTTGGGAGACTTTTTCAATTCTACTATTAGTTTCTCTGACATTATCACCTTCTTAGCATATTGATCTGTACAAATTTTCAACTTAGAATTACAGAAGTGGAAGTGATTCTACAAAAGTTATCTATCACAATTCAATTCTTAGGCATAATCCAAGTTCTTACAGAGCAAACTTTTACATGAAATACAATCCTAGAGGTCTTAAATCTTTGACTACATTCACTATTTCAAGAGGAAGCCTGTTCCTTTAATAAGAGGTTGAAGTGTCAAAAATAGACCTCAAATGGCTAGATTGTGTACAAATTGATATTTTTCGAAGTTTCAGAGAATGTAGACGAAGACAAAAGAACAGAAAATGACTGAAAAATCTAAATATTTGTATTTACTTATGTGGGAGCAACAATGTGGACAAATGCATAAGATTTAGAGTAAGATTATTCTAAGACAGGGAATATGAATAATAGGCTTATCATGGATCTAGTATTGGAAAGACTCTCAAAAGAGGTCACAGTCCAAATCCTTGATTTTATAAGTGAAGAAATTGAAACCCAAGAGAGGTTAATATATTTTAACATGATCCTTGGTAATAAGAAATAGGTGATAAATAATGGATTTAAATTGAGGCCCTGTGGCTCCAAAGTCCATATTTTTTCCACTGGATAATGTTTCCTTCAGAACAGAGAAAAGAATAAACAAAGTATATTTAGACCACCTAAGAGTTTATGTTGGTGGTTAAAGGGATTTAAGATTAGACCAGGCAAGCAGAGCTAAGTTATAGATGGCTGTGTATTCCACACTAAAGAGTCTAGGATGATATTCAAAAACTTCATGAATTATTCATACTCTAAGGCTGGAGACAACAGAAACCTTCTTCAAATCCTCCTGGATCCAATCTTCACAGTATCATTACTGACCATTTCAATCAACAAGCATTTATTAAATTCTTATTTTAACTCAAGCACCTGATAAAGACTGAGGAGACAAAGACAAAAATAGAACAGTTTCCACCTGTAAGGAATTGATAGCTATTGGGAAAAGCTGTATGTATACATAAATATGAAAAGTATAGAACATAAATAAATAGAAATAAAAATAAATATTTTGAGTATCATGATACAAAAACCAGTAAGATAACAAATTAGTCACTTTTCATAGGTCTCTTTAACTCTCTAATAGAAAGAAAGAAATAGAGAATTGTGGATCAGATATAGAGTAATTATAACCGAATTCACATTAAGTATGAAGCCCAGGGGTGGCTAGGTAGCACAGTGGATAGAGCACTGGCCCTGGAGTCAGGAGTATCTGAGTTCAAATCTGGCCTCAAAAACTTTAATAATTACCTAGCTGTGTGGCCTTGGGCAACCCACTTAACCCCACTGCCTTGCAAAAAAGAAAAAAAAAAGAATGAAGCCCAATAAGGCAAAATCTTTAGGAATGAACACTAGAGAAGTTTAAGTCTTAAAATGTTAAATTTAAGCACTTTAGCCACTAGTCAACATATTTACCTGGCAGAGAAACTAAATACATGAACAATCACATTGAGTGGAGGGGAAAGGATAAAAACATGGCAGTCTTATGACTGGGGCGGGGGGGGGGGGGGGGGGGGCGGCGCTGGTCTAGGTTAAGAGACAACCAAGACTTCAGATACTCTGCCTGAAAAACCCACACTCTGCAAAGAGGCACAGGACAAAGATTCAGCCTAATCTCAAGAAACAGAGTCAAGGGAGGCTTTGGAGCAGGACAATCACTATGTGTGTGGCTGATCTAAGTCTGAGAACAGGAGAACAGGACTTTAGCAGCAAATGGAATTCAAAACAGGGCCCTAGACTGATGAATTCTATTCTCAACATGAGAAGGCTGGGGAGCAGGACGCATGTGCCCACCAGCAAACTGAAAGAAGTCAAAAACTGGGTAATTGATAAAAATATAAAGAGGTTGAAACACTAAAGTATTTAGGAGAAAAAAAATTCAGTAAAAGTTCAGAACACAAGTACATAAATCAGTTGAGAGGATCAAAAAACCAGACTGGAAGGATGATTAGAAAATCCTTAAAGAAATTACCAAGTTCTCAACAAATTTACAAAAAAATACCTAATGCCTGATGAAATTCTGAATCTAGATGAAGAGAACAGTAAGAAACTCCAGAAAAGCTCAAAAGAAAAAAAGAAATCCATAGAAGAAATAGATAGTATCAATCAGAAACTAAACCTCTCAAAACAGAATTCCTGCCCCCCCCCCTTGATACTTTGTCCTCTTCTGTAAGACATAGGCAAGGCTACTAGTAATACCTTAATACCCACCCTCACAGTTGTTGAGAGAAGGAGCAAATGACACAATGTCTGTAAAATGCTCTGCAAATGTTAAAACTCTACTACTATCAATTATGTTATGACTCTAATAATATGGGAAACAGTCAAATTATGGAAGAGGGAATGTCATAACTGGAAAGTAATGAAGATCAATGCAAATTTCAGAGGCATAATTAACTTAAAACATTTTTTCAGGGATGACATCCTTATCTCAAGTCAATTCACATATCCACAAAAACAGATATACTTTAGAGAAGGATACATCAGCATCCACATAAGACTGCAATAATCGGATTTCTCCTTGTGAATGACATTCATATAGTGTAACCTGATAAAACAAAATGAAGAGTGAATTTAATCTTGATAAACAAAGAAGTTTATTCTGCAGGTTTTAAAGAGCTTTAAGAAACCATATTGGAATACTAAGCAACAAAGTCAACGATGATAAAGTCTCACTTTACAATACATATGATAAACAATGTTAAAAGATTTCCCCTTCTTTTAGATAGTTTTTACCAAGTCCTTATGTAACTTGAAACTTGGCTAACTTTGACTGCTTGCCAAATAGAAAACAATCAATAATCCTTCTGGTAACAATTGCACAATTTGGATCTCAAGCATGCTATCTCTAGGGTAATATGGACTAGTAGAAAGAATAGTGACTTTACAGTAAAGAATTTGCATTCAAATCTCAATTCAGATACTTACTGCATGATCCGGGGAAAATCACTTTACATTACCAGTAACTTACTTTCCTCATCTATAAAAGGAGGATATTAATAGTACCCAACTTACAGGTTATTGAAAGGATCAGAAGAGCCTTTCAAAGCTGAAAGCATCATATTATTAAAGTTTAAAAATAAATAATAACTTTTATCATCATTTATTTTTAATATTAATGTCAATAATCTTATTTATATATTAATATTATTTTTTAATTCAATATGTATATCATATTGCAACAGACATATACTAAATGTGTCTGTCTGGCCTGCACTCTTAACTAGGGCTTATTTTGGGGGTAGGACTTATATTATAAGCATCCTGAAAAAAAGAATCATCATTTTTGAGGAAATGTGGTAGTACAAGACATAACAAGATGAAGTAGACAAATAGTTGGCATGAAGAGAGTAGATTAAAGTCTCAACTCTGACACATACCAGCTACATTATGATGTTAGCTAAGTCACTTAAAAGCTCAGTAAACCAAACAACTTTCAAAATTATAAACTGAAGTGTGGTTTCTAAGTTGTATATAAAGGAAGTTTTCTCATAGGGAGAGTTCCCTTATTCCAATTTTTTAAAAAAAAGATCCAGTTAAAATAATTCTATGATCAATTGAGTGGCCTGTAATTTTTTGTTCAACCTAGATTTTACAATATGTTTTAAGTATCCTTAAGGCAATTAATGAATGTTTCCCACAGGCCAAAGGATACTGGGTTAAATAGCGTCATTCTTTGTCTGAAACTATTTTTCTTCTGTGTATTCTTTTCAAGGTTAGAAAACCAAAGATAAAAACTGAATTTGAAGATGTATGTATCTTATTTGCAAAGTAGAATTTTTAAATCTATGGGGTTTTTTAATTTTATTTATGCAAGGCAATAAAATTAAGTGACTTGCCCAAAGTCACAGAGATAAGCAATTATTAAGTGTCTCAAGCTGGATTTGAACTCAGGTCCTCCTAACTTCAGGGCTGGGTGCTCTACCGGTACACTGCGATACCTAGCTACCCCCAAAGTAGAATTTTTAAATGGCAAGATACCATGTTACCAAATTCAGTGATAAATCTTGGGAAAATATATAGATGAAATCTCAGAAACTATGTCAAGCTGAAAGAGAGTACAACAGATTTAAGAGCCTTAAGTATCCATACTGGAGGATTCTTTTTAAAGGATGAGCAAGGCCTTATTGATATTGCAACAATCTCCTTAAATAAGAACTAAGAAGCTTCTACCTTATACCAAATTTACGGAAAACTACAAGAAATGAAGCAAGGGTTTTGCACAGAGTTTTTATTCTTATCTGCTTTGAAGTTTTCACTTAAAAAAAAGAAAGAGACTTTGAAACTTTCTAATTTCTATATAGAGTGACAGTTCCATCTCTAAGCACTTAGATGATGTTAAAAGTGAGATCAAAGAATAGGTGGATTTCAAGTTTCCACTTGAAAATCAATAACAATTCTTAAATTCTGAGAGCTTGAGAGTCCACAATTTAAAGCAGCTTAGTTTCAAGTTTCAACAATCTAGCACTGAAGCATAGATGATTTTTTTTAAGTAGTAGAGGTGCTGATGCTGTTGATAAAATGGTGGACTTAATCGGGTTTATCTTTGCTGTTCTTTCAAATCCTTAGTTAATTCTCTTTCTAACTCCTGGTACCAGTTTCAAGCCTGAATCTCAAAAGTCCAAAGGTCTATCACAATTCCCAATGCAATTAATTTTTTCCCCAAGGTTGTTAATTGATTACCTAAACTATTAGGCTTAAGAAGCTATATTTTAATAGGCTATCTACCCCACACAGAGTAGTGCCAAGGTAATAATGTCTTACCAAAGTGAAATGATTAGATGATGAAGGTGAATAAGGTCTAAGATTTCCTGAAGACATGGAATGGGCTTTTTTCCCTTCTTTATCTATTCATACAGACAATCATCCCACATTAGGAATTCAAACTCTGGCTTAACTTAAGATCAACAAAAAAGCATAAAAACACAGTTCTTTTTCAAATAATCCTTGTTTTTCTGTACTATTTTGATCTGCTCAAGGGGGAAAAAAATCCAAATATTTATTGCAAAAAACAAAAGAATAATTTTTTTCAGCTTATAGTTTTAACTCAGATTTTAAAAAATGGTCATCTTTAAAATTACTGAGTCTCTTTCATCACTGATCTCTAAATAACCTTGAAATTTACTGATTGTAAAGTTATGTCTAATAAGTTCTTCCAAAAGTAAACTGTACATATTGAATTTACTAAAATAATGAGGGACATCTAAATTCATTCACCTGAAGTATGTTTACATTTTACATTAAGGAATTTGTCAAGTGTTCAACTATGGCTTATTTTTTTAAAAATCTCAGACTATATGGATTTCATTATTTCAAAACTATCATCAAAACTCCAGTAAAACAGAATAAACTTCTTAAGGACAAGGAGTATTTAATTTGTCTTTGCGTCCTCAATTCCTACCACAAGATAGGCATTTAAAAACCTTTATTTAATACTTAAATTGAAAAGAAATCATCTTTAATATACTTACCCTGTTACTCCCTACAGTTGCAAAAACTAAGGGATCTCCTTCTTTACTGTGCCAATTAAATTGTACTCCAAATAATGGTTGGTTGTGATCTTCCTGTTAAGAGAAACAAACACCATTAGAAAGACAAAAATGGTTAAAACCTTTTAAAAAGTCTATTACAAATCATCTTAGCATTACACATGAATTGGACTTGATGAAAAATAGTTTTTTAACTGTATGCCAAGCTAATATATTTCTAACTAGGTGTATAGATGAAAAACATAAATTAGCTTAACACACAAATTTATCCAAAATGCCTTATATTATATACTTGAACCTAAGTTGAAAAGTTATCTAAAAGTAGTATTTTTCAACTGTATAAACTATTTTCACCAAAATTTTATCTTACTGCAGTTTTCAGATCATAATGTAATACTTCTTTCCTTGGAACAGGCAATTGTGAAATGGTCTTTTCCCTTGTAGAATAAACTATAATGAATTCCTCTAAATAATACATAGAATTCTATTGAACAAAAATTCACAACCTTGAGAAAGATATGTAAGACCCAAAAAGTTGACTAGAAAAAAATCATTCACTTTCACAAAAAGCAACTAAGAAGATCTATGTGACTTTAAAGGGAAAAGAGGGTTATCAACTTGACTCACAAAAGCTTTTGTGGGAATTAGGAGTTTACTAGCAATATAAGTTACTTTCTCCTATTCATCTTCAGGGTAAACAGTAAACTTTTGTGCCACTCCATAAAAAATAACTGAATCTAGGGGCGGCTAGGTGGCACAGTGGATAAAGCACTGGCCTGGAGTCAAGAGTACCTGGGTTCAAGTCCAGCCTCAGACACATAATAATTACCTAGCTGTGTGGCCTTGGGCAAGCCACTTAACCCCATTACCTTGCAAAAAAAACTAAAAACAAAAAACAAAAAAAACCTGAATCTTTATTTCTTGTTTTAGTTTAAGTATTTAAATAGTAACTTAAAAAAATCTAAATAGCAAAAAATAATTTTCATAACTGCCATGTTTACATCATTTCACAAAATAGTCTACAATTATTAGATTTTGGAATTATACTTCCAAAAGTAATACTGAACAAAAAAAAATCACTTACCTTTAGATACTGAGAAGTTAAAGTTAATCCAGGCTTTAGTTTTTATATATTTATTTGATTTAAACCACTGAAGGAGAAGAGAGGAGGAAGAGAATGCACTGGATTGAAAATTAACTTTTAAAAAGTTAAATGAAGATTCTAATGCCACACTGATGACAAAAATCCAGTAATCCTTAGTATAATAAAAATACCATCTATTCATACAAAAAGAAACTTTTGAAATAACTGATATTTATATTTTACCTAATCCTTTAGAAACACAAACAGAACCGTCATAAATTGATTTAAAAAAAAAAACCTCCATAAGCCATCTAGTTCAATTTATGCTGACTCAAAGCAAATGGACCATGGTCAGCCTTTTAAATTAGCTGGTGTCAAAAAGTAGAGATTTTAAAAAATAAAACGTTATTTAAAAAAGAAGGAAATTTGGGCATTGTGAGATAATATTAAATAAGCAGCCAAAACATTTATTTTATTTTCAAAATAATCTTTCTTTGATAGGATTTGACAACACTTTGAACTTTTAAACTTTTTTTTTTAGTTTTTTTTGCAAGGCAAATGGGGTTAAGTAACTTGCCCAAGGCCACACAGCTAGGTAATTAGGAAGTATTTGAGGCCAGATTTGAACTCAGGTACTCCTGATTCCAGGGCCAGTGCTCTATCCACTGTGCTACCTAGATGCCCCTTGACAACACTTTAAATATAAAATAGTAACTATTTCAAAATAATTTTCAGGTTTATAATTCAAGGTCACAGGGTTGTACTTTTCTCCCACATACCTTGAGACTATTGACACATTTGAACGAGTATTTGCACTTCTTTGACTTCCATTTTCCCTTCCCCCAACTCTTCCTTCCAGGAGCATTTGGAGTATTTGTTGGAGTATCAGGTCGTTCCGTGTTAGGGCCACTTTCTATACTGATAGCATCATCCTGCAAAGGAAAATTTAAAATTACAAAACTGTATTTTGAAACAAAAAATTCTAAGGAGAATGATCATTCTTAATTTTTAAAGAAACAATTAAATTGAGAGGTGAAAGATCTCAAATTAAATTTAAAATTACCCTGACAAACATAGTAACAATGTGTAAGGTAGGTATAAAGATAGATGCTGGGGTCAGGAGATTTGGCCTTGTTTTATTTCTAATCCAATATTTTAGGTAAGTCATCCAATTTTTCTGATTTTTTCTGTAATTTAAAGTGAAGAAAATGATCTGGATTTGTATTTTCCAATTCAAACCATATATTAAACACATAAAATAGTTAAAAACTCTAATATTACTCTCTACAGTCATCGCTCAGGATTAGGACTTGTAAGCAAAGAAAAGGACACTTTTGATAAGAAAAACAGGAATCAGTTTTAAAAATTCAGTCTTTGAGTGCAAAAAACATTTTAATAGTAAAATGTTTTGGTAAAAAGCTGCTAGTTAGTCCATAGGTCTATACTTCAGAAAACCTAGACTTAAAAGATAATATCTAAAGACCCTCCCTTGTCAGAATTTCTAAGTGCATAAATATGTGCCTACAATAATAACATAAAGCACTGAATGTGACAGACATGCAGTTAGAAAGTCGTCTCTATATGTTGGGGAAAAGGTAGGTGTCTCAGGGAGATTTAATTATATTCTAGAATGTGGTCTAGTCTAGCCTAGTCTAGTCTCATTCTCTAATAGAATATAGATTTCATTTAGTTTTGAATGCTTTCATAATGCAAGAGTTTCAATTTCTCTTGTTTCCTTACCTTAAAATAAATATGTAAGAGCTACCATCATTTGCAAACCTTAAATCATCCTTAAAGTAGAATTTGAAGGAACAAATTTAAGACATGAAAATTATAGAATTCCCAAGTTAGGTCAATAAGGTAAGCAAGCATCTGTTGCAATCTTAACTCTTTCTTCAAATGATGTACTTTTAAGGGTGATTCAAAGTTTGTACAAATTTTTGTGATGGGAGCTCATGCATATTTATTTTGAGGGAAGAAAAAGAGCAAGAAAAATTGAAAAACTCTGATGGTACTAGGAAAGCCTTCAAAATTAATGAAATCTGTCTTCCATTAAGAGAATGGAGATAGAGACTAGGCTAAACTAGTCCACATTCTAAAATATAATTTGTCTACCTGGAATCACCTATCTTTACCCCCAACACATAGAAACAGCTTCCTAACTGCCCTTGATAACATAGTTAGCTTAAAAATCTTACAATGAATTTCTTCCAAAAAATCAAATTTGTTCTTTGAGATATAATTTAAACAAATTTTATTTCAGACTTTCTCAGTGAGATCAGCTATTACTTTTTTAAAAACTAAAATCATCAAAGAATTTCCTCCCCAGTGTTATTCCTTAAATTAGTAATTCCTAAATTTTGTGATACAAAAAATGTGCCCCCAATAGAATGGGTATTATGAACTATCCAAAATAAAATTAATTTCAACTTAATTATATTCCATGCAGCACTTTTTACAAAAATTCTGTAACTCATATGATATTAAATACATAGGGCACCAAACTTGAAATTTTCAAGTTAGTTACATGAAAGAAATGATACTCTTCCTTGAATATTTCTGACTTCTTTCACTTTCATACATCTAAAACCAACCACACAGGCACTTAAAACTGTGAGGTAGAGGGACCTGCAAAAGCGAGGGCTGTATCTTGTTAATGACTACAAAATAAATATGCAAACATACCTTTTTCTAGGCTGGATAAATAATACTTCTCACACATACATGTTTTGCTACTATTTTTCAAATATGTTATTGCAAAAATATATTTAAAGTGTTACTAAACTGAAGCATAATGATGAATAGTATCTTATCTTCTAGTACAACGACTACAATGAGGAGTGTGAATTTTTTTTTTACATTAAGGATTAAGTCTCCAATATGCAAAGATTAGAAACCATCAAGAAATAGAATTTAAAGGCAATTTCTTTTTACATTTTAGCTAAAATATCTTTTAATCAATAGTAGCTTGAAGTTTAGGGGTTTTTTTCCTATTATTTATTTCTAAAAATTCATTCTTCCTCCACTTCTAAGTCAAAATCATAGAATCATAGATGCAGAGATTGAATGAATCTCAAAAGTTATCTAATCTTAAATGCTGTTTATTCATTACCTTCCCCAACTTCTAATGCTTCCTTTCCAAACTATTATTTAACTACTTTTATAAACCTTATATTTACACTATATATTTTATGTGCTTGTCTCCCTAACTAGAATAGAATGCACTCACTGTGAGTACGAATTGTTTTATATTTTTTGTACTTATATCTCTAAGTTCCTATTATAGTGAGGGGCTAACACATAGCAGGTTCTTTTTTTTTAAGGTTTTTTTTTTTTTTTGCAAGGCAAATGGGGTTAAGTGGCTTGCCCAAGGCCACACAGCTAGGTAATTATTAAGTGTATGAGACCAGATTTGAACCCAGGTACTCCTGACTCCAGGGCAGGTGCTTTATCCACTGCGACACCTAGCTGCCCCCCCCCCCACATAGCGGGTTCTTAATACTAGATGGTTAAGTCCTTTCATTTTACGGATGAACAAACAGAAGCCCCAGGAAGCTGTGACTCACCCAAGGTCACACAGGAAACAGGACTTGTGTAATCTTTTCACTGTACCAAAGCAATCAATTTAACATCTTTTATTTCTCTATAAGGTAGTAGTCAACTTAATTGTTTTGATTTGTTTCTCTGATCTTGACTTTCCAGTGGATAGGGATTAAACATAAAATGTTATATTTACTACTTATTAAGTAATATACATATATGTGCACACACTTCCCTATGTCAGGTGTTAGGGATAAAAAGACAAGTCTTCAAGAAATTTACTTTCTACCACATGGAAACAACATTAGTTACATAGATGAATATACAGAAATATACGCAGTCATTTAAGGATGGGGAGGAAATCAATCAAAAGAAAGGTCTCTTGAAATAGGTGGCGCTTGACCTGACAGAGGGAGTTGAAGAAGTAGACTTGAGCAGAAAGAGCATCATCCATGTATGAAGCACAAGTCTTATTCAAAGGCAATGGACAAGACATGAAATGTTAGAACTAGTCCAGCAGAACATTTTGGTGGGAGGAGGGAAATGTGTTAATTAAACTAAAAAGACAGGTTAAAATGCAGATTTAAAAAAGCTTTCAATATTAAACAGAATGATTTGTATTTGATCCTAGAGGCAATAAGGATCTAATGTAGCTTCTTGAAAAAGAAAATGAAAGGGTCAAATTTGTATAGAACATGAATTTCACATTTTTATTCTCCTTACTCAAACATTTATCAAGTCTTTAGCAGGTGGTCAAGGTAGTAGGGAAACACAAAATTAGCAGTGTAAGAAATGCTTCTCCACTAACAATTTTTCAAACAGTCATCTAGTTGCCCTGAATTAGCATTATTTAAAACAAATCAGAGAACTGCTTCTCCTCCTACTTCCTGTGAGCTAAAAGGTTTTAAAATGACAAAAATAAGTCCCTTATGGCTAATTCAGTATACTTGTTACAAAATCTTCTTAAATCACTACAGTTAGCAATAACCATTAACAGTATTGAATATTTTGTATATAGCCCCAAACAAGTCATTTTATTAAATTAGGGCTGGTTTTCCATTGAAGCAATTATCATCAGACCTCTACTGAGACATTTAATCTCTCCAAGCCTGTTTTTTTCCTTTTGTATAAAAAGGAATTGGACTAAATGACCTGGAGTCCCTTTCCCAATCCTAAATCTATGATTTCATTTATCTGATCATTAAATATATCAAGGCACCAGCAACAGAATCCTAAGACCACAAAAATCAGTTTCTTTGAAACACAAACACTAAAAATTATTTGAGACCTATTTCATTGTAGATAAACTGAATAAAAGAAGAGAGAGGGGCCCGTCCTGTGATTTTCCTGCCACAGGGACAAATCGGGTGAGGAAACTCCATTTACTGGCACCCTATCTGCAATTTAGAGTTTGCCTAGAGCACCGAAAAGTTGATCAACTTGCCCAGGGTCACACACAGTGTGTAGTTTTGAGGAAGGTAACTGTTCCATGCTGCCTCAGATCTAAGAACATTAAATCCTCGATTCAGTTTTGGTGTGCTAATCCAAATGAAGCTTTTGGGGTTTCTTAAAGAGACCCAACTACTTATTTCTTCCAGTGATCCTCTGAAGGGATTTCTACAACATAGAGTATTCCTCACTATTCTCATCGAAAGATTCTTTTCACTGAGTGGAAAGAGAGAGACAGGCCTTCCTCGGAGGCTCTGGGCTTGAATCTCACTTCTGCCACTTCAGCAAATCATTCATGACCTCCTTCATGCCCTCAATTTCCTCATCTGTAAAAGCAAGGAGTCAGAAGGTCCCTTCACCCCACGAGCGATCACGGGGCACTTACTACTTGCCAGGCATTGTGGCTGTAGCTGCTGGGGTGCCAAGGCAAAAATTAAAGTCTCCGCTCTCCAGGTGCTTTCGGCCCGGCCCGGGAGCGCCAGGTCTGCGCTCACCCTGGGGCCGCGGCCGCGCGCACAGACCCACGCGGCTCGGGGGCTCACTTGGGGAGGGAGGAGGGGGCAGCGGCCGGGGGTGCCCAAGAGGCTCGTGAGGGGGAGAAGGCGCCCGTGCGTGCCCGGCGGGGAGGCCGCCCCTTGGGCTCAGCGGGAAGTTCCGCGCGGCCGGGACCTGTCAGCCCGCAGGCCCCGGAGCCGCATGCCCCGCGCGGGGCGCCGCACGCGCTTCCTGGGGGCGGGGAGCAGGCGCCGGGGACTCAGGTGGGGCGCTCGCCGCCCCTCCCCCACGGGGGCGCCCCCCGCCCGCGGCCGCGGCGCCCACTCACGTTCTCGTCCGCCGACAGGTCCGGGTTGCTGTTCTCGTCGCTGCTCAGCTTCTGCTTCTTGGCCGCGGGCGCGTCGCTTCCCGCCGGCGCCGCCGAGACTTCCCTCTCGGACATGTTCCTGCGCCTCCCGCCGGGCTCCTGCCGCCTCGGCCGCGGCCTCCGCCACACCGCCGTCAAGCAAGCCCGGCCCGCGCCGGCCGCAAAGCCGCCGCCGCCGCCACTGCCGCCGCCTCCGGCCCCCCCACCGTCGCAAACCGCGCCCAGCCGCCGAGGCGGGCGGGCGTGCGGCCCCGCCACACTGCTGAAAAAGGGGCGCGCGCTGGCGCGCGCCCGCCCGCGCGGCCTCGGCTCGCCCGCCCCCGGCGGCGCCCCCGCCCCTCCGCGCCCGCCGCCCCCGCCGCCGCCCGGCCCGGCTCTCCCCCCCCTCCGGGCGCCGGCGCCTCCGCGCGACCCTCGCCGCCGCCTCGGGACCGAGTGGCGGGAACGCAGGGGGCGCCGCCTCGGCCCTTCCGCCTCCCGGAGCCCCGCCGGCCGCAATTGGCCGAGACCCGGGCTCCCCAGGCGGCTGTCGGCGGCCGGAGAGCCGCCGGGCTGGATCAGACCACTCGGGCGCCCCCGGCGGGGAAGCAGGCGGAGCGACGCCGCGCCCTCTCCGGGAAACCAGGCCGCGCCGCGCGGTCGAGCCCTCGGCACGGACGCCCTCGGGTCATCTCGTTCCGGGGGGCCGACGCCCCCTAACTCCGGACGGAGGGACGGGCGCAAAGAAGCGGCGGCATCGAGGCCGCCGGATCCTCCGCCGAAGAAAATGGAAGCTGCCCGGGAAGGGGCACGCATGCGCCGGGGCGGCGCCGCCAGCCCCCCCCCCCCGCGGGGCGAGCCCCGCCCCCCCGCGCGAGGCCCCGCCCCCAGGCCCGAGCCCCTCCCCGAGGCCGCCGGCCTCGTGGGCTGGTGCTGGGCGCGCCCCCCGCGGGCAGGGCAGGGCAGGGGGCTTTCGGAGCCCCGCGCCCTCCAGTGCCACCTCGGCCTCCTCCACTGCCCAGCGGCGCTGCCCACAGCACCGGCTCCCAGGGCGGTTGGGGGGGGCCCGGGAGGCGACTGGAAAGTGGGGCTGCCGCCGCGGGTCAGCTAGATGGCGGGGAGTTCAAGTCCAGCCTCCTGCGGAAGAGCTGTGTGACCCTGCGCCGGGCACTTCGCCCATGCCCTCACGCGTCCTCACATGAGCTGCAGAAGGAACTCACAAACCATTCCTCTATCTTTGCAAAGAAAACCCCCAAACGGGGCACGAAGAGCCTGACACGACAGTGGCCTTCCAGATCTAATCCCCTACCCATTTTTCCAGTCTCAGTACATATTTTTTCGTTGCATGACAAACCAAACTGACCTCCTTTTACTTGCCATCCTGCTTCTGGTTGTTTGGGGATTTTTTTTTTTTTTGCCGGGGGTTGGGGGACTTTCGGACTGACTTTCCTCCGGAGCTGAGGTTCGTTCTCTCCTCACCTCCATCTCTCAGACTCCCTAAGTTTCATTCAAGGCTCGTTTCAAGTGCCTTGTTCTCCCACCACCCTTTATCCCCTATTCTATTTTACCTTGTATCAACTTAGTAATGATATGTAGATGTATATATATATATATATCATTACTAAGTTGATGTGTATATATATATATCTAAAACCTCCTTCAGCTGCTCTATAAGCTCTGTGTAACCCTAGGATAGAGTACAATGTCTGTTCCTATTAAGGATAAAGTGCTTTATAAATGTTTATTGATTGAAATGCTTACTGTATTTTACTTCACTAAGGAAAATCCTTCAAACCAAGAATGTTATGGCGCTTCCTTCTATTCCTTCTTCAAAGTGAACCCTGACTCCACCCTCTCAACTAAGTGCCTCCCTTATACTTTAATGAGAAAATGGAGGTCATGAGAGTGAGCCCCCATCCCCTCTTTTCTCCATCTCAAACCCCTTGATGTCATCCCTCACTTTTTCTTACTTAGTCTCTAAAAATGAAGTAATCCTTCCTCAAGGTCAGTCCTTTTTCTTATGCCCAAGATTTCATGACCTCCCTTCTTCTCTATCTTGCCCACTTCAAACAATTCTCTCTCTCCCTCCTTCCAACTCTTGCTCCCCATCTCCTCCTTCCTTCACCCTCAGCTGAGTGTTTTCTTGCTCCCTGTGGTATTTGGACAACTTGGCTGAAGACTCAAAAAGTCATTTTCATATCACTGTTGCCTTTGGAAAAGTGGTTATATGAATTGGGAGCTTTAATAGTATTAAATAATCCAAATGTACACAAACTTCTATTAGCCACATGTCATACATTCTGAGGAACTGAACACTTTAGTTATAGCAGAAACACAAGCTAGGATGATTCTCATTCACAGCTTGCTTTTTAGTTTGTTTGTTTTTTTGGTAAGGCAGTGGGGTTAAGTGACTTGCCCATGGTCACACAACTAGGTAATTATTAAGTGTTTGAGTTCATATTTGAACTCAGGACCTCCTGACTCCAGGGTGCTCTATTCACTGTGCCACCTAGCTGCCCCACAGCTTCTTTCCCATATAACCAGTGATATGAAATTCTCTCGCTTGTCCATCTGTGTAAATTTATTTATTTTGGGGCTCTTATGCTATTGGGCTTGACCCCAAGGAAGAGGGTCCGAAGAGAAAAGAATTTCTGAGTGGAGGACAGGCAGGATTATGGCTCTAGAAAAAAATCATAAGGCCATCAATTCTAAACCCTTTATTTTATGAATGAGGAAACAAGTCCTGAAAGGTGAAATTACATTTCCATGATAATATATTTAATAAGTATCAGGAGTAGGATTTCAACTCGTCTTTGAACTCTAGAATCAGTCTCCTTTATACCATACTTCCTTTGCCCAATTAATGAAGAGCAAGATTTGAATCCCTGTCCTCCAATATTAAACCTAGGGCATTTTTGGTGGATATTTCTGGGTAACAAAAATTGACCATGGAAATGACTTAGGAAGTAAGAGATAGTCTAAATGTGTGTTTCTGAGGCTCCACTCCATTGAGATGCCACACCTAGGGGAAAGAGTAATCCTTTTGCACTGTGGGATCTGAACTTAGAGCAAATAGTACCTGATTTCTTCAGGATTTCTTAAGACCCTTATTGACTAACAAGTGATGAGGCAGCAAACATGCAATTCTAGAATTTTTGAGTGATGCTAACAGCAGCTCTGGCAAGTTAAGTGAATATGTAGAGTCATAGCAGGATGCCAGAGCAACTGTAGTTACTGTAAAGGGATGAAGGCTGAAAGAAATGTATAGGAGGCTAAGGTTGCCTAGAGGCACAGCTCCAAGTGAAAAATGGACTGCTGGGAATCAAAAATAGCAAACAGACTATACTTCTATGTGGCAATTAAAAATAAGGCAGCTCTCTCTGAGCAAAAAAAAATTGGGACTGAGAATCTAAGTGGCAGAAACAAAGAATAAAGAATAGTCAAACAGAGTAGTTCCAATGGTTGTATAGGATAGAGTGAAAAAACCTTAAAAAGAAGGTTTCTATAAACAGAATGTAAGCCCCTCAAAGACAGGGATAGTAGCATTTTTTTTGCCTTTGTATCCCCAGTATCTAACACAATTCCTTGAATGTGGAAGTTGTTTAATAAATGTTTGTATGGTTTCATTGTCTTGGTCATTTCAGCCACATTTCAACAAGCATAGATAGCAATCATGTCAGTGATCTTCATCAGATAAGAAGAGCTGACAAAAAAAATGAGGTGGCTAGTTGGTACACTAGAGTGTCAGGCTGGAGTTAAGCCAGCCTCAGATACTGAACTGAGCCTGTGGAAATCATTTAACTCCTTGTCTTCCTCAGTTTTTTTCATCTCTAAAATGGGCATAATTTCAAAATTTGGCTTCAAGGGTTATTGAGTATCAAATGAAAAAATGTTTGCAAAGTACTATACAAATCTTTTTGTTATTCTTGTTCTTTTTATTGATGTTCTCCTTCTTACCTTCATATGCAGGTAGCAATCCTGCGTCCTTTTTTTATATATTTGTTGAGATTTTATTTCCTGGTTTTGTCCTAACTCTTGATTTAACATAGCAAATATATTAGAGGTTAACAAGTCCTTGGGGATTTTAAGTGATCTGTATTGGGAGGTATATTTAGATATGTAAGATCTATAACATTTCTTACTCCGAGAGAGCATGCAATTTTTTATCTTTGGGTAGAGTGGGAGGTGCTCACTCTTTCATTTTCTTATCTCCAAGACATAAGAAATTATAGAATTGGGCTAGAATTATATCAGATATTTGTAGTCTAGGGGCATATTGTTCTTTTAGAGGTTCAGTCTAAAAGTACTTTCCCCTGATTGTCCTAAAGGGGAAGATAACATTAAACTTTATATTTGGCCAACTTGACTCCTTCCTACCAAATAACTGTTTGCAAAAGAAACTCATAAGTAGCAAACATAGTAAGTCAGTGAAATTGGGGGCATTATATATATTAGGGTAGAGGACAAAATACACAAGAGTAAATAGGTTGTTCAAATTGGGAGCAATAAAAATAAATTCAACTCAGCTAAAATGAGAATAATCTCCTGAAAAGTCTCCTGTTAACTGCCTCTGATGTTGTAGGTATTGGGAGTCAATATTGGAGGGCAAATTTCCCCTATATTTCTATGGTTCTGGAAGTTCCCATTAATCATTAAAAAATTCAGGCCTTACCCCTCTTTCTCACCCTTTCTCCCCTTCAAATTCTACTTTTTCCTCTCAAAGTCTTCCTCCACATAGCCTGTAGGTAGTGACTCGGGACAAACCCTCAGCCAATCAGAAATTATTTCTCCTTATACATAAGTAGCATCCCAGGATTGTCCTTCAGGGAATTGCCAAAGTTGCCTGCAAAGGAGATATTATATAAGAATATGCTAGCATAAGTATTTGGGTTCTCACATGTCACTAGTTTGGTCCAAATATGAGACCAAAATAGAAAACAGCCACAATAATAGGCAAGTCTGATTAACAATCATAACTTACGAAGAGTTTTCCAGGGCTTCAGAACTTTACTGTGGGGCAAGATCCTCTCCCTTTTTCTTCTCACAATCATGAAGAAACATTTCCTTCTCAGAAGACCAGTTGAGGAATCATGTCCCAATCTTGTTACCCCAGGATGAGGAAGTATATGGAGTTGTATCCCCTTTCCTTCACCAACTCCAGCAATGCCAATCCCTCAGATTTGCTTCCACCTTCCTGTCCCTGATTCTGACCTTAACATCTGCCCTGACTATTTGAAATTTGTCCATTAGTCTCAAGATGAGGCTGTTTCTGTCTCTGTTCCCATCTGAATTTGCCCTTGGTGCCAGAATCCCCAATATTGGGGATTTCATAACTTAGCAGTAGTTATAATTTTGTCTAGGTAAGTTACTATAACCTAATATTCACCAGTTTTTTTTTAACCAGCACTGGTGAATATTAGGTTATAGTAACTTACCTAGACAAAATTATAACTACTGCTAAGTTATGAAATGGATACTATACAATTTCCATATTACACAGCACAGCTTTAGACAAAAGAACAAGCAAGGGGCTTCTCTTCATTTCTGTTCCCACTTTCAAAAGCAAACTTAGTAGGAACTCTAGGAGTCTTTAGGCAACCTTGATCTTATGTGTACTCAACACATGTGCCTCATTAGAATGGTTCTTTAAGTCATGAGTTCACAAGGGGCCTTGTGAATTTTCAAGGACAAAGTATGCCCTCCATTTGGAGAAATTGCTTTATAACTACTTTTCTTGTTATAGTTTCTCAGGAAATTCCTTTTTGTAAAAGCTAATTGGTGTCAGCTGGCTGATTGAGAAGCACATTGAATGGAGATTTTCAAAAGTTATGATTTTATATTGATTAGCATGATATATGTGATAAAGTTAATACATAGTAATAACTTAGTTTCACAGGCAGGCTCTGGGCCTGGGAAAACAAGGAAAACATAGTAAGAGAAGTCATCCAAAAATCATAACAGGTCCTACCCTGAACTGGGCTTGCCTATATTAAGTGAAATGTAGCAGTATAATCTGCCCTGTTTTGTTCTATACTATAACCCTAAAATTATACAATCAACCAGCTGTTCACACAGGTTGGATGATCACAGTGATATAATTGTTGAATATTCCTGCATGGGGGCTTGTTTTGGGAAGATCACACAAAGTCCCAAATATGAGTGTTCTGTGATCCACCTGCCCACTTATGGACATGCATAAAATATCTGGCTACACAAGAACAAGGTGGAGCTCCAGGGAATGGAGTAATCCCATGATTTGAAAAGCGGCTTCTTGCAAAGAAAGTAATTAATAAATCTCAACTGGTTTACTGACACTATTTCTGGTCTGCTTTGTCATGACCAAGTTAGAGACAGTTCAGTGAAAACTTGGTTGACAGGACTCATGAGCCCTGGTTTTAGAAATTCCAACCTATGAGGGTCACCTGATAATAGAACACTTAGAGGAGGCATAGTCAGCTGCCATCTGAAATCCAGCTTATCAGTGAGATCAGAAATTAGGGAAATAACCCAGAGAGGCTGCTACATGAGACATATAAAGAAAGTATGGATAAAGTCAGAAAGGACTGAAAACACAAGATCTGATGGAGGAACAGTTAGTTGAATAGTTGTTAGAATGGAGACTTCATGCAGGGAAATAGAGGGACATAAGCCCTAATAAAATGTCAAGGCTATATTTTTGGTCATGGCATTCAGAGAGTGTGATGATTCTTAATCCGCCCCCCCCCATAACCACAGAAATTGAGTATTTAAAATGTAAATCAACTGACAACCAGACCTTTCATTTTCTGCATCCCAAAATATGAAACTAAGATATTTAATACTACTTGCATGGTAGAATCTTTGCCTAAGCTACTTTGAGAGGTAGTATTTAATTAGAGATTGGTAAAGTTGAGGCTTTATAAGCAGAAAAACTACTCTTTGGATTTTTGTCAATATTTGGTTTTCCTTCCTATGTATCTAGTGGTTTATGGTTTATGGTTTTCAGCAGGGTGTTTCCAGATTTGTAGGGTTGGATTCTTTTGATACTGTTAAAATAAGAAAACAGAACTGAAGTTTGGTGTTAAAACAGAAATATGTAAATTGCATAGATTTTGCAAAGATGACTGTTCACAGTTCCCTTACAGCAAATTATATTTGGATCCTTTGGCCTTGATAGCATGCAATCCACAAACAGTTCCTGTAACCAAGGAAAGAGGACAAATATTTCTGCATGACAGACTACGTGCTGCTTCAAGTTTAGAAGTGTCCATATAAATGAAAACATAGCTAATGTGAAAGGGACCAATAGAGAATAAGAGCTTATGGTCTATATGAAGATGAGATTGTCATAAAAATACAGGCAGCTGGGGCAGCTAGGTGGCACAGTGGATAGAGCACCAACTCTGGAGTCAGGAGGACCTGAGTTCAAATGCGACCTCAGACATTTAATAATTTCCTAGCTGACAGCTAAGAATATGAATTATAGATTATCAATTTACAGCCCACTCTTTTTTTTTTCAGTTTTTACAAGGTAATGTGGTTAAGTGGCTTGCCCAAGGTCATACAGCTAGGTAATTATTAAGTGTCTGAGGCCAGATTTGAACTCAGGTCCTCCTGACTCCAGGGCCGGTGCTCTATCCACTACACCACCTAGCCGCCCCACAGCCCACTCTTGCTTTGGTTTTTGCTTCATTTCAGATCTTTGGGGGAGTTCATTCATGGCAAAAAATGACTTCCTGTTTCTAAGAACAAAGACTTAACCAACTAGCAAAAGGATTCTGGGATAAGTCTTGACATCAAGTACAGCCTTCAAAATATTATTTTGATGAGTTAAATATAAGTGAATCAGAAGTAGATTAATTCTATCCCCTCAAAATGCATATTGATTTGACACTCCTGCCTTTTAAGTATTAAGGGAAAAATACAATTCTTTGAACAGTTTTTTACTCCTCACCCCTTCTTCCTTTAAATAATGCTTAGAGCATTAAGCATGCATTAAGGGAGGCCAAGAAGGTCCATTTTCAGTGTCAATGGCCAAGTGGATTGTAGTTTACTCGATTCGTTTTCCAGATTTTATAATCCTAGAGATTAGGATCCCAAATGAACTATCGTCAGTTCTGCTGTCCTACTGAATCTGAGAGCTAAAATTAGTGTTGCCTATTTTAGTTAGAGAGAAAATATAAGCACAGATTTTAGACCTAGAAGGATCTTTTAAAATTAGTCCAACCTCCTCATTTTATAGACAAAGGAGAGTCCTAGAGAAATGATTTCCACATCTTCAATGTGATTTACTCTTCAAACTAGGAAAATAATGGGAAAATTGTTTAGATCAGAAGATTTTATATTACATTAAAATAAACCCATGGTGGTATCAATTAAAAAATAAGGTTCAAAGCAGTACTTTCCAAACAGGAAGCAATTAATGTATAAGTTCATAACACTACCAGGGTTTTGGTTAACACCCATTTAAATTTCCTGGTGTTAAATTAGGAACAGGTGAATCACAGGAATGTTAGTTCAGTGGTTTTGAAACACTCAATTAGTGGGAAAGCATTTCATACAAATAGAATCACATGAATATATCAACACTCTGTTAGAATGAAGGTGATCACTAGCTTTGTGTATATGGGGATATGTCTTAAAAGTCTAACCTGTGATAGAGTCTGGTGAAAAGAGCACCAGAAAGTGGCAAAAGCTTTGGATCTAAAGTCCTGTGCTCAATCTTGGCTTAACTTTTCACAAACTGTATCCTGGCCGGGTTGTGTCTTGGCTGTGTGAATTGACTGCTTTGTGTCTCAGTTTCCACATTTGTAAAATCTCACAGAATTATTGGTTTGTGTAACTGTGAGTTGCTGTTACTAATGTCAGAATTCTTCTGGCTATTAAATTATTAATTAGTATTTATTTAGTACTTTTAAGGTTTACAAAGTATTTCCCCTGATTTCATTTACATCTTACATCAATCCTGTGAATTAAACACTACACATTTAATGCCCAATTTACAGCTAGGGAAACTGAGACTGGGAATCTGAGGCCCAAAGAAATTAAGTTCATCACCCTAGGTTGCATACAGTTGATGGCAGAGCCAGAATTAAAACCCAGTACCTCTGGGCAGCTAGGTGGTGTAGTGGATAAAGCACCGGCCCTGGAGCCTTGGGCAAGCCACTTAACCCTATTTGCCTTGCAAAAACCTAACCCCCCCCCCAAAAAAAAAACCCAGTACCTCTGCCTTCATATCCAAAACTCCTTCCAATAAAGGTAAAGGTATTCTCCATTAGCCACATCCTTTACCCCAGGTTATATGAACTCCTTTACAGGGTTAAGGAGCCACATCCTTAAGTTGTTGCTGTCAGGTAGGACAAATAATCAAGAACTGGAGAGCCCTGTTCACATGAGAACAGCTCTGGGCATTATCTTTGCCTATATCCCATGCCTGGAGTGCTTTCCCCTCTTTATCTCTACCTACTAGCTTCCCTGACTTGAAGAACCAGAAACTTTCCTGTGCCCTCTTAATTAATTCCATTTCTTAATCATTTCCTATTTATCCTCTATATAGTTTGCTTTGTATATATTTGTTTATAAGTTGTCCCTCTCATTAAATTATTAGCTTCTTGAGGGCAGCAACTCTTGATTTTTTTTGTTTCTCTAGCACATAGTAGATGATTAATAAATGTCATATAATAGTCACTTAATAAATTGTGTTTATTGATTTTATACACTTCCATTAAAAAAAAAGCCAAGGTGGAGCCAAGATAGCAGTGTGAAGGCAGCATTTCCCAGGAACTCTTTCCCCCCAAAACTCCCAAAGCCAACAAATTATGACTTTAGCCAAAATTTAGAGGGGAATCCACAGAAACACTGAGTGGTACATTTTCCCAGTCCAAGATAACTTAGAAGTTCCAATGGAAAGGTGTGTTTCACCAGGATCGGGGGTTGGAAAAAAGCTGTGGCTGAATACAGCCCAACCCAGAGATCACCAGCAACAGCTTGAAGGGACGGCGAAAGATTCTGCTACACCAGAATGAGTGTGGAGTGAGAAGCACTGGCCACAGAATCTGTAGCAAGAATCTGGAGAAAGCAGCCTGCACCCCCAGAGACAGTAAGGGAAGACTGCAGAGATTTCTCTGCTCTCCCTTGGGGTAGGACTCTGCTGCTAGCCTACACTCAGGTCTAGGTTGGAGTTTGGGCTTCCATACTAAATAACCAAGCAGGATCCCTCCTTATAGCTCCAGGGCAGAGGGAAGTGAGGTGGTCATCTACATATCAAAGCACAGGCAACAGAGCATAAGACCTTGGAGGAATAAAGGTTCCAGTGGGGTCTCCCCCCCCCAAAAAAAACCCCAAAGCCTTGGAAGTGCTGTCTTGCACTGAGGAAATGAGTAAACAACAGAAAAAGAAGAATCTGACCATAGAGAATTACTTTAGTCCCACAGAAGATCAAAACACATACTCAGATGACGACAAAATTGAAGCTTCCATATCCAAAACCTCCAAGAGAAATAGAAAATGGGCTCAGATTATGGATGAGCTCAAAAAAGACTTTGAAAAGCAATTAAGGGAGATGGGGGGAAAATTGGGAGGAGAAATGAGAGTAATGCAGAAAAATAATGAAAATAAAATCAACAGCTTGGTGAAAGGTATACAAAAAAAATACTGAAGAAAATAACATGTTAAAAACCAGTTTAGGCCTAAATGGAAAAAGCAAAACAAAAGACAAATGAGTAGAAAAAATGCCTTAAAAAGCAAAATTGACCAGTTGGAACAGGAGATAAAAAAGCTCTCTGAAGAAAATAATTCCTTCAAATACAGAATGGAACTAAAAGAAGCTGATGACTTTGCAAGAAATCAGGAAGAAATAAAACTCTTCCAAAAAAGCCAAATATTAGAAGAAAATGTGAAATATCTCATTGGGAAAAACAACTGACCTTGAAAACAGATTCAGAAGAAATAATTTAAAAATTATTGGGCTATCTGAAAGCCACGATTAGGAAAAGAGCCTAGACTTCATTTTTCAAGAAATAATACATGGGGCGGCTAGGTGACACAGTGGATAGAGCACCGGCCCTGGAGTCAGGAGTACCTAAGTTCAAATCCTGCCTCAGACACTTAATAATTACCTGTGTGGCCTTGGGCAAGCCACTTAACCCCATTTCCTTGCCAAAAACAAAAAAAAAAAGAAAAAAGAAAAAGAGAAATAATACTCATTTGCCTTTTGTTTTGCTTTTTCCATTAGGCCTAAACTGGAAATAATACAGCAAAATTGCCCTGAGATCCTAGAAGCAGAGGGTTAAATAGAAATTAAGGGAATTCACTGGTCACCTCCTGAAAGAGATCCCAAAAGAAAAACTTCCAGGAATATTATAGCCAAATTCCAAAACTCCAAAATCAAAAAGAAAATTCTAAAAGCTGCCAGAAACAAACAATTCAACTACTGAGGTTCCAAAGTCAGAATTACACAGGATCTGCCAGCATTTACAGTAAGGGCTTGTAGGGATTGGAATCTGATATTCCAGAAGGCAAAAGATCTTGGTATACAACTGAGAATCAACTACCCAGAAAAACTGAACATCCTCTTTCAGGGGAAAAGATGGACTTTCAATGAAACAGGGGACTTTCAAACTTTCCTATTGAAACAACCATAGCTGAACAGAAAGTTTGATCTCCAAGTACAGGATTCTGGTGAACATAAAGGGAGTGGAAGAGAAGGACTAACTATGAGGAAATTAGTGATATTGAACTGTCTGTATTCCTGCATGGGAAAAAGATATTGATAATTCATATGCACTTTCTCATTTATAAGAGCTGTTGGAAGGAACATATATAGACAGGACATAGAAAGGAGCAGTATGATGTGGTAAAAAGATGGAGTCAATGGGTGATAAAGGAAAGTACTGAGAGGAAGGGAAAGGAGATGATGAAGAAGAAGCTAAGACATTTCACATAAGAGTCAAGAAAAAGCTTTTTCAATGGAGTGGAAAGGGGGCAGGCAAAGGGAAATGAATGAGCCTTCATTCTCATCAGAAATGGCTCAGAGAGAAAATAATATATGCACTTAATAGTGTGAGAAAACCTATCTTACCCTAGAGAAAAATGAGAAGAAAGAGATGGAATAAGGGGGAATAAGGGGGGAGGGAAGGGGGGAATAGGTGATAGAAGAGAGGGAAGATCAAGGGATAGGGTACTCAGATTCAGCACAGGATGAAAGGAGAGAGAATAGAATAAATGAGAGTGGGGAGGAATAGAGTGGAGGTACAGCTAGTAATAGCAACTGTGGGAAAAAATATTGAAGCAACTTCTCTGGTGGACTTATGATAAAGAAAGCAACTCACCCCAGAGACAGAGCCATTGGAATCTGAACACAGACTAAAGTACATTTTTTTTCTCTCTATTATTGAGGTTTCTCATCTTCTTGGGGGGGGGGGGGTTTATGTTTACTCTTATAACACATTCAATTTTGATCAATATATAGCATGGAAACACTGTAAAAGACTATCAGACAGCCTTCTGTTGGGGAGGGGAGGGAGGGGAAATTGTAAATTCCAAAATTTACAAAAATAATAGCTAGATACTACTATTGTATATAATTGGAAAACAAAATGTTAATTAAAAAAAAAGCCAAAACCTTGTCTCTAACAAGATTTGTATTGAAACTTGATAGTCATAGTCTATTAGGGAATGGAAAGAGTATAAGCATTTATATAGGTTACCATGTGCTAGGCACTATACTAAGAACTTTTTTACAAATATCTCAAATGATTCTCATAACAATCCTGTAAGGTAGGTACTATTATTAACACTATTAAAGTTGAGGAAAATGAGTTAGAGAGAGGTTATGGCCAAAGTCATACAATTACTAAATATCTGAAGTTACATCTGAATTTAGGTCTTCCTGAGTTGAGCCCAGCACACATCATCCATTGTGCAACAGCTTCTATTATTTGGTAACTAATATTATTAAAGGTCAGTTTCCATTTTTTTATATACCAATATCCAAAATGTCATTATAAAAACATTTCTAAACTGTGCCCAGTGACCCATAGTAGTAGAGTTTTATTTGCCGAAAAAATGTGAAAAATAATCTTCAGATATATGACTGAAAAAGGGGGTGAACAGGCATGTTGTAAGAGTAAGAGAAATAACTAGTGGACAGCCTATATGCTTCATTGATACTCACCCAATGGCAAAAAAATTTGGGTAGAGCCCTCATGTGGAGAATCTTTGCTAGGTCATGGAATAGAGTGGCATAAGGTAAAAAGCTGTTGATGAGTACTGAACTGCTTTGTTAGAGGAAGCACCCACATACATCATCTTATTTGACCTCCCTCCCTAAAGTCTTTCCTCTCTGTAATCCATCTTCCAAGTAAGTAACTGCCAAAATGATATCCTTTTTTAAAAAAATTTTTCCAATCATATGTAAAGATAATTTTCAACATTCATTTTTGTAAAGTTTTCTTCCTCTCACCTTTCCATCCTCCCCCCACACTCTAGGATAGAAAGTAATCTGATAGAAGTTATACATGTACAATTGTGTTACTCATATTTCCATATTGGTCACTCTATGAAAGAAGAATCATAATAAAAAGTACTAGAAGGGAAAAGCAAAAAAACACATTCTAAAAGGTGAAGCTAGTATGCAATTCAGATTCCAAAGTTCTTTCTTTGAATGTGGATGCCACCAAAATGGCATATTCTTTTTTTTTTTTAGTTTTTGCAACACAATGGGGTTAAGTGGCTTGCCCAAGGCGACACAGCTAGGTAATTATTAAGTGTCTGAGGCCAGATTTGAACCCAAGTACTCCTGACTCCAAGGCCGGTGCTTTATCCACTACACCACCTAGCTGCCCCTAAAATGGCATATTCTTAAAGCACAGATTTGACCATGTCATTCACTCCCAATGGTTTCCTATTACCTCTGGGATCAAGTACAAATTACACTACTTTGTATTTAAAGTGCCTCACAATCTAGCTCCAATGTAGCCTGATTGGTTTATTATGCTTTTCTCACTTTCAGGAACTCTTCAGTTTAATCAAACTGGTCTGCTTTATGTTCCAGGAATTCAGGTTTCCAGTTTTTCCTTTGTTGGAAGGATATATTTAGATATATAAGATCTATAGCATTCCATTAGGACAATCAGAAATGCAGGCTGGTAAATGTTTTATATTTTGCCTAATTGTTGTACACCTTGCATAATCTAGAGCTGCTAGGAGCAAGATGGATAGAGTGCCATCTCTGAGTTCAAAGCCTCAGACACTTACTAGGAAATATCAAAGCGCTCTAGTATCTTTGCTCAGAAAACCCCAAAAGGGGTCATATACAACTAAAATGACTGAGCAACAAATAACTTTCAGCCTAATTTATAAATTCTCTTCTCAAAATCACAGAATTTTTTAACTAGAACAGCTATAGAGGTTCTTATGGAAGTTTTGATAGTGAGTACCTTTATGGAGGATCAAGAGGACAACAAAATTTCCAGTATTACCCAGATGCAAAACTAGAAGAACTAGAAGGTACCTCAATATCCAACTAATCTGATATCTTTGAGTTATTTTCCAGGTTGTCCTAGAGGTTGGCATTTTCTCTTTCTTCATCTCCACCTCTTTCACTCCCTGATTTCCTTCAAGGCTCATCAGTTCAGGTTGTCTCCTCCATGAAGCCTTTCCTGATCTCCCCATCAACTAATGCCTCCTTTTTCAGAAGTCACCTTGAATTAATTTTGTGTGTTTTGTGAATACTTACATGTATATACTTCATTTTATCTAAGTTCCTCTAAGTTCCTTAAGATCAAGGTTAGGTTCATTTTCATTCTCTCTCTACAGATAAATACAACAAATCACTGTAGTGTCTTAGTACAGTACCTGTTCCTTTTTTTGTTTTTGTTTTTGTTGTTGCAAAATGACTTGGCCAAGATCACACAGGTGATTATGAAGTCTCTGAGGATATATTTGAACTCAGGTTGTCCTGACTTCAAATTAATCCACTGCATCATCTAATTGCCCAGTATCTGATACTTAAATTCTTGATTTGCAAGCAAATCAACCCCTGATCAACTGTTTGATGAGATCACAAATGCATTGAATATTTAAAAAAATAATTTGATGCTGTAAATACTTCTCTCCAGTCCTAATCCTAATAATAAAAATTTTTAAAAACTCATTAACATCTAATTATATAAGGGACCCCCCCCCAGACTGATAATTTGTATTTAAAGGATTATGTTTCAGGGGGTAGAAAAAAATCTTGAAGCATCCTTTATTTCTGGGCTTATTATGCCAAACACTCTCCTTTACCCAGCCTGAATATCAGTTATCCCCAGTAAGAAACCCCAGAGCCACAGACTTCCTCATATAAACAAAAGGTTTACAGTTCTATACTTGCATCTGGGTAATACTAGAACTGTTTGGGGAAGTTTTAAATTGGTATTGGTGTTTATTCTTTAGTAGGAATTTAGATACCCTTTGAAGTTCTTGTTCAGGGCTTTGGCTACCATGACTGACAGTTAGGTGGTTTGAGACTTTGATAGATGTTTCTTCACTATACAAACCTCCAGAGCTCATCTTGTTTAATCCTTATCCTTATTGTTCTCATGATCCTCTATAAAAATACTCACTGCCAAAACCTGGATAATAGCCTTTATAGCTTTTTTTTTTTTGCAGGAAATGATTTTCTATTGTATTTCAGCTTAGATTTCATGTGTTATTTGCTTTCTCATCTCTTTAATCAGAAATGCAGGCTGACAAATCTGTTTTATATTTTGCCTAATTGTTGTACACCTTACAGTCTAGAGCTGCTAGGTGGCGCAATGGACAGAATTCCACTTCTAAGTTCAAATCTGGCCTCAGATGTTTACTAGGAAATGTCAAAGCACTCCATCATCTTTACCAAGAAAACCCCAAAAGGAGTCATAAAGACTCAGACAGCTAAAATGACTGAACAACAAATAACTTTCAGTCTAATTTATAAATTCTCTTCTCAGAATCACAGAATTTTAAAACAGCTACAGAGGGTTTTATGGAAGTTTTGACAGTGAATAGAGCACCAGACCTGGAGTCAGGAGGGCCTGAGATCAAATCAGACTTCAGACACTTAATAATTACCTAGATGCGTGACTTTAGGCAAGTCACTTAACACTGCCTTGGGGTGGGGGGGTGGGGAAGGACAATAGAGACAAGAATTAAACAAGTTGATCTGGGGAAGTTTGTAATGTACTGAAGGGGTATTCCTATCAAAGTCTCAAATTACCTATTCCTAAACAACAATACCAATCTGAAACTTCCCCAAACAGTTCCAGTATTTCCCAGATGAAAAATGAGAAGGTACCTCAACATCCTTCTAATCTGATACCTCCAACAACAGCATGTCTGACAAGTGATCACCCTATTTTTGTTTAAAACCCTCAAATGGAGGGGACCCCACTATCTCCCTCCTTGACATCAATTTAAATTTGCTTCTTTACAACATACATCCATTGCTTCTGTTCTCTAGAGCCAAGAAGAACTAAACTGATCCTTCTTCCACACCTTTGAATGACCTGGTTTAGTTTGGTTTGATGACATGTTTTTTAGAAATTAATAGTTTAAATGGTGCCCTGGTTCCATATCCCTCTTCCCCCAATCCCCATGGATTTTCACTGTTTTGTAAAGCAGTAATATTTATAACATCTGCCAATTTCTTCTATATTTAAAAAAATGCACCATCAATATTGATATTGTCCTTGACTGCCATATCTCCTAACTTCCAAATCAAGTGACATATTGAAACTTTTTCCTGCTTCTTTTTTGTGACAATGCTTTCTATCAGTTCAGTTGGGTCCAGTTTACTACAACTGAATTTGACAAGCATTTATTTAATATCTAGTTTTTAGATACCAGCAGCTATAGTATGTGCTAGGGGTGCAAAAAAATAACAAAAACTCAACTGTCTGTCATTCAGGAATTCATATTCTAAAACAACATGTACATAGTTAAGTGAATGCAACATATTTGTAAAAGAGATTAAAGAGTAAGTCTCAGGACAGAGAAGAATGTTAATAATAACCAGATGGATGGGGCAAAGTCTCCTATAGGATGTGGTGTTTGAGCTAAGCCTTGAAGGGATCTAGATTGTAAGAGGTATAGGAGAAGAGAAGGGACAGGACATGAACAGAGCCTGTGCAGATGTAGTGGAGCAAGAGATTGAGTGCCCTATATGGAAAACAATGGCAAGTAGGTCAGTTTGACTGGCATTTCAAGTGCATAATGAATAATGTGAAATCCTGCTAGAGAGATCAGTTGATGTAGTTAAACTGTGATTGGAACTTTGATGATCAAAATCAATGTCATTTTCCATTTTCTGCATCAACAGATTGTGTAAATAGATGGGGGTAGGACTGTTGCCATTGGACACATTGTTGTAATTCTCTCTTCTAATCTCTATTCTTTTTTCAGATACAATACAGTTCTGTATCATAGACCACCAGAGTAGGGAAATGACTTGTCCAAGATCAGAAAGGTAATTAATGGCAGATCCAGGACTGGAACAGAGTTCTACTGAATCAGGAGGCAGTGAGGGTGCTCAGTGGTTAGAGCTTTGCTCCTAGAATCAGGAAAATCTAAGCTTAAAACTGGCCTAAGACACTTACTAGCTGTGTGACTCTGGGCACTTAACCTTTGTTTGCCCTAATTCACTGGAGAAGGAAATGGAAACCCACTCCTGTCTCTTAGCCAAGAAAATTTCATGGACAGTTTGAAAATGGATATGAATAGATTGACAGCTAGGTGGCACAGAGGATAATATGCTAGGCCTGAAGAAATAGAGATCCATCTTCCTAAATTCAAATCCAATTTCAGACACTTACATGTTGTGTGACCCTGGGCAAATCACTTAACCTTGTTGACAAATCTTTCCAGTATCTTTAGTAAAAAAAAATCCCAAATAGGTCCCTTAGACATGACTGAACAACGAAGTTCAGAGTTGGTTTCTCCACAATCTGACTGTCCTATTTAAGCATCCTTTAGAAGGATGGAGGTGGGGTAGCCAGAGATGTATGCTTTTTAAAGTTCTCCCCCCACCATACCCCACACAGTATTTAGTTTTATAATTATTTGATGTATTTATCTTCTAATATTGCATATTTTAGCTATCTGTTGGTGTCTATCTCACCAATACATAGTTAATAAACACCACAGGTATTTGTTATTCTCCAGCTTATTTTACAGATGATAAAATTGAGGTAAATATGGGCAAGAAGTACCTTTTGTAAATTTTCCATCTCTTCTATCACTCAGCACAGTGTCCTATAGAGTATAGATACTTCACTACTGAATATTTGGGAGAAGTAAGAGGTAAGATGCTAAAACTGTGAATTTTCATTGGGCTCAAAAGTTGAAGAAAGTCACTACCTCTACTCCTCTTCCAAGGGCAGTGCCAAGATGTTTAATTAAGCAGTGCATCTGCTGAATGATTGCCCCCAACATTTAATTATTTGATAACTCAGAGCAAGATAATATTGAAACCAAGTGAGGTAAGGAGTGGGGAGGAAGTCCTGTAATTATTGAATGGAGATATATTAACAATGTAATTAATTTTCCCATTTAAGAACTAGGTGGGAAATAAGTTGCAATGGAATGCTATTAGAGACACTGAATAGAAGCCAAAGCTAATGACTTTTTTCTTATAAAACATCAGTTGGCAATGTTATTGGCATCATCTTCACAAGCCACTTATTAACTGTGTATAAACCCTCAGACTTGTGGTACAGGATGTGGTATGCTACAAGTTATTCACAAGCTCCAAAATGAATTCTCCTTTTCCCCATTTACCAGAAGTATTAAACCAAAGAATCAAAGCTGAAGGAATGTCAAAAATTGTCTAGTCCTCTTTATTTTATTTATTTTGCTAGTTCAGTCTTTCAGAATTGCATTTCACAAGCTAGCTACACTTTTCAACCTGCTTTTAATTTAATAATAATAATAACCACTCAAATTAAATGGTGCTTTAAAGTTTGCAAAACTCTTTACTTTATTTCATTTGGACACCTTGCTATAATTATCTACAATTACTTTGTGAAGTAGCTACCACAGGTATTATTATCCCATATTACAGAGGAGAAAATTCATTCTCAAAGGCATTAAATGACTTGCCTCCAGTTACCTAGGTACTAAGAAGCAATAGCAAGATTTGAATCCATTTTTCTGACTCATAGAATCACAGAATTTCTAAGCTGAAGGGACCTTCAATGGCCATATAACAATCTACATTTGGAAAAAGAATCTCCTTTGTAACATATCCAGCAAATGGTCATCCAGTCTTTGCCCCAAAACTTCCAATGAGGGGGAAATCTATTATTTCTAAATACTTAAAAATACATATCATGTCCCTCCCAAGTCTTTTTTTCTTCCAAGTTTGAACATCCCCAAGCTCCTTCATCCTTTACTAATATATCCTGAACTCAATACCTCTTATCACCATAGTTGTCCCTTCTCTGGGGGACAGCTTTCTAGTGTATCAGTATCCTCCTTGGAATATGGGGTCTACAACAATTCTAGATGTGGTCTGACCAGGGCAGAGTATAGTGGGACTATCACAATCTTACTTCTGAATTATCTAAGATCTCAATAGTTTTCTCCACTATTGCTGGACATTAGAGGTGGTGGGCTGAAAATGGTGACATTTTTGTACTTAATGTCTCCTTTTCTACCACACTGTGATGACTACTTTAAAAGTAGGAAAGGGGGGTGACTAGGTGACACAGTGGATAGAGCACCACCCCTGGAGTCAGGAGAACCTGAGTTCAAATCTAGTCTCAGACATTTAATAATTACCTAGCTGTGTGGCCTTGGGCAAGCCACTTAAACCCATTGCCTTGCAAAAATCTTTTTTAAAAAAGCATGGTAAAAGTAGGAAGGGGCCATATATAGGATAGGGAAATTAGGAAATAAGGAAAATGATCCTTGAAAGGGAGCCCTTGAGACTTACCTTAAGTAACTATATTGAAAACTAGCTAGATGGTGCAGTGCATAGAACATTAGACCTGGATTCAAGACCTGAGTTCAAATCTTATCTCACCAGATGTGTGACCCTACACAAATCACTTAACCATATTTGTCTCTTTTTCCTCATCTATAAAATAAGCTGGAGAAGGAGGAGGCAAACCACTCCAGGTTCTTTGCCAACAAAATTCCAAATGGGGTTGGAGAGTCAGACAAATATATAACAAAACAATGTGTAATCAAGAAGAAGTTGTTACAATGGTTGAAAGGTATTAAGATAGCCTGGGAGTCAGGAAACCTTAGGACTATCCTTAGTTCTACTATTTTGTTTTTTGGTCAATTCTTTTCAATTTTATAGGCCTATTGTCAGATGAAGGGGATGGAAATAGATGATTCCAGTGGTCTTTCCATGTCAAAGATTCTGTAATTCTAAAAGAATGTACACATTAAAGTCATCTACTTGGTGAGAGCCTCAAAGAAAAGAGGGACCATTTCTTAATTTTCTATGTAACCCATGGACTTCTGGGGAGGAGACTAGATGGTGGCATGAAGCTAACTTGCTTCTGGAACTTTTCCCTATCAAAGATAAATGAAGCCTTTATTCTGACACTCACATTATAGATCCCACCAAGAAAAAGAGAAGATTCAAAGAAGTTTTCAATTGTAGACATCGTGGAGGATCTTCAGTGAAGATATGTTTCTTTGGGGGAAAAGAGAAAGTAAGTTCCAGGAGGCAGTAAAGCAAGGAAAGCCAGCGGGAGGCTTTTAGCCACAGTGCAATCCAGGTCCCAACAACTTAAGAATAACAGAGGTCCCTGCAGCTAAATAGCAAGCCATCAGGAAGGATCCCAACCCCAAACAAAGTCTGAACCCTGAGAGTGCCAGGGTAAAAGACAGGACTAGGTCAGGAACAATCTTCTGTTAAGTCAGAACCTGGACATAAAAGGGGAAATAAACCTCTTCAAAGGTAAGGCCTAGACTGCGGATGCAACATCTTGGCCAACAACAAGCCAGGGATCAGACCCCCAGCCCTAGCAAATAAAAAAGCTTGGAGCTATACTCCATATGCCCCAGAAGCAGAACTACAACAACAAAAATGAACAAAAATTATCAGTATTAAAAATGTAAAGGCTGAACTAAAGAGTTAATTTGGAGCTACTTTGCCAAACTATATGCCAATAAATTGGACAACTTGAGTAAAATGGATGAATATTTACAAAAATACAAATTACCCAGATTAACAGAAGAGGAAATAAGTCGTTTAAATAACCCCATTTCAGAAAAAGAAGTTGAAGATACCATCAATAAACTCCTAAGAAAAAATCTCCAGATCTAGATGAATTTACAAGTGAATTCTACCAAACATTTAAGGAAAAATTAATTCCTATTCTACATAAGCTATTTTAAAAAATAGGAGAGGAAGGAGTTCTGCCAAACTCTTTTTTATGACATCAACATGATGCTGCCTATCTAAACCAGGAAGAACCAAAACAGACAAAGGAAATTATAGACCTATCTCCCTAATGAATATTGATGCAAAAATCCTAAATAAAATTTTAGCAATGAAACTACAGCAAGTTATTACCAGGATAATACACCATGATCAGGTTGGATTTATACCAGGCAGGCAGGGATGGTTCAACATTAGGAAAATATTCAACGTAATTAGCCATATAATAAGTAAAACCAACAGAAATCATATGATTATCTTAATAGATGCTGAAAAAGCCTTTGATAAAATACAACATCCATTCCTATTAAAAATACTAGAAAGTTTAGGAATAAATGGAGTTTTCTTTAAAATAATAAATAGTATCTGTCTAAAAACCATCAACAAATATTATATTTAATGGGAATAAACTCAGAGCATTTCCAATAAATTCAAGGGTGAAACAAGGGTGCTTATTAATACCATTACTATCCAATATAGTATTGCTAGCAGTAGCAATAAGAGAAGAAAAAGAAATTGAAGTAATCGGAATTGGCGATGAGGAAGCAAAACTTTCACTCTGCAGATGATATGATAATTTACCTAGAGAACACGAGAAACCCATCTAAAAAACTCCTTGAAACAATTAAAAATTCAGCAAAGTACCAGGATATAAAATAAACCCACAAAAATCATCAGCATTTCTATATATGAACAACAAAGCCCAAGAACAAGAGATAGAGAAATTCCATTTAAAATTACTGTAGACAACATTAAAATCTTGGGAATCTCCCTCCCAAGACAAACCCAGAAACTGTATTAACACAATTATAAAGCTCTCCTCACCCAAATAAAGTCAGATCTAAATATTTGCAAAAAATGTCAAATGCTTATGGTTAGGTCAAACTAATATAATAAAAATGACAATTCTACCCAAATTAAATTACTTATTCAGTGCCATACCAATCAAACTTTACCGAGCTAGAAAAAAATAATAACAAAATTTATTTGGAGCAAAAAAAGGGCAAGAATAGCAAGGGAACTGAAAAACATGTAAAGGAAGGTGGCCTAACTCTACCTCCCAAACTGTACTATAAAGCAGCAGTAATCAAAACTGTCTGGTACTGGTTAAGAAATAAAGTAATGGATCAGCAGATTAGGATGGGTTCAAAAGAAACTGCAAGAAATGACTACAGCAATCTACTATTTGACAAACCCCAAAACATCAGCCTCTGGGATAAGAACTCACTATTGGACAAAAATTGTTGGGAAAACTGGAAAATAATACGGCAAAAACTAGACATAGATCCACATCTCAAAACCTATACCAAAATAAAGTCAAAATGGGTACAGAATCCAGACATAAAGAGCAATACCATAGATAAATTAATAGACCAAAAATACTCTGATCTATGGAAAAGGGATAAATCCCCCTTGTTTGGGGGATTAGAGTACATCATAAACTGCAAAATGAATGCTGCCAAAATTAGAAGAAAAGCAGAAAGTTGGAAAACAATCTTTGCACCCAGGGGTTCTAATAAAAGTCCCATTTCTAAAATATATAGGCAACTGCATCAAATTTATAAGGTCACAAATCATTCCCCAATTGATAAATGGTCAAATGTCACACCGATTGATAAATGGTCACAATGAACAGACAGTTTTCAAATGAAATTAAAACTATATGTAATCACATGAAAAAATGCTCCAAATCACTATTGATTAGAGAGTTGCAAATTAAAACAACAATGAGGTATCATCTCACACCTATTAGATTAGTCCAGATGACAAAAAAGGGGAAAATGATCAATGTTGGAGAGGTTGTAGGAGGATTGGGACATTGCTACCTTGCTGGTGGAGTTGTGAATGGATCCAACCTTTCTGGAGAGCAATATGGAACTATGCCCAAAGAGCAATAAAACTGTTCATACGTTTTGACCAAGCATTTATAATTTTAGGACTATATCCAGAAGAAATTGTTCCAAAATATTCATAGCTGCTCTTTTTATAGTGGCAAAGAATTGGAAATTGAGGTGTTGCCCATCAATTGGGGAATTGATAAACAAGTTATGGTACATGAATACTACAGCACATTATTGTTGTATAAGAAACTATAAATGGTTGAACTCTAGAGAAGCATGGAATGATTCTAGAGAAGTATGGAATGATGCTGAGTGAAGGGAGTAGAGTCAAGAGAACAATGTACACATCAACAGCATTATGAGATGAACAACCTTGATGGAAGCAACTCCTCTCTGCAGTTCAGAGAGTAGGACAATTGTATTAGACTTGTAATGGTCTATATTATCCCCAGTCAGAGGCAGAAAAACAAAAGAAAACACACAGAAAAAAAACACCCCTACTGAATCTCTTTCCCTTAATCCTAATTCATCATGTCAAAAGTTACTAATTTGTAAATATGCTTAACAAAATATGTATGTAAAATGCTCACCTGACTGTTCCCTACTGAGGGGAGGGAGTGGGAAGGAAGGGTGGAGGGAAATTTTGTAACTTGGAAATATGCATGTACAAATGGATGAAAATAAAAAGTAAATTAAAAAATTTTTCTATGTATCCACTCAACACATGCTGAGTAATACATGATCAATAAATTCTGAATATTGGACTGATTACAATATGCCTCTTATGTCCTAGTCAATAATGCTACAAAGACAAAAATGAATGCTGCGAGTGATGATAAACATCTGCAAACCCTAATATTCTGGAGGTTGAGATTGATTGATTGAGCTAGAGTTCTGTTGGGCTAATTCCTATAGGATGTTATACATTAAGTCTGGCACCAGTATGATGAGCACTCAGGATTAGGGGATAGGTTGCCAAAGAAGGGCCAACTGGCCCAGGTCAGAAATGGAGCAGGTTAAAACTTTTGCCTTGGACTGGGTCAGTGAGTAGTGAATGTACTTACAGCCTGGATTAGATAGGGAGTCTCTGTCTCCAGAGAGACAGAAGGAGGGAGGGAGAGAGGAAGAGAAAGGGGAGGGGGGAGGAAGGAAAGGGGAGAGAGGGAAGAGAGGGAAAGGAGGAGGGGAGAGAGAGAGAGAGAGAGAGAGAGAGAGAGAGAGAGAGAGAGAGACCAGAACAACCCCTACCCTCAAGTAGTTACACAGGTGAGCAGAATCAAAGATCATGGTCTGAATATTGATTCCTTTATCAACATCTGTGCAAGTTCACTACACTTGCAAATGTGGGATACTGACTACATAAGTGGTGTATAGGATTGACATATGTTAGTAATTAAGGGTAATTAACAGGACTATTCTAATAATGAATGCTATTCCCAGTTTAGCAAACAGATCTCATATAGAAATTTTGTTTTTACTTCTTGAGTATCCACATACTTCCCAGGTGTCCCAGAAATTAGATATCCTTTTTTAAGAGGTGCACTTTCCCAACTTAGTTAATAAATAATGGGCCAAAGGTATTATAAAACTATTCAGATCAGTTCATCAATATGTTGTTTTTCCAGTCATTTCAGTCATATTTGACTCTATATAAATCCATTTGGGCGTTTCTTGGCAAAGAAAATGGAATGGTTTGTTGTTTCTGTCTTCAACTCATTTTACAGATGAGGAAACTGAGGCAAACAGGGACTTGTCTAGGGTTACAGAGCTAGTAAGTTTCTGAGGTCAAATTTGAACCCAGGTCTTCCTGACTCCAGACCTGGTACTCTATTCACTGCATCATCTAGCTGCCCAATTTTATTAGGGTACTGGAAGCAGATGAGGATATTAGCAAGACAGCCCATCCAATATGTCTTGAAATGTTGAATTCCCAAGTCTCCTATCAGTTACAAAGACACTGAACAAATAGGACACAAATCAATAGATATATACTGGGTTTGGAAGACCATATTTCATTGAACAGTTTCCCATATTCAGATTAGATTGTGTTGTACCTATAGGTCAAATCTAGTAGAGATGTGTCAATGATTAGTTCTGGGTGTCCTTACTTTTCAAGAGTCTATATAACTCCATAATCATCTTGGCAAATGGTTCTAGGCTTCCATTGGAAAACTCTTTTTTGAGCTTTGCTGCTTGTTCTAAGCCAGGCTATCTAAAATATGGCCAGTGGGCTGCCCCATAGTGTGATTTTATGCAACTTGCCTGGGGGTTTTAATTTTCATGAGGGAAAAAATAAAATAATAATTTGCATGGAATATATATATTAGATTTTTTAATTCCATCACTAATAAATAATCTCATTGATGTTAATTTTCTTTTTTTTAAAATAGTATTATAGATGGAACACATCACATGGAATTTTCAATCAATTTGTGGGATGTGTTCCACCTGTACTATGCAGACTAGTTAGTATGCACTTACTTTTATACTGTTGTGTTGTCACTTTGTTGTTTTGTATTTGCTTTTGTGCTTCATGTCTTCATCTGTTGTATTGATGATGCATGTTCCTCCACTTTCTAAGAAGTTAAAAGTACCATGATACTTTGTGGTGCTTGTTAAACCTAACTAAGGTAAGACTGCAAATTACTATTATATTAGTGTACTGTACTTTTTTATTCTGGGTGCAACCTTCAAATAATTATTTTATTTTAATGCAACACTAAGATAACCTAAGGTTGGATGACCCTGGTATAAGCAATGCATTGACAAGAACAGGTGCTTCCAGTACTAGGTTAATTGCACCACCTTTCCGACTTTGTGGCAGTGACTATGTCTTGATAGCACTACAAATATATTGAAAGTTCTGGAATTTTAGGCTTATAAATAAGGAACAGCTAGGGGCACCATAGCTGAATAGTTGTAAACATCTGCTCCAAATAATGCTTCTGGCAGTGAAATGTATATCCTACACCGTAGATGAAATGTGAAGTACCGACCAGTGGTTTCCCAGTACCATTGAGAAGTGAAGGAAATGAGTCATTTTTGGCCTATTGGAATTCAGCCTGTAGTTACAGGTATGGATGAAAGTGTACAGTATTTTGTTACTTCAATTCTTATCCTGGGCTTGCAGGGATGCTTTTGGATAAGGTTAGAATACTTCTTCTGGAGCAGCTGGGTGACTCAGGGAAGTCAAGAAGATCTGAGTTCAGATCCAGTCTCAAGGACTTACTATCTGTGTGACACTGGGCAAATCACTTAACCTCTGTTTGCCTCAGTTTGTCCTCAATTGTAAATGGGGAGGATAATAGAACCTATCCCCCAGGATTGGTGGAGGATTAAATGAGACAATAATTGTCGATAATTGACATACTTTGCACAGTTAAGTGCTATATAAATATTAGCTATTATTACTGTTCTAATTGTGTAGGATGAAATTCTATGAAAACTTCACAAGGAATCTTCCAGAAGAACCTTGAGTCCACCAATGGTATTTGAAATGAAAATTTGTATAACACAAGGAAGACTATCGGAATTGGGCTAAATAGGGAAATGAGATGGATCTGAGTGATAGTAACAACAGCTAGGATTTATATAACCTTTTAAGAGTTTTACAAATTTTCTTATTTTGTCTTCATATCCACCCTGGGAGACAGGTGCTATTAGTAATATCATTAAAATTTTTTTTTTTAAATTTAAGGCAATGAAGTTAAATAACTGCCCAAGGTCACACAAGGAATTATTAAGTATCTGAGACCGAATTTGAACTCAGGTCCTCCTGATTCCAGGGCTGGTGCTATCCACTGCACCACCTAGCTGCCTCTGTAATCTCATTTTACAGATGAGGAAATTGAGGCAGACAGATTAAGTATTTTATTGGCAATATAGGATCAAAGTAAATTGGCAAAAATCTTGAACCTTAGCAGTCTCTAACACCTGAAAAGAACTCCTTCCTCATCTCTACCTCTTGATTTCTTTTAAGTCTCAGTTAAAATCTTACTTTTTGTAAAAATCTTTATCCAGTCTCCCTTAAGCTTAGCACCTTTCCTCAGTGATTATCTCGAATTTATCTCGTAATTATCTTATATGTGCAAGGTTGTTTGCCTATTGTCTCCTCCCTTCTTGACAAGCTACCCAGAGAACAGGAGCAGAATTTTGTTTTTGTTTTTGTTTTTGTTTTTTTAGGCTTTTGCAAGGCAAATGGGGTTAAGTGGCTTGCCCAAGGCCACACAGCTAGGTAATCATTAAGTTTCTGAGACCCGATTTGAACCCAGGGACTCCTGACTCCAAGACTGGTGCCTTATCCACTATGCCACCTAGCTGCCCCATGAATTTTGTTTTTGTATCCATTGTATCCATTGAGCTTAGTACATAGCCTAGTTGACCTGACTTACAGGACTCTTCCCACTACAGATATCTGAGTGGTTTCTAGCACACTCCAAAAATGACTTTATGAAAGAGGGACAGAAATTACTCAAGATGAAAAAGCATGGATGGGATATGAAAAAAGATCACAGATCCATTAAAATATGAGTTAACCTGGGGACTATGGCATTTCTCCAATATTTTGATAACTATTTTAGTATAAATGGTTTCTTTCATAATCCTATGAATTTTATGTGTTTAAAAACATTCTGAGAAAGGATCCATAGGCATAGAAACTACCAACAAGATCCTTGACAGACAAGAAAGTTTAGCAGGTCAGTCAGCTAAAGTATAGAAAAGAACAAATGTATTTCTTTAGATTAGGAAGGTTAAACTCATTTAAAAATGTCATGATATTATTGTTGTTGGACATTTTTTCTCCTCAGAGTTTTGCTAATTAATCATAAATAAAATAATCATTATGAATACAGAAAAATTCTACTTATTTGGGGTAGGGGGTGTAGAGTTTAATCTTAGACTTTCCGTTTATGTGTAGCATCCAAAGATCAAGAAAGACTTAACATATTCCCTGGCAAGAAAGTCAGGAATTTTATACCACAGGGCCTTAATCAGCCCCCACTGACATTCATTTTTAACCTATAATTCCTTTTCTTTTCTTTTTGTCTGGAACCTATGCTTTCATTATATGATTTTCCAATGAGGAAATTCTCTGCTCTTCAATTTATTGTCCAAGAGAGATGCCTTGGCACTAAGAGGTTAAATGACTTGTCCAAGATCACAAAATAAGTCAGAGGTGGCACAAGAACTTACATCTTCCTGACTCCGAAGATTTGTTCTATTCTGCTGTGCTGCTACTTTTAACACACAATTCTTAAGAAATTAGCTATCTGATATGTCAGCTCTGAAAGAGATTAGAAGCAAGACACTTGAAAACTAGAAAGGAGTGAGGGAAGTAGAGCTCTGGGAAGGTCAAGAGTCAAACTACTGTTAGAAGTAGATAAAATAACAGTAGAAGTCACAACTGACAACCAGAGACAAAACAAAAATGCAGACACAATTATATTACCACATACTTACATGACAACAATGCCATCATGGTGACCCTTTACCATTGGGAAAAACATTTATCCTGTGTATCCTCTGTCTGAGAAGACAAGCAAGTATAATATATTTCAGAAAATTTTCCACCAAAAATTGTTGAAAGACTCGTCATGTGGGATAATAATGAGATGACAGTGCCAGGTCAAGAAAGTATGACTGTAGGAACACTATTCATCAGGGAAGTAGCAGTTGTCTCATACAAACTTGGTCTCTCTCTTACTATGGCCCTTTTATTCTTTGCAAGTGCAATATTTTCTCCTTTTTTGGATTGACTTTAAGTTCTTTTCATCTTTTTTCCTGCTCTGCATTTGTTGGAGAACATCTCCAACAAACTGTTTTCATAGCTTTGTTTTAGAAATGGATATTGTATCCTATAAATTAGAAATTAAATTAAATTTAAAAATAAACGTACTTTTAATGGTTGCAGAAATCATTCTCACAGGATTTTATAAAGATCAAAAAAGTGAACACATAGGTTGATAGGTGTGGTTGGCTAAAAATTTATTGAAAACATGACTGATGTGTAGCTCTTTTTAATCCGATTGATAGTGTAAGCATCAAAACTATATCTCCTGTGCTGAATGAGATGATCAGAACCAGAACAACAACATGGGGGTGATGATCAACCTTGATGGACTTGCTCAATCCATCAATGCAACAATCAGGAACAATTTGGGACTATCTTTGATAGAGAATACCATCTGTATCCAGAGAAAGAATTGTGGAGTTTTTTTTTTCCTGTTAGGTTTTTGCAAGGCAAGGGGGTTAAGTGACTTGCCCAAGGCCATACATCTAGGTAATTATTAAGTCTGAGGTCGATTTTGAACTCAGATACTCCTGACTCCAGGACCCGTGCTCTATCCACTGGACCACCTAGCTGCCCCAAATTGTGGAGTTTGAACAAAGACCAAAGACTATTACCTTCAATTTAGAAAAAATAAAAATTATCTTATTATGTAATTTTGCTACCTCTTATACTTTATTTTTCTCTCATGATTTGTCTCTCATTACATTCAACTTTAGATCAATGTATACCATGGAAACAATGTAAAGACTGGCAATTTGCCTTCTATGGGGGGGTGGGGGGAGGGAAGCAAGAATAGGGGGAAAAATTGTAAAACTCAAAATAAATAAAATCTTTCTTTAAAAATCCCGACTATATATCCTGGTAAAAGATGTATTTCTTTAGAGAGTATCCAGTCTTCACATATCAGTAAGTAAGAAATTAAAGACCTCCAGGTATCTTAACCTATGTTAATTAAAAACTCAGGAGGACAATAATCAGGATGTTGGGAGACGTCTTGCCAGGAAGAGACAATAAGAGAACAGACAGTATTGTCAAAGATGATAGTATTTGAGGAGAAGTATAAAAATCAACTCTTTCCCAGTTGAAGGGATGGTCATTTTTCTGAAATGACTTCCATCTTAAGGTTTAGAGGATAAAAAAAAATCTCAGAGGATAAAATTTTAAAATGTCTAACCTATATTTTCTGTTATTTTATTTTAACCCTGTATTTTTAAGATTCCTACAGTTTTAGGGTTGACACTAGTTTGTACTGAAATTGAAACTTCTACCTGGGGGCAGATAGGTGGTGGTGAACTTGATAGCACGTTGATCCTAGAGTAAAGAAGACCTGAGTTCAAATTGGTCCTTAGAGATACCGGCAGCTAGGTGGCGCAGTGGATAGAGCACCAGCCCTGGAGTCAGGAGTAGTTGAGTTCAAATCTGGCCTCAGACACTTAATAATTACCTAGCTGTGTGGCCTTGGACAACTCACTGAACTCCATTGCCTTGCAAAAACCTAAAAAATAAAAATAAAAAAAGTGAGAGAGAGAGAGAGAGAGAGAGAGAGAGAGAGAGAGAGAGACTTACTAGCTTTGTAAGACCTGGATAAGTCACTTAAACCTCTGAAAAGAAAGAAATTTCCACCTGAAATGGCATAAAAAGAAGTGTCCTGGAAGGAAAAAGGAAGAAATGATCTGATGAGAAAATATTTTCAGGCTTATAGAAAACTCAAGTAAAAATGTCTTAGCAATGTACCCAACTGAGTATAAAAAAGGATTTCAAGGATTATTATTGATAAAACAAGTCAAAGAGATCTGTATTCCAACATTTTTCACTATCCTGCTCCATGAAACCTCACAAAAGAAAAGCTGCAATTTTCTCACAAGAGAAAAGCTACAATTCCTCTCTGAAGCCACAAAATGGGCACATGGTAAAGGATTTTATCACATGTCAGTATCCCTGAGTGAGCAGATGCTCATCTACTTCTCTTAAAAGAAATTTCTCCCCTCCTAATAGTCTGGTGAAGGGGTATTTGGAGAAGTGAGCTATTCATTTAACAATTTCAATTCTGCATGACATTAGTTCAACCCAGATGCTACCTCCTTGATGAAATCTTCCCTCATTCTCCTTCCTTAAATATAATTTTCCCTTGTTGATTATTATTTTGCTTGGCTTCTATCACATTCTATTGTTATTGTGGTATAGCAGAAAAGAGAATTGGACTTGGAATTGAATCTGGGTTCAAAAGATGACCTTGGTCACTTATTAGCTGCAAGGTCCTGGACAAAACTCTTAATCTCTTTGGAACTCCATTATCTCATGGTAATAATACTAGTTGTTATGCATCTAGTGATATAATATGAATCATACGATAAACAATATAATCATATGATCTATATGTAACATATAATATATGTTTCAATCACTTTGTAAACTTTAAAAGTGCTAAACAAATATTTGCTATTATTATTCTTTGTATGTATACATGCCATATTCTTTCTATTAGATTGTAAGCTTCCTGAGGTCAGGGATTATGCCATTTTCCATTTTTGTACCTCTGAGGCTAAAATAATATCTTGTTGATAATAAGCACTGAATAAATGGTTTCTGTATTGAATTGATTCCATTTTTATAAATATCATATAAGAATAGGTCAAACCCTGATCCTCTCTGCTTCATAAAGCCCCTTTAGGTCTGGTGAAGCATAGGCTTACAAAAGAAATCAGGGAGACAAAGGATTATTAAATTAATCAATTATATAAAAATATAGTTATCAAAATATTTTAACAAATCTATGAAATAAAAATGTCTTAGGACCCTTTTTCTAATCTAAATCCCTTCACCTTACAAATGAGGAAAATGAAGTCCTGGAAGGATCAGGGACTTGTCCAATCTTATATATTTATAGAATCTATTTTTTTAAACATCTAAGAAGATATTAGCAACTACCAATCTATATATTCACTTTTTGACCTTTATAAGATCCTGTGAGAATGATTTCTGCAACCATTAAAAGTACATTTATTTTTAAAGTTAATTTAATTTTTAATTTATAGAAAAATTTCCATTTCTAAAATAAAGTATAATAAAAAAGTTAATTGCACATGAAACTGCAAATCTGTTATGTTCAACTGGTTATTCCATGTAAATATATAATAAAGTTATAATGTAAATTTCTTTTTTCTTCTTTTTTTTAGGTTGTTGCAAGGCAACGTGGTTAAGTGACTTGCCCAAGTCCCCACACAGCTAGGTAATTATTAAGTGTCTGAGGCCGGATTTGAACTCAGATACTCCTGACTCCAGGGCCAGTGCTGTATACACTGCACCACCTAGCCTCCCCTTTTTCTTCTTTTTCTTCCCTCTCTCTCCTATCCCATCTTAAAGATGGCTACCATTAGACACAAATATATATATATATATGTAAAATTATTCTATACATACTTTAATTTATCAATTCTTTCTCTGGTTGGAGATGGCATCTTTCTTCATATGCCCTTTATTTTTAATTTGTGTATTTATAGTAGTCAAAATAACTTATTTGCTCAAAGTCATTCTTAAAACAGCATTGCTGTTATTGTATACAATATTCTCTTCTGCTCACTTCACTCAAATATTTCATGCAAGTATTTCCATGCCTTTCTAAGATCATCCAGCTCATCATTTCTTATAACACTGTAGTATATCACAACTATGACCCACAATTTGTATAAAGGGGGGAGAAAATAGGGGAGTGACTTTCAGAGGGGGTATGAATTGGGATTGGAAGGGCCAGAGGGACTACTAGTGATTATATTACTGACATAAAATAATAAACTAAGTCTGTGATTGTTCTGTATTCTAGGTAAGGGTGTGCTTACATTTGGTATAATTATGTTGACTTGTAAGAGGGGGTTCTCCAGAATCCAAATCAATGGGGAATTGAGTAACACAAAGTCTGAACCAAATACCTCACTCCTGCTTTACCAAAGAGACCCAGGGTTAGGAAAAACATCTTCTGACCAGGTTGAACTATTCTCTATTTTCTTTATTTCCCTTAAAGGAGATAAAGATCACTCACCAGTTGTGTGTACAGTCTCTTGCATAGTCTCTTCCAAACTTTTCTATCGGGACCTATAGAAAATAAATCCAAATCCAAGCTCTAGAAATTAGTTACAGTGATTATTAAAACTCTTAATTATTAAGTAGTAATCAATAATCAGTCAGTTTTACAATTTGTATACTAGGGAATGTCTTGCATCAGATCTAAACAAAAGAACCATTACTTCTTACTTATAAGGTTCTTAAAATGCCATTTTGTTCATTTCATCAAGCCCCAAACACTAGTGTCTCTTAACTGAAATATATAACAAGATGCAAATTTGATCAATAAGCATTTATTAGGAGACTATTATGTGCCAAGCACTATGGTAAGAATTAGGGATATGAAGAAAAAAAGAAAAACAGTCTCTGCCTTCAGGAAACTTTCAAGTGAGGAAGAGAGTGTATATAATGGAGCCATACAAAGTAGATAGATCACCATAGAAGAGAAGGCATTAGCAGCTGAGGGGTAGGGATGGTGAGGATTGGGAAAGGTGTCATTACATTTCAGCTAAGTCTTGAGGAAAACCAGAATTCTGAGAGCTAGAGATGAGGAGGAAGAGAATGATGGGAAAAAGAATCACATCACAAATACATAATGACATATGATATAGAACTGTGTGTAAGGCATAGTTAAGAAAGCCAGTAATAGCTGGACATTAGACTATGTAAATATGCCAGAAGTCTTGAAATAGGAAAAGGAGGTAGGTTGTGAAGAACTTTAAATATCAAGTGGAGTTATTTCTATTTGATCAGGGAGTTAGTGAGAAACCATCTGTTTACTGAGTAGTGGAGCCACACAGTCAAACCTATGTTTTAGGAAAATCATTTTGGCAGTTCTATGGAGGATGACTTTTATTAATGTTGTTAGTCCTTCATTTTTTTTTTTTTGGCAAGGCAATGGGGTTAAGTGTCTTGCCCAAGGCCACACAGCTAGGTAATTATTAAATGTCTGAGACTGGATTTGAATTCAGGTACTCCTGACTTCAGGGCCAGTGCCCTATCCACTGAGCCATCTAGCCACCCCTAGTCCTTCATTCTTGAAGAGGACCATGACATCAGGGACCATAGTGGGAAAAGAATTAAAGAAGAGGTCAATGAGGAGGAAACTGTAATAATCCAGAAGAGATGATAAGGGCCTGACCTAAGGTGGTGGTTGTGTGAATAAGGACAGGGGCACCTTTCTAAGAGATTCTAAAGAGAAGGAAGTGGCAAATTTGGATTGGATATAATTAGAGTCAATGAGAGTGAGGAGTCAAAGATAATACCATAGTGGTGACTCTGGGTGACTGGAGAGATGGCGGTGCTTTTGATGGCAATAGGAAAGTTCCAAAGAAGAGTAAGTTTTTGGGGAGGAAATGAGTTTTCTTTTGAACTTGTTGAATTGCAGATTGAATAGTTTGAAATTTCCAACAAGCAGTTAGTGATTAAGGTTGCATAAGGACTGACATTAAGTTCATGGGAAATTTCACCCAAGTGAAACTGAAATAATATGGAGAAAAAAGAGAAAAGATCTCAGGATGGATTCTTGGAGAGACACTTTTGGTTAGTGAGTATAAAACAGATGACGGGCTAAGCAAAGGAATATGAGAAGTGGTCAGACAAATTGGAAGAAAAGAAAGAACAGTGTCATAAAAACAGAGAAATAGAATATCTAGGAGAAGATGGTTAAAAGTATCATATGCTGCAGAATCCAAGAAGAATGATAATTGAGAAAAGATCATTAGACTTGTAACTTGGGAGATAACTGGCAGTTTTGAAAAAGAAGTTTCATTTGAACAAAGAAGTCAGAAATTATATTACAGAGGATTTAGGAGAGAGCAAGAAGAGATATGGAGATACAGTGTGGGTGGCACTTCCAAGGAGTTTTATCTAAGAAGGTGAGAAAAGCTATAGAACAATAGCTAGTAGGGATGATAGGAGATGGTAAGGGTTTTTCTTAAGATTGGAGAACAAGGCAAGTTTGGAGATGGCAGGGAAGAAACTAGAAGATAGGGACAGATTAAAGATTATACAGTGGGAATGTCAGTGGTGGATGGAGATGAGGAAAATGGAATCTAGTACATGTAAAGAAATAGGTTTGCTAAGATGAAGGACTGTCTCTTCATCAAACATGGGAGTAAAGGAAGATATGGAAGGGATCTTGTTAGAAGGATAATAATGTTTGTCCTTCATTCTTTTTTTTTCTTTAGATTTTTCAAGGCAATGGGGTTAAGTGGCTTGCCCAAGGCCACACAGCTAGGTGATTATTAAGTGTCTGAGGTCGGATTTGAACCCAGGTACTCCTGACTCCAGGGCCAGTGCTTTATCTACTATGCCACCTAGCCACCCCTCTGTCCTTCATTCTTGAAGAAGACTATGACATCAGGGAGGTGATGTCATGACAAGCACATGAATTGGATTTGAGTGAGAGGGTTCTGTGCTGAATCACTGGTCTCACTTTTGCCTCTAGAGTCATCTGGGTTCAGTGGTCAGATGTCCCTGGGTATGAAGTAATCAGGATTAAATGATTTGCCCAAAGTCACACAGCTAGTAAGTGGCAAGTGTCTGAGGCTGGATTTGAATTCTCATCTTCCTAATTGCAGGGCCAGTGTTCTATCCACTGTGCCACCTAGCTGCCCTAGTTAGAGGGATATTATAAGAAAAGAAATAGAGAATTAAAAGTTCTTGGCAAACAGCAAAGTTTTTGGCCAAGTATGAAGTGAAGTCAAGCACTGTAGATAGATGATGGGCTGGATCCTAAATTGAACGGGCAGAAGAAATCTGCCTGTATCTTATTTGAGAAATTGAACTGTATTTCCAAGGGACAAAATTCAAATTGCTTGCTGCTAAAACAAAACAAAACAAACCAACCCTTTAATTCTATTTTTCTGGCCATTGTTAAGTGGCTGCAAATCACAGAGCACTGCTATATCACAAAAAATCAAAATTATAAGTAACCCAAAGCACAGTGGAAAATGATATATTGGGTATAAGTAGACTAAACATAGGCCTCAGGCATCTTATAGTCTAGTAGAAAACATAAAACAAATATATATACATAATTACAACAAAAGTTAATGGTGTATATATATATTAAATAAAATATAATATAAAAATGATATAATACAAAATAATGTACACTGTTAAGTTATATGTAATTCTTCATGACCCCTTTTTGGGTGTTCTTGGCAGAGATATTAGAGCAGTTTTACCATTTCCTTCTCCAGCTCATTTTACATATGAAGAAACTGAGCCAAACAGAGTTAAGTGACTTGCCCAGGGTCACACAGCTAATAAGTGTCTGAGGCCAGGGACTTTAGTTTTCCTACATCCAGTTCCAGTACTCTACCCAGGTCACCACCTAGCTGTTTAGAAGTTCAAATAGCTGCCCTATTTGATAGCTTCAAGAAAGGACAGATCATTAGTAACTGGGAAGTTGGGGGGGTGGGGTGGGGTTAGAAGTTGAGTTGGCTCCACAACAGATAGGAAACTCTTAAGAATGAAATTCTAGAGACAACTGATTCCAAAGAGGAAGAAAAGGGGAGCTGTTGGAGGAAGTATATTAAAAATAAACAAACCCGCTCCTTTTTTTACTACTCTAGAAATATTATTTCTCCAGTACCACACCAAGTTTTTTTCCATTTGATCAAATGGAAGGAGCAAAAACAAAGGCTTTCTCTTTGAATAGAGTAGGAGTGATAACCAACTCTTATCTTAGGGATCATAGCCTTTCCAAACACTTGAGTAAATTGAACCTTGACTCACCTAAGGATTGCATTTTTCTTTTGAAGCTGAAGATTAAGATATTGATCACAGGATAGGATTTTTTTAGGAGAAATGATCTAGGTAAAGGAACTGAGTAATTTTTGGAATGTTAACTTGTAGGAAAGGAAATGGAAATGAAGAAAATTGGAGTAATGATGTCAGTTCATTTGCTGATTGATCTCAATGGGGATAGGGTATCCTGGTTTGTTTTTTTAAATCACATTGGAGATTACCATATGTTTATAAGAGAGAGGATATATTAGGAATTAAGCTGTTATAAATCTTTATTTGGTTTTACTTAAGTCAATATCCAGTCCTGAAAGGAAGATAATAAGACAAATTGGGAAAATGCATCAATTTGAAATTTGTTAACTGGGTGACTTGGAGCTAGTTACCTTACCTCTATTAATTTCATGGGATTGCAAACTGCCCAACATACTGCTTAGTACAGAGATAAACACTATAAATGTTAACTTCTTCATTATCTCTTAAATTATTTAACTAAATTAAGGAGTTTTGTTCTAAGTTTTGAAATGCATAATATTGTTTGATATTGCTAGGTACCTAAATTTTCTTAGTATTGTGAAAGTTAATAAATAATTCTATCAGCTATGGTTATTAGTGAGGAAAATTTCTTTATAATTTAGACAATTCAGAAGTAGAAATTGTACTTTTGGTAAAAAAAAGGGGGGGAATGAATGGGTAAAGAGGTATTGAGTTGGAAACCTATTGAGATAATATGAATTATCCCAAATATCTTCAGCTTCCTCAGATCTGATACCAAGCCATGCTTTAAAAAAAAATCTTTCTTTTTCTTTTAGCTTTGCTACTTTCTTAAGGAACTTTAACAGTTTCCCTAAGAAATATAGACCATTTGCAATAACCTTACACCTGTCTAGTTTTTTCTCTCTATGCTGCTCTCTCTTTATGCTGCTGCTTATGCCCTGCTGGCTGCTCCTGAAAGGCCCAGCAACACTCTTATAACTGTTTTTACTTTCCCTCTTAACTTTGCTAAATCTCCATTACTTTTTAATTTGTTTACTTTGTTATCTTAACAGAATAAACCTTTATTGTCCCTAAGCAGATTCTGGGTCAAGTTTTGGGGGGGGGGGGTTTGCAAGGCAATGGGGTTAAGTGACTTGCCCAAGGTCACACAGTAAGTGTCTAAGACTGCATTTGAATTCAGATCCTCCTGACTCCAGGGCTGCTATTCTATCTACTGAGCCACCTAGCTGCCCCCAAGAGTAGATTTTTTAAGTGAATTCATTCACATTCTTGAATACCTGTTATAAATGGCTTGTGAATACTTAGTCCAGAGTGATTAAAATAGCTTTTATTAAGATAGTCTTAACAAAATGACCACCTCTCCCTTAAGGGGGGAGAGAGGCACAGAATCCCAGAAATACTAGGTCTTGTATATACTTTGAAAGTCCTTCCCCTTTGTGCCAATCATTGTCTGGGGTCACATCTAATTGATACATACACCCCCATATGTTCCCCCACTTCATTATCTCAGACTCTAGGTTAACTCAGAACTAGGTGGGGCAGACCTGATTTAATCTCAGATTTTTTTTAAATTTAATATTTATTCTCATTTTGTACAAATAATGTATTTTTATACATTAATAAAATATTCTTGTTTAAGAGTAAATGAAATACCCCTCCCCCCATAAATATAGACTTGGTTGAGCAATAAAGGGGAGAGAAAAAAATTAAAATAAAAAAATGATAGTAATAATTGTAGGTATGGCCAGGTGGCACAATGGATGGAGCACCAGCCCTGGAGCCATGAGCAGCTTGAGCCCACATCCGGCCCCATACACCCAACAATCACCCAGCTGTGTGACATGCAAGCCACCCAAACCCCACTGCCCTGCAAAAACCAAAAAAAGGAAAAAAAAAGACCCAAAATAAAATAAAATAGTAATAATAGTAGTAGGGGTGGCTGGGTGTCAGATAGAGCATTGGCCCTTGAGCCAGGAGCACCTGGGTCCAAATCCGGCCTCAGACACCCAACGATCACCCTGCTATGTGGCCCCAGGCAGGCTACCCAGCCCCATTTGCCCTGCACCCCCCCAAAAAATAGTAATAATAAAAAACGTGCTTGAGTTTTTGTTCCAACACCAACAACTCTGTCACAGGTGGATCACATTCTTTATGATAAGTCCATCACAAAAGTTACTTCCATATTTTTCCACTGTTGCCATTGCTGATCGCAACTCCCTCCTTTTGTATTTCTCCACTACCATGTACTCTATTTTCTCTCTCCTTTCACTCTGACTCTGCTGTAGGGTCATTGACTGGCTCAGCAGACAGATCCCTGGTCCTGGGGCCAAGAAGCCTTGAGCCCCCATACCACCCCTTAGGCCCAGTATCCACCTGGCCCTATGGTCCCGAACAGGCTTTCCAATCCCAGCCCCTTGCAAGAAGTAATAAAGAAAATGTGTTATATCTGACCACTCACCCCCCATGGTCCATCCTCTCCTCCATCACTCACATCCCCCCCCTTCCCCCTGTCCCCCCTCTCTCCTTCTTACTCCAGATGTCTATACCTCATTGAGTATATATGCTGTTTCCTCTCCTAGCCACCTCTGATGAGTGCAAAGATTCCCTCATTCCTCCTTGCCTTCTCCCTTCCATATCATTGCAATAGCTCACTGTAATAAAGAAAAATCTTATTATATGAAATATCTTGGCCTATTCCCCCTCTCCTTTTTCTTTCTCCCATTACATTTCCCTTTTTTCTATTGACTCCATTTTACCCCATATTTTATCTTCAAATTCAGCTTTCTTCTGTGCTTCAACTATAAAAGCTCCCTTTACCTGCTCTATTAACTGAGAAGGTCCATATGAGTATTATCAGTGTCATTTTTCTATGAAGGAATACATGCAGTTCATCATCATTAAGTCCCTCATATTTTCCCCTTCTCCACCAATCTCTGTGCTTCACCTGAGTCCTGTATCTGAAGATCAAACCTTCTGTTCAGCTCTGGCCATTCCAACAGGAACATTTGAAATTCCCCTGGTTCATTGAAAGTCCATCTTTTTCCCTGGAAGAAGATGTTCAGTTTTGCTGGGTAGTTGATAAGCTCTTTTGCCTTCTGGTATATTATATTCCAAGTCCTACGAGCTTCCATTGTAGTTGCTGCTAAGTCTTGTGTGATCCTGCCTGCAGCTCCACGATATTTGAACTGTGTCCTTCTGGCTGCTTGTAATATTTTCTCTTTGACTTGGGAGTTCTGGAACTTAGCTATAATATTCCTAGGGGTTGGTTTTTTGGGGATCTCGTTCTCGGGGGTATCAGTGGATTCTCTCCATTTCTATTTTGCCCTCTGCTTCTAGAATATGAGGGCAATTTTCCTGTAGTAATTCTTTGAAAATGATGCCAAGGCTCTTTTCCTGATCATGATTTTCAGGTATTCCAATAATTTTTAAATTATCTTTTCTAAGTCTGTTTTCCATGTCAGTTATTTTTTCAATGAGATGTTTCACATTTTCTTCTAATTTTTCATTTTTTTTGGTTTTGAAGTATTGAGTCCTGGTTTCTCGTAAATTTATCGATCTCCCTGAGTTCTATTCTTTGTCTGAAGGATTTGTTTTCTACAGAGAGTTTTCTTATCTCTTTTTCCATCTGGCCAATTTTGCTTTTTAAAGCATTCTTCTCCTCAATAACTTTTTGAACTGTTTTATCCATTTGACCTAAGCTGGTTTTTAGCATGCTATTTTCTTCAGCATTTTTTTGGATTTCCTTGACTAAGCTGCTGACTTCATTTTCATGTTTTTCCTGCATCTCTCTCCTTTCTTTTCCCAATTTTTCTTCCAACTCCCTCATTTGATTTTCAAAGTCTTTTTTGAGCTCTGTCATAGCCTGAGCCCAATTTCTGTTTTTCTTGGAGTCTTTAGATGCAGGAGCTTGTGCTTCCTCATCTTCAGACCGAGTATTTTGATCCTTCTTGGGCTCATGTGCAAAATATTTCTCAATGATGTTCCTCTTGTTTCTCTGCTTGCTCATTTTCCCAGTCTGAGCCTGTTTTGGGGTGCTTCCTGAGCTTTTGGGATACTCCCACAAGGGTCTCAGTGTGAGAGGCTCTGTCCTCCCTCCTGGTCTGTGAATGACCATAGGCGCCCCCCTCTGCCATGGGGCTGAGATGGGGGGTGGCCCTGCTATTCTGTGTGTGGGGGGGCTAGACTGTGATCAGGATCTGAATGTGGTCAGAGCCCCAGAGTCCTGTTCCAGGGGCAGAGGATAGAGTAGTCTCTCTCTCTCCACTCCCGTCCCTAGGTTCAATGTGCTCATACCCTGGGGCTCCTGCTTACAGGCTCCACCTGCTTCTGGTTCCTGGATGTGGGCTGTGTGGCCATGCTGCTCGCTGTGTGCCCTGAGGGCTGGGCTTCGTGTGCTCACCCTGGCAGAGGTCCCCCCCGCTGTTCCCCCAATTTGTGCCCTGTGCTCCCCACGACATAGCTCAGGAAACTCCCCCACTGCTGTGACCTGCAGCTCCCAGTGCCTAGGGGCTGCCTCCAGGAGGCTGAAGTTCTTTCACTCTGGCAGGCTGCCCCTCCAACCCTGGGGGAGCAGAGCCTTTCTGCTCTTTTCCAGGTTACCTTGAGTAGGAGAACTGCCTCCCTGGTTCCCTCTGTGTGTTCTGTCTCTCGAAAATTTAGTTAGAGTCCTTAGCTTATAAGTTTTATGAGAGAGTGCCTAAGACAGGATCCATTCTTGTTGACATCTTGGCTCTGCCCCTCTGGTTTTTATATTTTTAAAAGTCATTCTTGGTTCACAGGCCATAAGGGCCTGTGATTTGCTGGATTCACTCCTCAATTTGCTGACTTCCTGCTACAAGAAGAAGTCAATATGGTATGGGAGAAAGAGGACAAGGTATAGAGTCAAAAAACATAGGTTTGAATTTTGCCTCTGCTATTTAATATCTTTCACTTTTCAGCTATATTAAGAGAACTTACAGAAATCAGGAGGTCATAAACCACCTGTGGGTATGTGGGTGGTTTATGTTACTAGCTATGTGAGCCCCCACATAAATTATTTAACCCATTTGCCTCAATTTCCTAATCTGTAAAATGAGCTGGAGAAGGAAAGAGAAGACTATTTCTAGTATCTCTGCAAGGAAACCCCAAATTGGGTTTTAAAGTGTGAGGTGTGAATAAAAGACAATAAATTACCTGCATTCTGTTTGTTTAGATTCTGTCTTGGTTCTGGATACCATACTTTAAGAAGGACCCTGAGAAACTGAAGAGCATTTAGAGAAGGACACCACAATGGTGAAAGGGCATCAATTTATGCCACATAGATGGAAGGAACTAGGGATGTTTAACCTGAGTGAAAGAGTAGGGAGGGAGGAATAGAAGAGTTTCCTTCAAGTATTTGAAGGACTTGGCTGTGGAAAACAGATTGTTGCCATCTTGGCTCCGCCCCCTTAATCTCAGATTTTGATCAAATTGAGGCTAAATCTTTTATTTTACACTCACATACTTGCCCATTGGCATCAATATAGGCAGACCCCTTTCTTTGTAATTTAAACTAACATTCTCCTTTTACATTCTTGTGGGACCCAAACATCCCCATAATCCTCACACTACCTTAATGCATTTTTTCCTTCATCAAACTCACAAATGTATTTTAACATATTAGAATATTTTTACCTTGTTTAAGATTTCTATAAACTTTACCTCAAATCTATTTGGAGCAGAGTATTGGAAGGTATGGGTAACTATGTCAGTTTGGATAAATCTTCCCTTACCCACCTCCCCCAATCATATAAAAATAGCTTGAATATAGATTCAATAAAATTGTATCTGGCAGACTCAAGCCTACATTACAGAAGAAGCCAAATTGAATGAATAGAGATCTAATTTACTGAAAAATGTTCAATTTTAAACAAGCACATAAAGAAGATGGGACTTAGGGCAGGTTAACTAAGATTGAATGCATAAATATGGATCTGATAAGAGTCCCAAGAAGTATAAACAAAGAAAGAGTTGATGATTAAGGCCATCTCAAAAAGTAAAGTACAATAAAAAAAAAGACTTTTAAACTTTGTTGAGTGGAAGTTCTTAAAGGTAGAATTCCATGTCTGAACCCATATTGCCAGTGCTATGAGATTCAGAATACACATTATAATACTTCTTGGGACTGGTCTTGATTTGAAATATAGATCCATCAATGGACAGGGTTTTCAGAATGTGGCTTTGGGATGACACTTTTTAACAACAGCAAGAATGGGGGAATCTGTTCAGAACAATATCCTCAGTCTCCTCCTTTTAAGGGTCCCTAAGTCTCCTGCTACCACTGTGAATATGGATCATCATCAGTTCATCTATGTAATAATGCCACATCTGGAACATTCCAGAATTATGGAGTTATCCAAGCTGCCTATAACTTCAATTTCCCTCTGGATTTTATACCCACTGGAAAAGCCCTCTACTAGCCCTGGAATACTTTCTCAGTCTCATCATCTGTTGGGTGTTAGACAGCTAAACCGAGGTACTAAACAGGCAAAGACTAGACCCCACCCTTGTGCCCTAGGACTAAGACTGTATGAGGCACTCAGGAACCATGTACACTTGTGACTCCAGGCATCACTCCCTGTACAGGAAGCTATCATTGGTCTCATATTCTTCCTTTCAATTGGTAACACTTCAAACTAGAGTTCCTGCCTAAAGTTTTCCTTGTCCCCCTTCCAAATCCTTTACTACTACCTACCCTTGATTAAGAGATAGGACCAGCACCTTGGGCCTCATCACTGTGAAATCTCTGGTCTCTAGACTATAAACAAACAGGAGCCCCCACCATGACCTTATAATCTCTTCCATCTCGATCTCCAAGCATCAAGCTCCCAAACCCATCTTAATCCATTTGCAGCTGGGGGCTGGGGCGGGGGGGGGGGGGGGGGGGGGGGGGGGGGGGGGGAGTCAGACATCTCAGCAGTACAAACATCTGTGCAGGGGCAGAGAGATGTAATGGGCTACAGTTCTGAGGGGAGTAAGTTCCCGTGACTCAGACTCTCCCATTCTCAGCCTCTGGATCTTCCTAAGGATTCCAAGGAGCTTATGGGTCAAGAGCTTATCTCATTCCCCTATTTCATCTCAAAAGTATATCCTTGTCTCCTTTGACCTTTCCTTCCTTTAATTTATTTTGACCTTAATAATTGGTTTCAAGATATTGGACAGAGGACATATTTCAATCACTTTAATGAATATTTTCATTAGTCAGCATCCTTACTCCCCCCCCAAAAGAAAGTATATCATGGGTATTTTTTTTTTAATCATAGAGCCAATTGCTAGACATTTTCCAGCATACCCCTGGGTTAGGGATACTTCTCAGGGTAGATGGGGCAGTGATAATGGGTGACTAAGAGCAGAATTATTTGATTCTGAATTAGATTCTTTGTCAAACAGAATTTTCTTTGGACTGGGAAAGAGAAAATAAACAAAGCTAGTAGGAAGCTGAAACCTGAAATAAATAAAAATATGGTAAGAGATCACCCTGAGTGAATTTAAGTCATTGGCCCTGATTCAACTGCATTCCAGGGCAGAAGTTTTTGCTGAGCTTGTGTCAGTGATCAAAGACTTGGGGGGAGATGACAAGTTCACTTTGGGAGATGTTAAATTTAAGATGATGGAGGGGGCAAAAAGGACATCCAGATGGAGATCAGTAAAAAGGTAGAAACTTAAAACTGGCTTCATGTTCCAGGAAGAAATAATAGTTCAAACACAGGAGCAGGAAGGCAGCAACTTCTTGCAGATAGCCCTAACAAAGACTCTCACTTGGATGTTGTCTAAAGACAACATATAAAATCAAGTGAAGTCCAGGTTTCTAGGTTGGTTTTCCTTTATTGATCCTTTTTTGTGACAACTCAGCTGAAATTATTGCTAGGAAGTAAGAGTCATATCAAGCAGCTATATACCTCTGAGAAGTCTGGTTAAAGAGATTTTCACCTTATGCATGGATTATTGTTTATATATATATATATATATACATATATATGTATATATATATATATATATATATATTCCTTGTCTCAGGCATGTGTGTGTGTGTGTGTGTGTGTGTGTGTGTGTGTGTGTGTATCACACATATTTAAAAGTGTTGGGTTATGATGATTGTCTCACAAGATCAGGGGCAGCTAGTCTTTGCAATATCATCTAGCTCGTCCCTGTTTTCTAAGCCACATTTGTGTTGAGCAGCATGGGATACTACAAGGAAGCAGAGGGCCATGGGACCCTGGCAGTCAGTAGTACCCTGACCAACTAGAACTCTGGGAGAGATCAAGAATAGGGAGAGAGAGAGTAATTATCTACATAAAGGATATGATTAGAACTATTAGTTTGGATATGGAGAGGACATGTAGGGAGAAAATTCATTTTACATATATGTATCAAGCATCTGCTTTGTGCACCTAGTTATAGTCTGTGTCAGAGATCCAAAGATATGATCCTTGCCGTTCAGGAATTTACATTTTGGGGATATGACAAAACATGTACATAAATAACTATCATTTAAATTAGTATGGGATAAGTGTTATTAAGACATATAAGTGATTTGCCATTTTCTTCTCCAGCTCAAATTAAAGATGAGGAAATTGAGATTAAGTGTTAAGTGACTTGTCTAGGGTCACACAGGGAATAAATCTGAGACCAGATTTGAACTCAGGAAAATGAATCTTTTTTACTCCAGTCTCAGCCCTCTATCCAAATTGTCAACTATCTATAGTGCTTACTATGAGTCAGGCAAGGGGTGAAGTGCTCAGTTAGCATATTTAATCTTCACAACAATCTGGGCCACAGGTATACTATTAGTCCCATTTTAAAGTGAGGAAACTGAGGCAAATAAAGATTTAGTGACTTTCCCAAGATCACACAGCAAAGTATGTCCACTTTCCTCTCTCCCTTTCCTTGTGCCCCTCAGGCAATTAAAAGCTACATTTTTCCCCTAGTCATAGAAGCTGTTCAGGTGGCATTAGAAGAATTATGCCTCCCATCTCCTGTCCTCCATATCTCCTCATGGCTATAACAGGTATCTCACTTGGGGGTAGCAACTGATGAGTGAGAGCCCTGTAGTCCTCCTTGCACCCCTTTTTCATTTAAATGGGACAGAGAGAATCACTTGGGTTGAACAGGCATGTAGGGATTGAGATCTACATCACAGATCTCATTTATATTATGTTTCCCTTCAAATCAAATCTTATGCTAAAATTGCTCCTTACTGTTGGGAATATCACCATTCTTCCAGTCATCCAGGTTTTCACAACCTTGGTGTCATCTTTGATCTCTCACTTTCATTCAGCTCACTCACATTTACATATCCAGTCAGCTGCCATCCTCCACCTCCACATCTCTCATATCCATCCTTTTCTCTCCACTCCCATAGTCACTCTAGCTCAGGCTCTCACCACCTCTCATCTGGAATATTGCAACAGTCTCTAATTGGTTTCTCTGCCTCAGGTCTCTTCCCACTACAATTCATTCTTCACATGGTTGCCAAAGTGGTTTTTGTAAGGGGCAGGTCTGACCATGCCACTCCCTTACTTAATAAACTGCTAGCACTTTATTATCTCTAAGCTCAAATTTCTATCTCATCTTCATTTCATCCTTTTTTAGTTTATTTCATCTTTACTGAGTCCTTTTTAGGTTTACTTTTTTTGTGTAGGTTTTCTAAAATGCATAATTATTAGCATTGGACTAATATATATATATATATAAATTAAATAATAACATTATTGAGAGTACCTACTTCACCATTATTTTTATTTTTTTTTACTTAGATCACTCCTTAGATGCCCTTATTGATAGATTACATTATTCTATTTGTGTTGATACTTGGATATGGTAGAAACTCCTAAATTATATCCAAGACCAAAGTAGAGCTAGTATTGTGCATCATCTTGTTTGCAGATTATTGTGTCCTCAATGCAGCCTCTGAAGCTGAGATGCAGCAAAGTATGGATTGCTTCTTTGCTGCTTGTGCTAGTTTTAGTCTAACAATTAACACCAAGAAAACACAGGTGCTCCATCAGCCAGCACCACACCATTCATACATGGAACTATCCATTACAGAAAATGGAGAAGTTTTGAGTACTGTGGATAAGTTCACTATTCTTGGCAGTGTCCTTTTTAGAGAGATACACATTGACAATGAGGTTGACACACACATTGTCAGGGCTAGCTCAGTATTTGGGAGACTGCCTGTGTGGATAATCTACCAGTGCTAGGTCAGGAAACTGATTGCTTCCATTTAAATTGTCTTAGGAAGATTCTGAAGATCACCTAGCAGGAGAAGATACAAGATGCTGAGGCCCTTTCTTGTGATAAACTGCCTAGTTTTCCAATATTATTATTATACAGAGTGCAACTATGATGGGCTGGTCATGTTGTTAGCATGCCAAGTTTATGCTTGCCAAAAAGACTGTTCTATGGAGAACTTACACAGGGCCAGCACTGACGAGGGGGTCAGAAGAAATGATATAGGGACACCCTGAAGGTTCTCTTAAGAACTTTGGAATCAATAGTGCATCATGAGAGACACTAGCACAGGATTGCCCAGCATGGTGTGCCCTCATTAGTGAGGGTGCCACACTCAATGAGGAAGGCAGAATTGAAGCAGCTCAAATGAAACATACATATGTTTGGAGTGCCCAGCCCAGGTGTTCACATGGGCTATTTGTGCTCTACCTGTGGTAGAGCATTCCAAGCTCATATTGGGCTGATCAGCCACAGTGGGACACTTAATTTGTCTCAAACATAGTGATGTCATTTTGATCTTCAATAACAAAGAACCATAGCTATAAAGAGAAAAAGGAATTCAGCCCAGTAATTCATGCAGGAAACTCAAAAATACCCTTAGCATTAATCCTACACTGAGAATAGAATTATGTATTATGAGAAATATAAGAAATATTAGTGATCATCTAATTCAAATCTCTCACATTGCAAATGAGGAAACTGAAGTCCAGAGAGCTTACATGGTCACACAATCAGTGAAATGTATTCAATATTATGTAATTTCCCTTTCCTTCACTGAAGTCCAATTCTAGTGACTTAATGTGGCATGAAGGTTTCATTGAGTTGTTAAATGTCATTCTAATATAGTAGTAATGTCAGCAGATCCTACCAACATAGAAAAGTTTCAGGTGCCAAATTGGTATTAGGCTATTTGTAGTCTGACACTAGCCTTGTTAAGCATTGAGAAACTTATTTCAGGAAAGTTAGTAAGATGATGAATTCATTAGGTCATAGTAATTTGTGAAAATTTGTTTCGCAATAGAGGCCTACATTGTTTACCAGTGGAGGGAATGTCCAGACAGATGAATTCATGGATTTTTTGATGTATTGAATCATCTTTGCATCATTCATAAGGCATCTCAAGATCTTGGAATGCATCATGAGAAACATCAATTACTACTACACTGAAAAGGTCAAGGATTCCAGTTGGTTGACAGGGTCTGATAATTGCTTCATTTTTATTTATTTATTTTTTTGCAAGACAATGGAGTTAAGTGACTTGCCCAAGGTCACACAGATAGGTAATTATTAAATGTCTGAGACTGGATTTGAATTCAGGTCCTCCTGACTCCAGGGCTGGTGCTCTATCTACTGAGCTACCTAGCTGCCCTTAATTTGCTTCATTTTTAGACTCAATCTGTCCATCTTTTATTTCATGCACACCCAGATATACAAACACATACATACATATAGAAGGGAAATTAACTATTTTATACTGATTTTACTTTCATTAAGTATCAGGTATACTAAAGATAGGAGTGCCTTTTACTTATATTTGTTTTTCTATCCTTGATCATTTATTTCTGTGCACATTAAGGTTCCATTGTTGAGATTTAAATGGTTTTTAATTTTTCTTTTTTTTGTTTTTCCAATTCTTTATCAAGATAGTTTTCAATATTCATTTTTGTAAAGTTTTCTCCCTTCTATCTTCCCTCCCCCTGCCCTATAGGTTATATAGGCACAGAGGTTAGGTTATATATAGGTTAGACTGATATAGGTTTTATATATATATATAAAATATGCACAGAGGTTAGGTTAAAATTCTGGACCTTTGAGAATTCAGATGACTTCTGAGATCATTTCCAGTTAAAGATCTATATTCCTATAAACTCCAAGGGTAGAAACTTCCTCCACTGGCATGGACTGGTAATTCTGTAATTGATTGTCTTAGAAAGCTGTTTGCAATATTAAAAGGTTAAATGACTTGCCAACAATAATACAACCAGTATATGTCTAAGAGCTTGAGACAAATCTTTTTTATTCCCAAATCAGCTCTTTTTATCCCTTTATTCCTTTCTTGGGATTAGTCAGGTAAATGGAGAAGTGAGATAATCATGTGGATATATTGGCTCCCAATAGAACTTTTTTTTTGCCTGAATTATCCAGGAAACAAAAATCAAAGTGGGGACATCATGGGGAAAAAAATAGAGTTTGCATCTTCCAGATAGTTGTTGAAGTGTTCTTTCTTTCAATTTTCACGTGAAAAAACTCCTTTTCTTCTTTCAGGGTCTACTTCAAATGCAATCTCCTCTATGAAACCTTCCCTAATTCTTGCAACTGAAAGCCATCTTCCTTCTCCTCAAGATTTTCTAAGAGCACTTTGCCTTTCTTTCCTAACACTCACTTTTTTTATTGATTAATTTATATGCAGAAATAATTTTTAACATTTTTGTAAATTTTTCTCCCCCTCATCCTTCCCTCACCCCATCCTAGTATAACAAGTAATTTGATATAGATTATACATGTTCAATCATGTTCTAAAACATTTTACCTGGTATAATTATCTGTTTGTATGTTGTAGCCCTCATATACATATATAGACCCCTTGAAAATAACAACTATCTCCTTTTGCATCTTTGTTTTTCCAATGACTAAATCAGTGCCTGAGAGATAAAAGTTCCTTAATAATTTTTGTTGAATTTGATGCCAAATACTACATTACAATGGAAAGATCTTTTACTATTCAAGGTAGGAATATATGCATACTCGGGAACTTGAGCTAAAATCACAGAACATCTGAGAGGGTAAGGATCTCATAGATCATTTAGCCTAGTTTCAACATTTTATTGTGATTCCTGAGTTAGTTCTTTTTTTGACACAAAGGGTTTGACTTCACTTTGGAGACCTTCTTTGATTTGTTGGACTCCTGTTGATGATATGGGAAGTTCAGTACCCATCACCCTTCAAATGGGATTGCCTAGCTTCTCTTAGGAGTACACAGAATCTCAAGTTTGAAAACAAGCAATCTTAATTAAAATTGAGTAGAAACAGATAGACCATAAGCTCCCCATTAGCCTTGAGAGTAGGAATTGTCTTTTATCTTGATTTGGATCTCCAGCACTTGATGCAAATTCTGATAGATGCTTAAGAAATGATTTTCCCTTTCTCCTTCCTTACTTCCTTTGCATCCTCAGCACTTACCATAGTGCTTGCTACACAGTTGGTATCTAATGAATACTTGCTGACCTATTCATTAACTGAATAGAACCCCATGACCTTAGAAGACAATATCATCTTCCACATACACATACACACATTCACACAGCCTAAGTGAGCCATTGTCCTCAAGAGACCTACAAACCCAGTACATCTTCATCTCCAATCCATCTTGACCTAGGCAGGTTTCCCATCAAGGATGGTCAGGGCTTGCCTTGTATCAACCCTTCACTCCTGCTCCTCTTTGGATGCTGTTTCTTGTCTCCTGTAGCTCTCCTTCGCCCCCAGAAGGTGGCAGTCCTTCCACCATGTCCTTCAAAGTCTCTAGCTCTTGCTGCTCAGCTCTTTCTACTTCACTGTGGTCTGCAGTTCAGCTCTCCTCCACCAGATGATGCTTTGTTGACAACCCTATGTTGACCCAATAATGTTTTAATACAGTTTGTCTCCTCTCTCCCAGAATGTAGGCAATGTCTCTCTTGCTTATAAACATACTACGTCTTCTCTCTCTAATAAAATAATAAGTCTGCTTATTCAAACTGCCAGTGGCTTTCAGAAGGGAAGCATTATAGTACAAATCCTTCCTAACCAGGACTTGAACGCGTCTTCTGCCTAGAGGCAGCTAGGTGTCATAGAGAAAAAAGTTTTGGACCTGGTCAGGAAAAAAAATGAGTTCAGATCTGGCCTCAGCTACTTACTTGGACAAATCACTTAATCATCTTCTGCTTCAGTTCCCTCACCTATTAAATGGGGATAATGATAGTATCTACCTTCAGGATTGTTGGGAGAATCAGATGAGATATTTATGAAGTCCACAGTACCTAGTGGATTTTTCTTGCTCATTTTTATTTGTTCAGCCAGCATTTTTACTTCTAATTAGTTCTATGTTCATTAGGATCATTTCCTGAAGTATGTAAGTTAATGATCTTTTCAAAAACAACTAACATATATATATATATATATGTATATATATATATATATATACACACATATAACTTTATGGTTTCCAATTGAATTATTGGAAATGCTCTTGGAATTTGCATGTATTTAAATAATGGCACATTTATTCATTTCACAGAAATTTGGATTTGGAAGGGATGTCAGAGGTCATCAGGCAGGCACTATACTTAAGACCGCATAGCTATCATTACTGAGGTCTTTATATTGAGGCTAAATGGCCATTTGTTAAAGGAATCCCCTCTATCTAACAAATGGACATTTAGCCTCAATATAAAGACCTCAGTAATAATAGATTTAATAGCACTACTGGGATCTGAGAAATGAGATGGAATTAAAGATAGAAGACTAAATTTGGAATGAAGAAAACTGATGGGATGCTGGGCAAATTATTTAGTTTCTCTGTGCATTGGTATCCTCATCTGAAAAAAAAAATGAGAGGATTTGATTCAATGGCCTCTAAGATTCCAGCCCTCTCTAAATTTATGATCCATTTTTATACAATGCAGTTATTAAGGATTTTTTCCCCCTTATGTAACCTAGCTTCAATTTTGGCAGATTGCATATGATACTCTTAATTGGTAGAAAGAATGGTAGCTCCATGGTGCTACCTGCCTGAGGAACAGAGGTAGTTGGAAAGCTTTGGAAAGGAGAAATATTCTTCATTTCTGCCTCAAGAGAGACACATATGTGTTTCTACACCCCTTGGGACTCACACCAGGGAGAGAAATAGGAATGCATTTTTGCAGACATGTCAAGGAAAATTGGCTTCTTAACATTTCCATGATTTCCAGCTTGCCTCTCTAGAAAGGTCAGGGAATTTCTCCTTGATGAAATTGGGACCTCTTTCTTTCCTGAGCAAAAATTTAACTCCTTGTCACTAAAGAGCTCATTCAGTCTTGTATTATGTATTTTTGAATCTTGTATTTTCTGGAATAGAAATTAATTTTTTTGGGATAAATTGATTAACTCATTATTCATTATTTGTGATAGTCTTGTATAACTAGCATTTGGTGGAAGTGAATGAAGTCTACTAGTATAATCTTGGGTTATTCTCCTTCTTTAAGAGATATGATCAGTGAAGCTAGTGGTTTTATTGTTTTTGGACTAAAACAATCACACTCCTAAATCAGAAATATTTAAAGGACTGGTACATTTTTCAGAAGAGAATAGAGAAATCAGTTTCATGATTTCTTTTTCTGCTTCTTGCTGGGCAGGAATCAACATCTCTCTAAGAGAGAGAGGTAGACAGGATTCCTCCCAACTATCTATTTGTGACTCCTGGAGAACTGCATTTAGACTACCCATTAGATATATACCTCTTACTTGGGCAGTGCACATGCATGTACTTACATTAAGGAGAAATCAGCTTCCTCCCAAAAAAGAAAAAGGGGACCGCTAAGTGGTACAGTGGGTAGCGCTCTAGCCCTTAAGTCAAGAAGACTTGAGTTCAAATCCAACCTTAGACACACATTTACTAGTTCTGTGATCCTGTGCAAGTCACTTAACCCCAACTGGCTCACAGAAAGAAAGAAAGAAAGAAAGAAAGAAAGAAAGAAAGAAAGAAAGAAAGAAAGAAAGAAAGAAAGAAAGAAAGAAACCTTCTCCCTAGCTACTTTCATCCATTTCTCCTAGTTCTACTTTCTAAGACTATGAAAATTAAATTTAATCCCTTTCCATAAGAAAAGTCATTAAAAATCAATGACATTTATTTTTGCAAGAATATAAAGTGTTAAACTTTCTATTGATCCTTTCACTATCAAAGTGATCAGATATATTTTCCTCTTCATTAGGTTTAATATATTTCTTAAACATGACATAAAAGATAAGGAATAGGTACTCTTCTAAAATGGGATTATTTTGGACCTAAAATCTGTGAACTATGAAGTCTGAATTTGTTTATTGAAGCAAGATGAACTATAGAAAGATATAATGTGATGCCACATTTTATCAATAAAGAAAAAGGTAAGAGATGCAAGAAAAGATACAGTGTAAGATTTGAGTCATAAGTATTCATTATCAGTTATGGTGAAGATTTGGAAATGTGTTTGCTCAAATAATATACCCATAGGCAGTATTGACCAATGGTACCAGAGGTGACCATTCAGAATTCTAATTTCATCTTTAATCTGACATGCTTTCATGACTTTAGATCAGTTCCCTATCTCTTAAAAACACAAAGCAAAGCATTTAGTTATGCATCCAGCTTTTTTCCTGCCTACATTGACAAGACTAATTGGATAACTGCCAAAAACATAGTTTGTTATCCAGAAACAGTTTTAAGTTCTAAATTGTGAATTCTGCCTAAAAGCAAATGAGCTAGTCTTGGCAATTATGATTATAAACCAAGCAGAATATATAGACAGAATCAGGCAGAGAATGAACCATGTCTGCCCCAGAATCAAATTTCATTAATACTCTTTCCTAGCGCCACTCTTACTGACTCTTCACAGAAGTTTAGAACACAAAATATTGGAAAGGACTTTAGTTACTGGCTATTCAGTTATTGGTAAATGCCCTTTGTGCATTCAATCCCTTACTTGAAAAGAGGATGAAACAAACAGAGGTAATTTAATTCATCCCCTCCCTCATTTTTTGTTTTTGTTTGATTACATTTGTTTTTACATCATCTTTATTTCCAAATGTGTTTCCACCCTCTTCTAACTAGTGAGTCATTTGTAACAAATAAAAAATAGAAAATAATTTCAGTTTAACAAAACTCATTAATATACAATCAAATCTGAAAATGTATGAATTGTTCCACACCTCTAATTCACCCACCTCTGAAAAGAAGAGGAAGCACATTATATCTTCTCTTCTCCAGGGCCAAGGTTGGTAATTTTAATTATCCAGCATTTAGTTTCATTTTTCCCATTTATATCATTTTAGTCATCATATATATTAGTAGTTTGATTTACTTTACTTTTCTGAATTCTTCAAATTCATAATTCTGACAGCACAGTAGTATTCTATTATATCACATCTATCTCTGATTGATGGACATCTATTTTATTACCAGGTCTTGGCTATTATAGAGAATATGGTTATGGTTATTTTTGGTATATACAGAACCTTTCTGTCTTTGAAGTCCTTGGGTATATGTCTAGCAATGGGGTCCCTGAGTTATCAATAAAATTTTATTCAACTGTTAGCATAATTCCAAATGTTTTCCTAGCATGGTTGGGCCAATTTGAAACTCCAACAATAACATAATAATGTCTTATCTTTCTGCAGTCCCCACAATACTATTTTTATCTTTTATTATCTAGGCCAATTTGCTACAATCACTTCATTTTACAGATGAGGAAACAGAAGACTAAGCAAGGGAAGGGTCCGGCCCAAATCCAACCAACTGCTTAAAATTGGATCTGGTACTCAAATCTGGATTTTCTTACTTGCAGTGTTCTTTCTGCCAAGCTGCCAGAATCATGACATCTCAGATTTTGGACCTCAGAGTTGGGACAATTTAAAAAATTATTTATTTAAACATTCTTTTTAAATTTTGAGCTCCAGATGCTCTCTTTCTCTTCCATTCCTCCCCTATTCACTAAGAAGGCAAACACGATATCAAAATTATGAAGTTAAGCTAAATATAGTTCCATATTTGGGAAATTTTTATTCTTGTGTTTCAGAAGATGTTGAATCTTATGAGCGGAAAGGAAGCCACTATTTCTCAGTTATCACCAAACCTCTAGTTATTGGATGTCTGGCATACCTCTGGAGTATCTATCTGTCCTATATCTTAAACCTTTAAAGCAATTGCCATCATCACAGACATTAAAAGTAGAAGAAGGGGGCGGGGCTAGGTGGCACAGTGGCTAGAGCACTGGCCTTGGAGTCAGGAGTACCTGAGCTCAAATCCGGCCTCAGACACTTAATAATTACCTAGCTGTGTGGCCTTGGGCAAGCCACTTAACCCCATTGCCTTGGAAAAACTAAAAAAAAAAAAAAAGTAGAAGAAATGGACAAGAAGGAAAACATGTAGCCGTAATGAATATTAGAACTAGAAAATGCCTGAAAGCTTATCATCTAGTTCAGGTTCCTTGTTATAAAAGAAATGAGATATTTTATACCCCTTGGTGAATTAGATGAACCCTTATAGCAACATCTACCTTCATCTCTAAACTCACTTTTTTTTTTAGGGTTTTTTTTTTGCAAGGCAAATGGGGTTAAGTGGCTTGTCCAAGGCCACAGGGCTAGGTAATTATTAAGTGCCTGGGGCCAGATTTGAACTCAGGTACTCCTGACTCCAAGGCCAGTGCTCTATCCACTATGCCACCTAGTCGCCCCTAAACTCATGCTTAACTACCACTTCAGGTGAACTGAATAATTTGATTTTTTGCCAAACTATGATTAATTTCCTCCCTCCAGCAGGTTTTGGTCTGATCATGGTCTTTGGCTACTGGTTCCACTTGAAGCATGTAAGACACTTCCTGTTTGAGTTATAAATGACTTAGTTTTACAGCTCTCTATGTGCTGGGTATCTTATGTTCATTGTTCTGATAGTTGCCTTTTTCTGACCTAATTGTTTTTCCTTTACTTCTGGTTCCTGAACCTTATTCTTTAGGTTTTTTCCCCCTAAGCATTTTTCTGATCCAGTTTGCTCCTTGGTCTTTGGTTTCCAACCATTCCTTGACTCTCTTGCTGTTTTTTTTTCCCCTTGCCCTCTCTGTATGAATGGAAACTATCTTTGGTCATTCAAATGTGCAAAGTTATTGCTGAGTCTTGTTCAGATGAAATTCAGTGTTGGTTTGCTCTAGAAAACTCTCTGGCTTTGGTAAATGCCCTTTATGAATTAAATAAACATTTATTAAATGGGTACAGTATTTGGAGAGAGGTGAATCAGATTCAGTTCCCTTCCTCAGACAGTTTTCAGTCTCTAAGACAGGCACAATAACTGCAGTACAGAATATTGGAAAAAAGTAGACTTGATTTTGAGTGCAGAACTTTTTTTTCTTTTGCATTTCTTTGGTTTCCACTTGGAATTATACACTCTAGGGAATCTTAATGATACTAAGAGGGGTTGAGAGGAAGTATGACAGAGTTGAAAGTAAAAGGAATGTCAAGAATTGTAATGTTTTATTAAATTATATATATATATATATATATATATATATATATATATATATATATATATATATATATATCTTTGAAGGCAGCTAGGTGGCATAGTAGAAAGAACACCAGTCTTGGAGTCAGGAGGACCTGAGTTCAAATGTGACCTCAGACACTTAATAATTACCTATGTGACCTTGGACAAGTCACTTAACCCCCATTGCCTTGCAAAAAAAAACCAAAAAATAAATTTTATATATATATGTATATCTATATATTCTCAATTAAAAAAGGATTTATTTTTGCTTTTTATTAGTTCCTTTCCCATGGGGGGGGATAGGAGGAAAACTAAACTGTTGTAACAAATTCCATACTGACAATATATTTAAAAATTTGTTTCATTCTGTATATTTAATTCATCATTTCTGTTAGGATGTTCATCATTGGTCCTCTGGAAATATAGGTGATCATTGCATTCATCAGAGTTCTCATATTTTTTTAAAGTAATTTTTCTTCAACAACAGTAATGTTGTTATACAGTATATTCTCACTTTGCATTACTTTGTACAAGTCTTCCCATGTTTCCTGAAACTATCCTTTTTATCATTTCTTGTTGTGTAACAGTATTATTATGCATTCATATATCATACATTGCTCAGTCATTCTTTAGTTTACAAACACCTTCCTAATTCCAATTCTGTACTGAGTTTTTTTTTTGTTTTTTGTTTTGCAAGGCAAATGGGGTTAAGTGGCTTGCCCAAGGCCACACAGCTAGGTAATTATTAAGTGTCTGAGACCGGATTTGAACCCAGGTACTCCTGACTCCAAGGCCAGTGCTTTATCCACTATGCCACCTAGCTGCCCCTGTACTGAGTTTTAAAAAGAAATAAATTGTACTCCTTGACAGGACCAGACTACTTCATGGATCAACATATTAATAACAATAATAGTAACATTTGTATAGAACTTTAAGAATTTCAAAGAATTTTTGCATATATTATTTTAATTGGGATAATATATGTAAGAATATATGCCATAAGAGTGAACCAACTAAGCAGAAGTTATTGGGAGAGAATTCTGTCTCTCTTGAGCATCCAAATATTCAGAACTCAACAAGTGAAGAAGAGAAGAGACTAGGTCTTCTGTTGAAGGGAGATGCTAGAGCGAAGATAGAGAGGCTTCCTAACATTGACTCCATGGCTTACTGTGATATTGGAGTTGGGATGGAGAGATCACTCTTTTCTGCCAATGACTTCTGGGAGAACTCATTCCTAAGAAAAGCAAAGGTGTGAACCCTGGTCTTTAATGAGGCAACAAGTGTCAATTTTGGAGATGTCTCTATGTGACATTGGATTACTGCATCATTTTAATTACAATTTATTTTAATAAAGGTATCTTTAATGATATTGAGAGCTTTTTCTCCTTGTGAGTCATGCAGAATGGAGAAGCAGTTAGGGAATCTTAATAGGAAATGAAACAGGAGCTTTATTTTTGGAGATTTTCCCAGGAACCAATCAGGGATACAACAAACCAAATCTGAAGCAAATTGATGAAATATCATATGTAATTTCATTTTAACATTTAAAAGTCATGGGTTGGAATTTAGAAGAGCTTGGGCTACAGTGATAGAGGTAGGGGAGAGGGACAGGTGTTTGCTGCTGTTAGGTTCCCTTCTTAGATATATCTTAAGTTATATCTTAAGCATCAATTAGCTCTTTGCCTCAGGGATGAGGCTACTCTCTACCCAGTAGAGGGGTTGCCTCTTCCCCTACAAGTGGAAATCAATCACAGTTTCCTCTCTATAGCAATTAAAACGGTTCAAAGGGCATAGTTCTCAGTAATTTAATCATTCTATTAATGAGGCCAGCACATTTATTAATAAAAGAATGGTTTGGCTGTCTCTCTTAAAACAAAGTTAATCTGGGGGGAGGGGGGTTTATATGTTCTTCTGGAAAAGAAATGGCAATCAAGAAATATTAAAATAGAGGACTGAGAGTAACAGCATGTCATCTTGGGCAAAGAGATCATCTCTATACCCACATCACCATCAACTTTAGACAATCTATTCAAAGAATTTATGCCCCACCCAAATTGTAGCAAAACACAATGGTTATACTACTTGGGTGGGGACTAAAAAAGAAAATCAATCCAATCTCATTATCAGTATTGTCCTGAACTTTAAAAATAAGGACTGGAAAAAAAGGGGAGAACTCTGGATCTCCCTGAAATCATTGGTTATTAATAAATCATTTTCTCAACATATAAGAAATAGCTATAGAGTTCTATGGAGATAATGAACTTTCTCCAAACTTTCTAATATATTGAATTAGAATGTAAGTATGTTACAGTTGTATGAGCTTGTGTGTATCAACTACTAGAATATAAGGTCTTTGAAAACAGTATGTCTCATTCAATTTTTTCTTACCTAGTATCTATGTAGCTACAATTCTCTACATACAAAGACAATTAGTATAGGTTGATAAGAAGGAGATCAGAGTAAATTCCATAAATGAAGTTTCATTTGAACTGGGTCTTAAGGAATGATTAGAAATTAAATAGGAAGAAAGGAAGGAAAAGGAAATGCTAAGCAAAAGGAACTGTGTGAACAAAGACGTGGTGGTAGGAAAGTGATGGCCATTCTGTAGAGGGGATTCTTGTTAAGGGATAATGGATTAGATAACCTGATGCTGGAATACTGGGATTTTGTAAATTAGACTAGTCCAAATTATCAAATTTGTTTGCAATTACTGATGAAATGAACTAGATCATATGATCAAGAGCTGAAAGGTACCTTAGAGATAATTTGACCTAACCTCTTAATTTTAGAGATAAACCCACATAGGTTCAGAGAGAAGTTGCCAGATCTTCATTCCCTTTATTACTATGCAGAAACAGTCATAGATATCAATGTGACTATATATATAGTCACAGAATTGGTAGTAACACAGATGGAAACAATAAGGTGATATAATTTATTTTTTTTAATCACAGAGACATTTGTATTTTTTTTTTTGCTTCTAGACCATGTTTAAAAGAAAAGAAAGAAAGAAAATATACTACAACTAGCACTCTGAGTCTATCAGTTTTTAATCAGGCAGTGGTTCTCAAGTATAATCTTGAGTCCTTTGGAATTGTGGTGGGTTGTGTTGATCTGTTACTATGTCTTTCAAAGTTCATTGTCTTTACAATATTGTTATTGTGAATATTGGTCTCCTAGTTCTGCTCACTTAGCTTTGAAACAATTTCTGCAGGTCTTTCCAGGTTTTTCTGAGGCCATCCCTTTTCAACATTTCTTATAGAACAATAGTATTTCATCAAATTCATATAGGGCAGCTAGGTGGCTTAGTGGATAGAGCACTGGTCCTGGAGTCAGGAGGACCTGAGTCCAAATTCAACCTCAGACACAATAATTTCCTAGCTATGAGACCTTGGGCAAGTCACTTAATCCCATTGCCTTAAATAAATAAAATTTTAAAAAATTCATATATCATAACTTATTCTACTATTCTCCAACTGGTGGGCAGCTCTTCAGTTTTCAGTATTTTGCCACTGAAAAGGGATATAAATAATTTTACAGATGAGTCCTTTTCTCCATTCTTTAATCTCTTTAAAAGTATAGCCCTAGTAGCTGGTCTTGCTGGGTTAGAGAGCATCCAGAGTTTAACAGCCTTGTGGGCATAACTCCAAATTACCTAAGGAGGATATTATTTCAATCATCTTTATAATTAAAGATAATGATCTTAATCATCCATTCCATGATCTGATACTTTGCTTTGATGACTTAGTTTGTTTATGCAATACATTACAGAATCACCAGATTTGAGGCTTAGAAGGTGCTTCAGTGGTCCAACACATACAGAAAAGAAATCTACATGGCAACATATTTGACTGGAAGTCCCAAGACAGCCCATTCTACTTTTGAATACTTCTGATTCTTAGGGTTTTTTTGTTTTTTTACATCAAGTCTAAATTTTTCTTGTTGTACCTCCTGATATTGTGAATATCATGAATAAATGGTGTAATAGGATATTCTCTGGATGTTTAAATCAAAAAACGGAGGCATCCAAGTGGGAGATGGCAGAGATTTGTTTCAGGAGGAAGGCATCTAGTATTCCTAACAAGGAGAGGAACAACCTCTTTTCATTGATTGTCTGACTAGAACAGGTTGCATCTTTAAAACAACCGACGCAATCTTTCTAGTTGTGTCTGGGAAGGGGAAGATTCTCTTCCTTCAAAGTTTAAGGACTATGCACTTAGCTGGATATAGAGGAAAGGTTATTTCCCCCCCCCCCCTCTCCATTTTAGGCCCTGCAGCCTCAGAAATTAGGTTTGGGGGGGGGGGCCTTTTTCATTTGTCCTTTTCCATTCTAGGAACAGACAGTAGAGTACCTGGAAACAGAAGTTTGAGCCATGAAGACCTTGAAGGCAAAGTTTCAGACCAGATATTGCTGTCAGATCAACAGAGAGGCCTTGAGAAGACCAGGTACTAGGACTCAAATCTGGGTGGGGGAAGATTGGATTTGGACTATATTACATAAGAATTAAATTAAGCTGTAAACCTAATCTCCTTCCCTTCCTAGAAACAGAGGGGTACTTAAGGAAAGAATTATGCCTCCAGTTTTTGGGGGCATTTTTTTTAAATATGTTTGTTCTTGCTATATTTTTAAAGTAAATATTCTTCTGTAAAAGTTAATTAGGCTACTAAGTGGTCAAATGGAATTAGGCTCAGGGTACTCTAAATATTGGGAGAATATCTGTGGGAGCTTTGAGTCAATTGTAGAGGGGCTATTCCTTCTCCCTCCCCACTCCATTGTGTAAGAGAATTGGGAAACCCTGAGGCAGAGGTGAAATCTAACAAACAGTCAGGTAGCGGGAGTAAGAATAATCACTGTAGCTTACTTAATGTTAGGAATCAGAAGGCATATTCTTGTCTTGGTTCTTCCACTAACCATATTTATGACTGTGGGCAAGTCCTTTCCTCTCTTGGGTTCAAAGTTTCCTCCCCTGTCACATAAAGGGTTTGGATGAGGGACCTTATGATTTGATTACTCATTCTGTGAAGGGCACACTGCCATATACCCTGTGTCTAACCTCAGAGGATTCAGCTAAGGATTTAGTTAGTTTATGTGAATGGGTATCAAAACAAATGATCTCCCATTGACTCAGGTTTGTTTTTTTTTTAAACTTAGCAATTGAGGTGGGGGGAGGAAACCAAGTCAAAATGGTTGTCAGATGTCAAATAAAATAAACAACTTAGCAGCTGATGATGTCTTCATGAAGGCAAAACAATCTCAGAATGAGAAGGAAATAGTAAAGCAGAAGGAAATGAGAAAAGATGCAGAGCAGAATTTGTTTCCAAGAAAGGAGAAGGAAGGAAAATGAAATACTAGACAAGTTAGAGAAAGGTCAATTGTACTCTTTACACTGACATGGTGACTCTTGGCTTTCCTAAGTTCTGAGAAGGGAGGAAATGGGAAGAAAAAAACAAGTCTTAATACAGGAAATATGATATGCTGGTTAGAGAATGCTGTATTTGAGTTTAGAAAACTTGGACTTAAATCCTAGATGATTTAGGTTTTTCCAGCCTCAGTTTCTTCATTTACAAAACAGACCAAACCTTGCATCAGAATCTCCTGCTACAAAAGACCTGGGTATACTTTGGGAGACTTTTTACAAATCTCTGCCTCATTTGTTCCCACCCTACTGGCACCAGGGAGCTTCAGTATCTGGCACTCTCCCCCATAATGGTGTCAGTTTCCCTTAAAAACACAAAGATTCACAAAATATACAATAAGAGATAATTGAGCTTGAGTTTGATTCCCTGTCAATTCTAAAGCATAGTATTAAAGGAATGGTTAATGAATACTGGGCCAGATCTAATAGGGAAAAAAGTTTGCTAATAGTATATAATGTATGATATAATTAACATTTATTAAATGTTATGATGTATAGTATAGTATATATGATATAATTAACATTTATTAAATGTTATGTGACAGAAACTATACTAAATGCTGAGAAGACAGATAAGAAAAAGGAAAAACAGTCTATGTCCTTGAAGATCTCTGGATCTAATGGGAGAAGGCAAACTAGGAAAGATTCTGAAAAGGGGGAGGAAGGGATGAAGATCATGGAGTCAAAACCAAGCAGAGCAGCTGGTGGCAAATGAAGAAATGACTAGCATTTTGAGCTCTCTATACAGGGAGGATATGGGAGGAGTGTTTTTTCTATTCTTCAGGTTTCCAATCAGAGAACAGAAGCAACTGAAGGTATAGATGAAGTGTGAGTAGCTAAGCTGAAGCAATCTCCATAGTGATGAATTTCCTAGTAATGTGTTTATCCTGAGTGGGACTTGATATGAATGATGAGGAGTCAAAATCAAGCAGAGTAGTAATGGCAAAATAGGGTTCAAAAATCATCATGATTAATATAGATGGGAGTATATGACTAGCCTGCAATGAATTTAGGAAAGATCTGGGATTTTTGTATTCAACTGTAAACTCAAAATGAGTCAATAATGTAAAATGGCAGCCAAGAAAATTATTGCTTTCTTAGTCTGCATAAGGAGAGGCAAAGCATTCAGGAAAAGCAGTTGAGAGTCTCACTGTATTTTACCCTGCTCAGATTACATATTACATTGAGTTTCAGGTGTAATGATTAGGAAGGGCATTGGTCAGCTGAAGAATATACAGAGGATAATCATGGTGGTGAAGGACCTTGGGTCTATGCCACAAAGAGATTAGGTGAAGGAAATAAGCATGTTTAGCTTGGAGAAGAGAAAACTATGGGAGGACATCATAGCTGTATTTAAGTATTTGAAGGACTGGAAGAATTATATTTGTTTTGTTTGGCCCCAGAAGGCAGAACTATGGAAGGAAGTTACATCAAGGCAAATTTTGGACTGATGTAAGGAAAAACTTTCTAACAGGACCAGTTAAAAGTGAACAGGTCTGTCTTGGGAGCTACAGAATTCACTAACTGTTGGTCTTGAATCTCTAGCTGGATGATCACTTATTGGGTGATAGAGTGGATTCCTCTTCACGTACTAGATGACTAAGGTCTATTTCTACTCTAAAGTCATGATTCTGGGCCACAGTCTCCCCATAATAGAGTACCTATGACTATACCTGGGTTGCAAGCCAGGGGAAAAGTTTGGAATTCAATCCTTTAAACTGGAATCCAGTACTTAGACTCCTTCCTTTGTCTCTCCTTGGTGCTAGTTTTTAGCCACTTGCTATACTGCTTTGCTACCATTCTCCTCCAATTCCAACAGGTGTTTCAGGTGTGTTGACAATTCTAAAGTCCCTGCCCTTTGCTTGTGGCTGTCACCTTGTCCTCTCTGGCAGGTGCTGTACCTAGCATCAGTTCTGCTCTGCTGATTCATACCCTTTGTTCTCCTCCCCCATGAGATGGTGCCAGTTCTCAAGCAGCTGGACCATGGAGGAATTACAAAGGGAGAATGCCTTCAGGCTTTTTGAAACTTTCCAGATCAGTCATGCCCAGGGGCAGAATGTCCTTGGGCTATTTGAAAATTTCTACTCTATATAACCTAGCAGCACAGTCCTACACCCCAAAAATCTCCTCAATCAGGTGTGGAAACCAATTATCCTTGCCCTACAACAAACAAATTCCTCATTCCTGGTTGGTTTAGGGTGAGTCTTTCCCTTCTCTCATCTTCCTCCTCCCTCAGTGGCTATACAGGGTACCAACTGATGGGTCAACAGACCCCACTATGTCTTTTGGTGGTTTAGAAAAGAACTCTTTCCTGCTTTCTATTTGCCTTTCTACTTATCACTTTCCTCTTTCTTTTGGGCAGCTAGGTGGTACAGTACATATAACATGTTAGACTTTGTTCAGCAAAAAGATTTCAGTTTAAACCCTGCCTCAGATAATTAGTAATGTGACCCAGGGGAAGTCACTTAACCTCTCTTAGCTTCAGTTTCCTCTACTGGAAAGGGGGGGCGGATAATAACATCTACTCCATAGAGTTATAGTTAGATCAAATGAGATAATGTATTTGAAATGCTTTGCAAAACTTAATTCATTATTCGAATTAAATACTAGTTATTCTTCTCATCCTTCAAATGCCTCCCCCCCCCCCCAGTAAACTCCTTGAGGTTAGAGGCTATCTTATTTTTATCTTTGTATACTTAGCAGCTAACTTGGTAACTGGCACTAAGTAGGTCCTTAACAAATGCTTCTGTTCTATTGATTTGTATATCCCATAAGGGCATATCCTAGGTCATGCAAATTGAGGGTACATCCTAAATTTCCCTAGGGAAGGGAAGAGGGGTAAAGCAGAGGAGAAAAGATTCATGTCTCCACAACATAGGAATAAAATAGGGAATGGTCAGTGAGGAAACTGCCTCTACCAGTGCAAATCCACAATTGATTTGCATGTCTAGGACACTAAAATAAAAGTGGATGCCCCAGCCTAGTGTCATATAGAAAGTAAATGTTTTTCTTTAGGCATAAGTATTAAGTGGCTTGCTCAGAGTCACACAATTAGTAGATAGATATGTCTGAAATCACATTTGAACTCAGGTCCTCTTAACTCCAGGACCAATACATTATCTACTTTGGTGCTGCCTAGCTGTTTGGCATATTATATACCTAGGTCTTTCTGAATCTCAGTGCTGGAAATCTTTACCTACTATGCTTATTTGTAATAGGAAAAGACCTATATGTCTCTAAGGTGGAGAATGGCAGAAAAAAAATTACATATTATAGTCAAAAATTGAAAAATGTGATGCAATGAAATATGGAAAGAAATGTGAAATGATGCAAAATGAGATCAAGAGAGGCAGAAGAGCATGTGTATTGACTAACATCTTTGTTGAAAACAAAGCAAAGGTCAGTCATGAAGTAATCTGGCAACATACAGTAAGAATTACAAAATCAATTTCATCCTTTGACCCACTAGAAGAACTTCATCCTGATAACATTACTAGAAGGAACAAAAAGGCTGTTGGTACAACAAATGTTTAGAATAGTTTTATTTGTAGTGGCAAGAAAGTGAAGATAGACTATGTGTCTGATGACTGGGAATGACTGAATAAATTTTGTTAGGTACCAATTGGTAAAAGTCAGTAATCACCTGGAGAAAAGTATTCAAATTCACACTATTTAATCATAGTTATAACAATGTAAAATATGAATACTTCATGCTAGTTGAGACTTATATGCATAGCAATATTATAGAATATCCCTATGTAATAAAAATGACAAATATGAAGAATATCAAATACATGAAAAGATAACAGAGTTCTGCTACTCGTGTATGACCTTGCCTTAGGTGGGTAACTGTGGGCAAAACCTTTAATCTTACTGGCCCTAATTTCCTCATCTGTAAAATTAAGGGGTCAAACTCAATAACTTCTAGAATCTCTTCCAGTTCCAAATCCATAATCAATGACATATGAAAGTTTTGTAGTGATGAACATAGAACTGGCTACAAATGGTTACAATTTTGGGGAGGGGATAAGGCAATGGGGTTAAGTGACTTGCCCAAGGTCACACAGCTAGGTAATTATTCAGTGTGTGAGACTGAATTTAAACTCAGGTCCTTTTGACTCCAGGGCTAGTACTCTACTTTGCCACCTAGCTGCCTCTGGCTTCGATTTTAAAAAATAGCAAAAGTTAAAATCTACAGATAAAAAGAGATCCAACAGGAACTCAAGAGCAATATGATGGTCCTATTATTGTTTTGTCCAAGTTTTACATTTATACATGAGTCTATGAACTCTCAAACTATGAGTCTGGTATATAGAGTTTACTTTTTATAACAGATGCAACATCGAACTTCAAAGCTGTTCTATTTGTTTCCTTCTAGTCTTCCTTCTATATTCATTTCTCTTTGATTTTTCTATTTCCCCCATCCTTCCCTCTTTCCTGATGGGGAGAAAAAAAAGTAAATGGAAAAAAACCTTTCCAACAAATTTGCCCAGTTAAGCAAAAAAAAAAAAATACATATATTGACTAAAGTCATGCCCCAAATTATTTGTCTCATTCTGAGTATTGAGATCCCAGTAATCCCTCTGAATCAGACAGGGTTGGTCATTACACTGATCAGAGTTTGTAAAGCTTTCAAAGTCGTTTTCTTTATTTTTTTTTTTTGTATACTTCATTCTCCTGGTTCTGTTCACTTCACTCTGATTCAGGTCATATAATAAGTCTTCCCAGGTTTCTCTAAAATCGTCTTATTCATAATTTTTCATGACAATAATATTTGTATACATTTATAAATGGCAAAATAAAAAGGAACCTTTTTTCCTTTCAGTTTGTTACCATTACCAAAAGAGCAGCTATAAGTTTTTAAAATAAATATGGGCTCTTTTCCTCTTTCTTTGAATCCTTTGAATACAGACTTATTAGAGTACCAAAGAATACGTACAGAAAATATTTTAAGCATGGTTCTAAATTGTTTTCTAGAATAGTTCTACCAACAGAGCATTAATGTGTCTATTTTCCTACAGCACCTCTAAGATTTGATCCTATATAAATGTAAATTATCATTGTTATTATAATAAGAAAAGAACTAGAGGGAAGAAAGCATTTTTCTCTAATTCTAGCAATAGTATTATTAAGAAGGCCATCAAAGTTTGGCTAAAAATGCTTCAATAAGTTAATGAATCATTTAAAGATAAAATGGTTCCTAGAAATTACATATAAAATGTGGTATCTAGGGATAAGTGACCTGAATTAGATACTTGGTGGAAGATGATAAAGGCAAAATGAAACATACTTTACTTAGTAATTGAGAAAAACAATAAACTTTTCATGTGACTTGACTATAGACATTCCTCAAGTTTGATAATTGCTTTTCTGCTTCAATTATGCCTTTCAGAGCTCACAACTTCATCTCCTTGACTTGTCTTTGTTGCCAGCCAAAATGAGTTCTGGGTTTTAGCAGATTAGCAAGATTGTGGGATAAAATAAAATACAACCTAGGGATTGGTCAGTCATTCTGACATCAAAATCAGAAGTCTGCTGAGGTAATTGGAACAGAGCATTAGGCAGAATCTTAGGGTCTGAGCATAGCAGGTTCTAAGCTGGTAGGAACCATGAGGGGGCCTCCATGAAGCAAAATCAGTAAAATGCCAGAGAGAGATGAAGGAATCATGGGGTATCAAAGACTAAATTTGTTTCATATAATAGTAACTGTCAACATCTTTTATGACAGTGGCTTTCTAGCTATACTATACTTTCTAGCTATATTCAAATGTAATCCATCTATAATGATAGCTCATACAGCTATGAATCCAAATGACTTCTGTTTTTATGCCTCCCAAATCTATATGCACTAAGAGGGTCTTACAATAGCTGATAGATTGCAATTTGGAAGGAGGTCATCCAGGTCAACCTTTTCATTTTAAAGATGAGAAAACTGAGCCTAGAGATATTAAGTGTGTTGTAGTAGGAAAAAGGAAATGCTTAACAAATTAACTATAAGTAGAAATTTTAAAAAAATTTATTTTTTTCAACTACATTTTATAGCAATCATTTTTTGGTAAAGTTTTGAGTTCTACATTTTTCTCCCCCTTCCTTCCTTTCTTCCCCTCTCCCCTGGACAGAAAGCAATCTAATATAGGTTATACATATATAACTAAGTTAAACATTTCATATTAATCATGTTGTGAATGAAGCATCAGAACAAAAAGAAAAAACCTTGAGAGAAAAAATCAAATATTAAAAATTGAAAATAATGTGCTTTGTTCTACATTCCGAATCCATAGTTCCTTCTCTGTATGTGGATAGTACTTTCCAGTACAAATCCTTTAGAATTTTCTTTGATTATTGTGCAACTGAGAAGAGCAAATCCATCATAGTTAATCATCATACAATGTTGCTAATATTGGGTACAATTTTTTTTAGGTTTTTCTCACTTCACTCAACATTAGTTCATGTAAGACTTTACATAACTAGAAATTTTTTATCCAAGGTAAGTAGAATGAAAGAAACCCTTAGTTGGGGTGGAAAGAGGGTGAGACCTGTGTGGGAGAGTCAGACCTTGGGACTTTGATCACTTAGGACAGAAAACTTGTGGCCCAATGAGTGCATTGCTTGATAGCCTAGAGATGAATTAAGTTCAAAACAGATCTCCATTTGAGACTCTCTGGACATCCTTCACCCTCTAAATTCACTGTTCCTCCTTGGACTTCATTCTGGAATTATACTCTGTCCTGTGGTTCCTTCCTTTGATTGGATGGCTCATCTTAGAACCTCCATTTTAAGGAAAGTATCTAGACCAAGCAAAGCTTTATTCCTCTCCAAGACTCCATTCCTGACTCTTTAGACGTTTTCCACCTTGCACCTCACATATATTTCCCTCTACTGGAAGGCAATTGGGGTTAAGTGACTTGCCCAGGGAAACACAAGTTAGTAAGTGTCTGAGACCTGAATTGAACTCAGATTCTCTTGACTTCAGGCCACTGAGCTACCTAGCAATGAAAGCTCCTTGAGATTGGGGGTCATTTTTTTTTTGCTTGAATATTTATTTCTAGATATTCATATGGCATATGGTAGGTTCTTAATAAAGGCTTCTTGATTTAACTTAACTACTTATTTTTGATAACTAAGGGTTAAGTTCCTTCATTTTAAAGAGAAGAAAACTGAAGCCCCAAAGAAAGGAAATAATTTGCTCAAGATCTCAGAGAAAGGTTCATTGAATTCTTACTGAAATGGAGGCTGAGCTAAGTCCGATTCACATTGAGCCCAAATTTCAGACTCACAGGCTGTTCCAATTGGAAGGGTGTTAGATAAACTCATCTTACAGAATATAGTAGGAAATGCTGGTCCAGTTATTATCAAAACTGGGATTAGGTCCCATGTTTTTAAGTCCAGTGTTCTTTTAGGCAGGCTTAAAAGGTAAGCCAGTCTATTAGTCCTCAAGAAAAAAAAGGACAGGTAGCATTCCATTCAATCAGCAGGTATATATTGGAAGAGATAGTATGGATTGAAGTGATAGGATTTGGGAAATAATTGGATACTTGGAAAGAATACAGGAATGTGTCAAGATAACTCTGAGATTGGGATCTTAGGTGACAGACTATATAGTGGTTCTTAAAAGTCTTTTCTAAATACCCCAAATCCAGAAGCTATGATATTGTACAGTGGAATACAAATGCCTTTTTTAAAAAGTCTTGCCTAATTTGTTTTCTCAAAAGGTACTGATCGTATATGCTCAATAAAAATTTATGAGAATGAAACTTGCCATTAACTACCATGGGAAATTCCTCATATGGAAAATGAGAGTTGAACCAGAGGATTGATTCTATGGATGCTGCCAGATCAAAGATGCCATAAATGCATTACATAACCATTATGGGGGGATGGGAAAAGGACAAATGTGATTTTTAAAAGCGATGTAGTTTAATAATATAACTTAAAAACTCATCTTTACCTTATAATCCATATGTAGAGATGACTTGCTCAAGATCACAAACCTATGATAGATCTGAACCAGAATTTCTTGAATCTAAGACTGGTCCTCCACTATGTGCTGCTGCCACAAACAAACCATGAACAAATCAAGCATAACAGAATGGAAAATAACTTTGGCACAACTAGCAGGCAATCACGATGGTGACTTAACTCTTCCCTACACTCTCTGTATGACCCTAATAAAGTAATTTCACCCATGTGGGGCCTCAATTTTCTGAGTTGCAAAATGAGAAGTTTGGCCTAGATGATCTTAAAGGGTTCCTAGGGAATCAGGGGAAAGAGTAAGGCTCCCAAGGAGGAATCTAGGTTGTCCTGGATTTGAATTTTCCTGAAGGTCAGAAACTCAAGACCCAATCAACACCTCTAGCTAAATGGCAGTTAATGAAACTAGAGACTAGAGTCAGGAAGTTTAAAGTTGGTCTCAGAAACATTTTAACTGTGTGATCCTGGGTAAGTCACTTAACTCTACCTCAGTTTCCTCAACTGTAAAATGGGGGAAAAATAACAACAATAGCACAGATTTTATTATAAAGGTTCAGATGAGATAATTATAAAGAATTTAGCATAGTATTTGGCATAGTAGCCACCTTGTTCCCTTCTCTTTCCCTTCACTTTCTCTGAAGGACCCTTCCAGTTCTAGGTATACTATGATCTAAAGTTTGGATGTCTGGTACTTTAAACTGCTTCCTGTGTGAAGAACTGGGACACAGTAATGCATAGTCTAGAAATAGCATCACGTGTCATCTATGGGACGAGATGTATCTGAAACTAGGGTGGGGCAACTGGGGTTTTGTCCCAGATGTGTTCCTCCATAGCTGAGTCCTACCTCCCCCCACCCCAACCCAACATAGTTACTTGTCTTTGAACTAGAAGGAAAAAAAAATATGAACTATATTTTTAAAGGGAGGTTAAGACTTTTCTTGCAATGTGACATTGTGCTGGAAATTAGACTCTTGAGATAACTTCATAATGACTGTTTTAGAAACTAGATTTTTCTAGCAGAAAAAGAAAAAAACATTTAATTGAAGCAAGCTTGCTTCTATTAAAAATTTTTTTTAAAAAATCATGACAATTACAGAAAAAGAGAAGATAACCCTTACCAGAAAGAAGTAGAAAGAGAAAAGAGGAAGTAGATAAGAGTAAGGAAAGAGGCAGGGAAAGAAAACTGGGTTTGCAGATTTTTTTTTATGTTGTGGTTTTGAAACCTAGAGATTAAAAAGAAAAGATAAAAGTAGAAGCTGAGAGGTTGAAATGTTTTTGATTAACATTGTAGGAAGATCTGCTACTAATATTTTCCTCTGATACTTTTTCAAGGTATGGTGCTAACTCTGGTTCTCAAAGTTGGCTAGCTGTTCAAATTATTACAATTCCTAATGATTCTCCCTGCCTGAGGTCTTTCTCCTCTCCAATCCATTCTCCACACAGCAACCAAAGTGATTTTCCTAAAGAGCAGGTCTGACCATGTTTCTCCTTTGCAAAATAAATTCCAATGACTCCATGTCCCTTCTATGATACAAATTCCCTTATTTGGCTTTAAAAATCCTTCCCAATTTAGTCATAATCTACCTTTCCAAAAATTGTACATCTAAAAGCAAAAGGGGTTCATGTCAATTATTTTATATGGAAAGATCTCAGAATTTTCTATTACCTCAATCGATTAATTAAATAAAGATACAAATCCAGGCAAGAAAAAGTCCTTAATCAATTTGGAACACAAGTATGTTGGAGCCAGATCCAACTTGCTCCAGGGACTCCACTGTGAGCATTTGCTTCTCTGAAATCATCAAACTACAAATTAGGCCTGGGTTTATTGTTTTGTTGATTTTCTAGTCTAAGAAAATGTTAAGAATGCAGATCAAACCCTATACCAAGATAAAGTCAAAATGGGTACAGGATTTAGACATAATCCATTTAGGAGAACAAAGAATAGCTTATTTGTCAGATCTATGAAAAGGCCTGCAGTTTGTGAAGAAAGAAGAGATAGAGAACATTATGAAATGCAGAATGGATAATTTTGATTATAATCAATTGAAAAGTTTTTAACAAATAAAACCAATACAACCAAGATGAAAAAGAATGCAGTAAGTTGGGAAACAGTTTTTATCCCTATTGTTTCTGATAAAGGACTCATTTCTAAAATATTTAGAGAACTGAATCAAATTTATGAGAATACAAGTATTTCCCAGTTGATAAATGATTAAAGGATATGAACAGACAATTCTCAGATGAAGAAATTAAAGTTATCTATAGTGATATGAAAAAATATTCTAATTCATTATTGACTACAAATGCAAATTTAAACAACACTGAAGTACTACCTCACACCTATTGTATTGGCAGAAAAAAAAGAAAAATGATCAATGTTGGAAGGGATGTAGGAAAATGGACATTAATGCATTGTTGGTGGAGTTAAGAACTGATCCAACTTTTCTGGCGAGCAATTTGGAATTATGCCCAAAGACATAAAATAAAATTGTGCATACCCTTTGATCTAGCAATACCACTACTAGGTCTGTATCCTGAAGAGATCATGAAAAAGGGTAAAAAAACCCATATGTACAAAAATATATTTATAGCAGCCATTTTCATAGTGACAAAGAATTGGAAACTGAGGGGATGCCCTTCAATTTGGGAATGACTGAACAAATTTTGATATATATATATGTATGTGTGTATGTGTGTGTGTGTGATAGAATACTATTGTTAAATTAGAAATCTTGAGGGACACAGAAAAATCTGGAAAGCCTTGAATGAACTGATGATGAGTGAAGTAAGCAGAACTAGAACATTATACACATTAACAACAACATTGGTGATGATCAACTATTATGCACTTGCTCATTTCAGCAGTACAATAATCAAAGACAATTCTAAAAGACTTGTCATAGAAATAGCATCCATACCCAAAGAAGGAATTGTGGAGTTTAAATGCAGACTATCTTCTCTCCAATGTTTCTTTTTTTTTTTCAGTTTTGGTTTGATTCTTCTTTCACAGCATGATTAATTAAGGCAGTTAGGTGGCACTGATCTTAGAGTTCAGAGGATGGATTTGAATCCTGGTCCCTGATACTTGACACTTAATAGCTATGCAACTTTGGGCAAGTCATTTAACCCTGACTGTGTTGCATCTGGGCCATTTAGGGCCATCTCTAGTACTCCTGATTCATATCTGGCCACTGGACCCAGATGGCTCTGGAGGAGAAAGTGAGTCTGGTGACTTAGCACAATCCCCCTTCATTCAAATCTAATTCATATGCTTGTCATGGCATCTCCTCCTCTAATGTCATGATCTTCTTTGAGAATAAAGGACAAGGGGCAGCTAGGTGGCACAGTGGATAAAGCACTGGACCTGGAGTCAGGAGTACCTGGGTTCAAATCCGGGTCTCAGACACTTAATAATTACCTAGCTGTGTGGCCTTGGGCAAGCCACTTAACCCCATTTGCTTCGCAAAAACATAAAAAAAAAAAAAAGAGAATAAAGGACAAACATATCAATATGGATCACTTTCTGTCCAGGGATGGGGGAGGGGAGGGAGAAAAATGTAAAAATGTAAAACTCAAAACCTAGCAAAAAATGATTATTGAAAACCACCATTGCATGTTGGAAAAATAAATAAATTAAAAAAATATTTATAGCAACTCTTTTAATAGCAGCAAGGACTTGGAAATTGAGGGGATGCCCATCAATTGGGGAATGATTGAACAAATTATGATATATGTATGTGATGGAGCACTTTTATTCTATAAGAAATCATGAGGGGACTGGACTTCAGATTAGCCTAGAAAGACTTACAAGAACTGATGCTGAATGAAGTGAGCAGAACCAGAACATTATACACACCAACATATACAATGCAACATTGGATGATGATCAACAATGACGGGTTTACTCATTTCTGCAGTACAGTAATCAAAGACAGTTCTAGAGGATTTGTGAGGAAGAGTGTCATTCATATCTAGAGAAGAAACTATGGAATTTAAATGTAGTCCATAGCTTACTATCTTCAATTCTTAAAAGTTGTTATATGCTTTTTTCTCTTTAATTTTTTATTTGATTTATTTTCACAAAATGATTAATATGGAAATATGTTTAGTATAGTTATATACTTATAACCTATATTAGATTGCCTTCTGACAGGAAAGGGAAGGGAGAGGGGGAGAAAAATGTGAAACTCAAAACTTAAAAAAAAACATTGTTGAAAACTATCTTTGCAGGTAGTTGGAAAAATAAAATATTTTGGATAAAAAAATTGAGATTAAACTGAAAAGTGTATTATGAGTGTTTTTTTCATAGAATTGGTTGTTAAATATTTATGAGCATACATTCCCTCCCCCATAGTACCAGTAACCTTCTGATTTGGGAGCTGAGAGGAATGTCAAACCAGACACATTGAGGACAGAGAGACTCCACAAAGGCACCAAGTCTCAGCCCTGCTAAGAAGAAAAGACTTCTGATAACCAGGAGCCAGAGGTTGCTCTTTGACCACACATACTCTCTAAGTTTTAGCCTACTCTCCCTAAGAGCATTATGTATGAAAGAGCCTTAAAAAGGGAATGTTTTGTACCAGTTGGTCATACTATACTATCTATTTCTAAAAATTAATTAATTCCGGTTGACTAAATGACAGGCATAGGGGAACACTTTATTATGTGCCTAGCTTTATGGAACTTGTATATTAGAAATCCTCCATCATTGTCCCTCAATTTTTTTTTCTTTTTGCAAGGCTTTGGGGTTGACTTGCCTAAAGTCACTCAGCCAGGTAATTATTAAGTGTCTGAGGTCATATTTGAATTCAAGTCCTCCTGACTCCAGGGTCAGTGCTGTATCATATCCACTGCAACACCTAGCTATCCTATCCCTCAACTCTTGAGGAGAATAAATATTTTTTTTCTTTTTAATAGTTTATTATTCAACATTCTTTTCTTTTAAATTTTGAGTTCCATATTCTCTCCCTTCCTCTCACCTGATTCCATTCACTGAAAAAGCAAACAATATGATATCACTCATATATGTGAAATTGTTCAAAACATAATTTCATATCAGCTATATTACAAAAAACCTCCAAAAATACTGTAAGAAAATCATACTTCAATTTACTCTCAGAGTTTATCCACCTCTTCCTGAAGGTAGATAGCATTTTTTCATCTTGAGTCCCTTGGAATTGTGTTGAATCACTGGAAATCTCTTTCAGTTTCCTTCAATTTCTATTTTACCTTCTGGTTCTAGATTATTGGGACAATTTTTCTTGTTAATTTCTTGAAAGGCAATGTCTAGGTTCTTTTTTTAAAAATTTTTTTCATGGCTTTCAGGAAGTCCAATAATTTTTAAATGATCTCTCCTGGATGTATTTTCCAGGTCAGTTGTTTTTCCAATGAGATTTTTCACATTTTCTTCTATATTTTTAATCTTTTAACTTTTTAAAAACTGTTTTTAAGGAATTATTTTCCACAATGAGCATTTGTACTTCTTTTGCCATTTGACTTATTATGCTTTTTAAGAAATTCTTTCCTTCAGTGAATTTTTGTGCACCTTTTACCTTTAAGTCAATTATGTTTTTTAAGGTTTTATTTTTGTAACTCTTTTACCAAGATTTCTTTTCATAATTTTCTTGCTTCACTCTCATTTCTTTGCCCAATTTATCTTCTACCACAAATCTCTTTAACTCTTCAGGAATTCTTGTTGGACTTCTGTACAATTGACATTTTCCTCTGAGGCTTTGCTTATAGATGATTTCACACTGTTGTCTTCTAAGTTTGTCATGGTCTTTTCTGTCATTGTAATACCTTTTTATAAATAAGATCTTTTTTGGTTGTTTACTTATTTTTCTAGTCCTTTTTTTTTACTTTGAACTTTAGGTTAAAGTTGGACTCTTTTCATCTTGGGGTGGGGAGGCACTGTCCCAAGCTTTAGGCCTTCTGTTTTCAAAGTTCTGGAGGTCTGCAGGTTTTCAGTGCTTCCAGGCAGTATTATCCTAATTATCCTAATAGGATCACTGCTCTCCGGGTCTGTGCTCTGGTCTTTACCCAGAAAAGGCTCCTGCTCTCCTGCAGCCTCAAATGTTAGTTGGTGTTCCTCTTGGTTCTGGCCCTGGTCCCTTGTGGCTGCTTGCAAGCATTCCTCTCCACCCTGAAACTATGACCCAGAACTGCTTTTTTGGCAATCATGCATAATCAGCTGCATTGATTTCCCTATAGTCTCTTTCTAACCAATTTTTAGATCTCCTTACTATCTCTGGACTGAGGGTGTTGCTGTTGTCATGATTGCCTCCAAGGTCCAGGGTACAGATCCCTCCCTTCAGATGCTGCCATACCTCTGGCAAGAGCTCCAATCCCAGATCTACTCCACTAGTCTTAATCACTGAATGGGCATTGCCTTAGTCAAACTAAGACCTGGTAAAGACCATAGTTTAAAAGGGACAAGGTCTCCCACTGCATCCAGAGCCATTTCCATTCATCATCATCCATAAATGGCCTCTGGACCCAGATAAAAGAGAGGCTGGTGACTTTGCACAGCCTTCTCTCACCTAAAATAGAATTTACTTGCATGTCATCACATCACCTCTCTGAGAACAAAGGACAGCAACTGATCTTCCCTATGGACCAGTTGGGTAGTCTTAGGCTGAAAACAATTTTTCCATCTGACCTTTTGTTGGCTCTACCATTTCAAAATTTGATCTGAGGCATTATTTTAAAGTTCCTTAGAGGAAAATTACTGAGAATGATCAACTAAATTCTGGTCTGTATTCTGCCATCTTGGCCCTGATGGGGATAAGTTTTTATGTAGTACTTTTATAAGGCACTTTTATCTCATTTGAACCTTTACAATAAAATCTCTGAGACAGGTGCTATTTTTATCCCCATTTTACAGATGGAGGAAACTGAGTCAGAGGTTAAATGACTTACCTAGGATTACACAGTTTAGGAAGTACCTGGGGTCCAATTTGAACTCAGATCTTCCTGTCCAGTCATCTATCCGCTATATTATCTAGGTCCCTGAGGGGAGAAATTGTCAAGTTACCCTCTAGGGGTCTGAGACTACCAGTGTGACCAGGACCTGGGGAAGTGAGCCTTTCTTGATTTCCCTTATTACTTGGATTTTTTCTCTGCTGATCATCTCCAATTTATTTTGTATATATCTTTTTTACTGTATAAATCTTGTTTGTATTGTGTTTGCTTATTGTCTTCCCCATTTATAAGCTTCTTTCCTTTCTTGTATCCCCAGTACTTAAAACAGTATCTGGAGCATAGTAGATACTTATTAGATCTAATTGGGTACAAAGGGTATAAGGGTAAATGGACCCAGAAGACACATGGACAAATCAGTACCTTATGATATCATTCTGTTTATGTTGACTTTTTTGCTTAGATATGCATAGTTCAGGCAGGTCAACAGATAGGCTGGATAATAAAAGGATCTAGATGATTGTGTGGTAAGGAAGGTGGCATGGCAGCTACTGGCAGAGTTCATAGTCAACATTGTAGTGTATGAATGTAGTCAGCATAGGTTCAGTAACCAGGGTAGATTCTCTCTAGAAAGACAAGAAAATACAAGTCAGGAGCTCCTCCATAGAAGGCTTTAAAGGGTACTTAGTTTTCCAAGGCTACAATGGACCAAATACAGTAAACCGACCATGGAGATGACCTTTCTTTCTGATACCCACCATCTTCCACTCCAAGGCAAAGTCTTGACTAGGCTGACTAATCTAATGGGTTTTTCTCATCAAGCTATTTATTGGAAAGCACTAAGTGGGAAGAAGGAAGGATTGAAGAAAGGAAGGATTAATACAAAAGGTCTGGCTAGCCTGAGCGTAGAATTGGCAATAAGGTGTAAAGAGACAAAAGCAAGGAAGAACTTCCAAACATTAGAACTTCAAAAATGAAATGATTGTATCAGAAGATACTGTGGGTCACAGGCTCTTAGGTTTAGAGTTAGAAAGGACCTTAGAGGTCTAACCCCCTTTTTAGATGAGGAAACGGAGACCTGAAAAGGTTAAGTGACTTGTAGGGGTTTCCCAGCATCTAGAGAGAGGGATTCAAATCCTCATCTTTCTGACACAAAATCTCTCACTTATATAGCCTACAACATGCTCCTCATTTTAAATAAAGGTTGGGGATCATGTCAACTAGTGAAGAATTATTTGGGAGAATGAATTGGAATTGGTACTTTGAACTTCTAGAATTTTGTAATAAGACATGGATAGTTCCTACCCTCACAAAACTTACAATCTAAGGAAATAGGAGATATCTTCGTAGTCATCTAGTCCAAATTCCTCATTTTATAGATGGAGAACCTGAGAGACCCAACAAACAAAATAATTTGCCTAAGGTCATACAGAATTCAAATGTCAGTCCTTTGACTCCAAAGCCCTTAGAACCTTTAGAGATAGGACACACAGGCAAATATGCAAGACCAGCCAAGTAATTATCCAGCAGTTAAGGATAAGAAGAGAATGTAATGGGAGGAGATCTATCCTCTAGATAATAGGAGAGGTCTCACTGAAACACTTTATTGTTTGAGTCTTTGGGAAATAAAAGAACCTCGGGTGTGTTTCCTTCTCTCTTGGAAGGTTTCAGTCCCCCTCAATTTTGTGGGGTGAGCCCTCCAGTTCCCAGAGTCCCCTTTATTGAAATTTTTCTCTGCAGCTGATTTCAGTCATGTAGTGATTGTAGTGTTCACCTAACATAAAAAAAAAGTTCTCCATTTGAAACTGATCAACCTCTCAAACCATCTGAAACCTCTCATAAACAAGGGGAAATGATCTCGTAGAAAGTGTGATGGAAACATATTTGGACTCCTGTCTACCACCTGGGTAACCATAGGCAGATTTCACAACTCCCTGTGCCTCATTTCCTCGTCTGTAAAATGGAAGCAGGGTGAGGGGAAGGGTCTGATTAGATGTCCTCTGAAATCCTTTTTGGCTTTAAATCTGGAATCCCACTTTCTTCTGGGACTGCTGGCAGTGAGGGTTCTGGCAAACAGGTGTCTGACATGGGAAGCCTGGAAAGACATTCTCCTCTCATCAAAGTCCATGGAGAGAGTCCCATTAAGCCTTTACACATGGGGCAGCTAGGTGGCATAGTGGATAGAGCACTGGCCCTGGAGTCAGGAGTACCTGAGTTCAAATCCATCCTCAGACACTTAATAATTACCTGGCTGTGTGGTTTTTGGCGAGCCACTTAACCCCATTTGCCTTGCAAAATCCTAAAAACAAACAAACAAAAAAACCTTTACACAGACTCAAATTTGTGTCCCCACCAAATCAGAAGAGCAATCTATCTATCTCTTCTGATTTTCTTTGTGAAGACAATATAATGAGTTCTACATATGTGTTTTATACACAATATAAATATACATAATGATTGAACAACAAATAATGTGGATGTGTTTGTACGCACACATATACACACTACTTGTTATTCAGTCATTCAGTTGTGTCTGACTCTGTTACCACATGGACATTATGGTCCATGGGGTTTTCTTTTTTTTTTCCTTAGGGTTTTTTTTCCATGGGGTTTTCTTGGTAAATATATTAGAATAGTTTCCATATTTACTTCTCTATTGAATTAAGGCAAACAAAAGTTAAATGACCTCCTGAAAGTAATATAGCTAGTAATTATCTGAGGCTGGATTTGAATTCAGTTTTTCCTCACTCCAGGCCTAGCACTCTATCCTAGCCACCTAGCTATCTCAAAACACACTTTATTATATGGATAGATAGATAGGTAGTTATAAAAATATTTAACTATCTATGTATGTATTTATTATATATGTACATACACACATATATTTATACATTATTATATGCATATATTATTATACACTACATACAATTTATACACATATAAGTCTGTGGCATATATCTCCTCAACCATATTATCTTCATTCATTTTTTAATATATGCTAACTATAATCATATGTCTGGCATTAGTCTCCTTTATTAGAATGTAAACTCCTTGATGGCAAAGCCCATTTTTGCCTCACATAGTAAATGCTCAATAGATGCCTGTTGTCTTAAAGAGACAATGTGGGAGGGGAGGAGGATGGTGAAAGAGGTGGCTTTTTGGTGGGAGAAGACTGGGTTCAGGTCTCAGATATTTGACTTCTTCATGTTTAATTAAGACTCTCCTTATAGTTGTCATTTTTTTTTTCTTCTGAGTTTTCCTCTTGGATGATTCATGATCAATATTTCTTCGTAGTGTTTGATATCTTATTCTGTTTTCTCATATCTCTAGCCTCAGTTCTTGCTTTGAGATTTAGTGCCAGGGCCAGGGTCTGACCCATTCCATACATTTGGATGAGGACCATCAGGCCCTGGTGGATGCTGTCCTTAATTTTCTGGGTTCCTACTGCTGGTTTCCACTTTGTTTTCCGTGGTCTGAACTCAGAGTACTGACAGTTTTCAGTATCTAACAGAGATCTATGTTTGGTTGTCTTTTATTACAGTAGTCAGCGGTATTTTGTTCCTTCTGGGACTTCCTTGATCTGGACACTGATTCTTCTGTGCTCCCTGAAAACCTTCCTCCCTTTCCTTATGTGCCAACACACCCCATCTTTTTTTTTTTAGGATTTTTGCAAGGCAAATGGGGTTAAGTGGCTTGCCCAAGGCCACACAGCTAGGTAATTATCTTTTAAACAGTTGATTGTTCCTCTCTACTTAGGTTTTCTGTGACTCTAGTGGCCCCTTAGAATGTTTCTCTCTCTCTCTCTGTCTCTGTCTGTCTGTCTGTGTCTGTCTGTCTGTCTGTCTGACACACACACACACACACACACACACACACACACACACACACACACACACACACGTTTTTCTTATCAGAATTCTTTTCAGTCAGCTTTCTAGGACTGTAAATTGCACTATGGCAAAGCACTGGGAGCTCTCCATACAGATAAAATCACAAACCTGGCTTCTAATATCTATACACAAATATAAACATAATTCTATCTATTTCTCTTTAAAGTCATATTGTTGTAATTCTTATAGAAATACTACTTGTTCTAAGGTCCACAGAAAGACCATGGAAGCTTCCCTTTAAGGAGAAACAACTCCCAAAATGTAAAGAAAGAATTTCTGAGGGGAAATCTAAATTCCTACTCCATGTTATGCAGTGTCTGCTCCAAAGGGTGAGCATAGTGTCTAGCCAAGCCACAGACTATTTCCACATCTGGATCTGGATCTGACCCTCTTATTAAACAGCTCCAGGCTGTGGTGCATTCTCTCTCTCTCTCTCTCTCTCTCTCTCTCTGCCCTCCATCCCTCCCCTGCCACCCAACACTGTGCTTCTTATCCTGGAAGGAAGTAGTTCTTGATGGAACTAGGAAGGTATATGTTCTCAAATGCTTGTGAAGAAACAATATATTAAAACCACAGGTTATAGAATTTTTCCCACTCATAATGCTGCCTGATCTTAACAGAAAAAAAGGACTCTGACTGGGCCAGCCTGTGTGTAGATTTGTTTACTTTCCATAACAGTCAGAGGATAAAGTCCCTAAAGCCAGGAGAGCTGTTTTTGAAATCATTTTTTGTGGAGAATAGAATACCTTTCCATGCAAAAAAACAACAAACAAAAACCCCACCAGCTTGACTTCCTACTTCCACTATGAATTTTAGATGAGAGAATTTCATAAGACTCAAGATAAACCCAATTTACCCCAAAGACAGGCTCACATTCTTGGCAGGAAGGGTGGGTCCTTCCTTTAATATGAAACAATTCTTTTTCTTTTGAGGACAGGCCCCTGCAGAGGCCTCCATTTACCAATGCTTACAGTGAGGGAATTATTCCTGACTCCAGAAGGACTGGCAAGTTTTCTCAGAGCTATAACTAACACAGAGCTAGCAACCTGGCAGGCAAGTCACCTTCAGTAATCTTCATATCACTGACACAGAAGCTGCATCCTTTTCTAGTTTGCAAAGTCAGTCATCAACAAACATTTATTAAGTGCTTTCTCTGTTTCAGGTGCTTTGCTAAGCACTGGAAATAATACCCCCCCCACTTGAAGAGCAAAATCAGATCATTAGCAAGGTTATACATGTAGGGCCTATATTAGATTGCTTTCCATCAGGGGGAGGAGAGAGGGAAAGGAGGGAGGGAGAAAAATGTAAAACTCAAAACCTTGCAAAATAATGATTGGTGAAAACAACGGATGCTTGTAGTTGGAGAAACAAATAAATATGTAAATTTTTTAAAAAAGAACAAAATCAGTCCCTGTCCTCAAGTTTAATATGGAAGATAGCAACCTGTCAGTAATTAACTATATACAAGATATTTGTAAAATAGAGGGCAGCTAGGTGGTGCAGTGAATAGAGTGCAGGACCTGGAGTCAGGAAGACCCGAGTTCAAATCTAAACTCTGGGCAAGCCACAAACCCTCTGCTTCATTTTCTTTATCTGTAAAATGAGCTACCAAAGGAAAAGGCAACCCCTTTCAGTCTCTTTGCCAAGAAAACCCCAAATGGAGTGACATTTGGACATGACTGAACAATATGAATGAGAGGATATGAGGGACTAAGCCAGAGTTGTGGTTACATGAATGGAGTGGAGAGGAGAGGATGACTGCAAGTGATATGGAAAAGGTATAGTTTTCTCTTCCACATCTTGGAGTTTAAGGGCACCATTGCAATCTGGAAAATCCATGTAAAATTTTTCATCTCTCCCTTCACCTGAGAGAGATCTGAATTTTTTCTTTTAGGATGTTTACAGTATTATACAAATGTTTTATGCATTTTTGAGTTTTTTAACTTTTTCTATGTCTTTTGCTGGCCTTTGCATGTTGTCTGTACAAAACTCTACCCAAATTTGCATTTAATTTCTTCTGCTGAACTGTGATATATTGGAATTTTGAAGAGGAAAGTCATGATGTGGAAGGGATAACTGAAAATACAACAAGATTTGGTAATAGATTGGATAAATGGAGACAGAATGAGGAATCAAGATTGACATAGAGATTGTGAGACTGGGGGATTAGGAAGATGCTGGTGCCCTCATCAATAAGAGGGAAGTTTGGAAGGGGGAAGGTTCTTTCTTTTTTTAATGGTATTAATTTTTTTTTCAATTACATGCAAAGAATTTTTGGCAATCCCATTTTTTAAAATAAAATTTTGAGTTCCAAAATTTCTCCCTCTCTCTCTCTCTCTACTCCCTTAGGCAATAAGCAATTTGATAGAGATGTTTTTATGTGCAATGATATAAAACATATTTCCATATAGTCATATTGTGAAAGAAGAAAGAGAACAAAAGGAAAAAACTAAGAAAAAAATAAAGTGAGATAGTATGATCTGATCTGCTTTCTGATTTCCATCAACTCTTTCTCTGGATGTGAATAGCAAGACAATGTGAAATTTTCTGGGATTTTTGTATTGTTTCCTATCTTTCATACACAATATTGCTGTTACTATGTGTAATGTTCTCTTGATTCTGTTCACTTCATTTTGCATCAGTTCACATTAAATCCAGATTTTTCTAAAATCTGTTTGCTTCTCATTTTTTATAGTACAATAATATTCTATTACATTCTCATGCCACAACTTATTCGGCCATTCCTCAACTGAGAAGAGGAAAGCTTTTGGGGGAAAGATAATGAATTCTGTTTTGGACATGTTGGGTTTGAAATGTCTAGGGGACATCCAGTTGTAAATGCTCATGAGACTGCTGGTGATGCCCACTGAAGCTCAGGAGAGACTGGGGTTGGGAATACACAGAGAGCTGGCATCTTTCTTGAAATTAAAAAAAAAAATAAAAAGAATAAGCAGTAGCTAGTAGAAAACCAAATCCTGCAACACACCATCCTCCAAGGGCTTTTGGGAGAGCATTTGAAGAGAAATTATATTTTCTGGAGGATAATACCTTTAATACCTGTTTTAATAATAATACTACTCAGTTCAATACTTCAAGGATCTGTGAGTTTCAATGCTATAGGTACACTCTCCACAGTTGTAGATTGTAACCTTTTTCAGTAGACAGATTTTGTGAGTTATTGTGACCCTCTCCTCAAAAATGTTTTTATTAAAGATATTGAGTTTTACAATTTTTCTCCCAATCTTACTTCCTTCCCCCCCCCCACCACGGAAAGCAATCTGTCAGTCTTTATTTTGTTTCCATGTTGTACATTGATCCAAATTGAGTATGATGAGAGGGAAATCACATCCTTAAGGAAGAAACAAAAAGTATAAGAGATAGCAAGATCAGACAATAAGATATCTGTTTTTTTCCCTAAATTAAAGGGAATAGTCTTTGAACTTTGTTCAAACTCCACAGCTCTTTTTCTGGATACATATGGTATTCTCCATTGCAGACAGCCCAAAATTGTCCCTGGTTGTTGTACTGATGGAACAAGCAAGTCCATCAAGGTTGAACATCACCCCCATGTTGCTTCTAGGGTATACAATGTTTTTCTGGTTCTGCTAGTCTCACTCAGCATCAGTTCATGCAAATCCCTCTAGGCTTACCTGAATTTCCGACCCTTCTGGTTTCTAATAGAACAATAGTGTTCCATGACATACATATACCACAGTTTGCTAAGCCATTCCCCAATTGAAGGACATTTACGTGATTTCCAACTCTCTGCCACCACAAACAGGGCTGCTATGAATATTTTTGTACAAGTGATATTTTTGCCCTTTTTCATCTTCTCTTCAGGGTATAGACCCAGTAGTGGTATTGCTGGATCAAAGGGTATGCTCACTTTTGTTGCCCTTTGGGTGTAGTTCCAAATTTCTCTCCAGAAAGGTTGGTTGAGTTCACAGCTCCACCAACACTTTAAGTGTCCCAGATTTCCCACAACCCTTCCAACAATGATCATTATCCTTTCTGGTCATATTGGCCAGTCTGAGAGGTGCTTTCTGACTTCCATCAATTCTTTCCCTGGATGTGAATAGCAAGACAATGTGAAATTTTCTGGGATTTTTGTATTGTTTACTATCTTTCATACACAATATTGCTGTTACTATGTACAATGTTCTCTTGATTCCGTTCACTTCATTTTGCATCAGCTCATATTAAATCCAGATTTTTCTAAAATCTGTTTGTTTCTCAGAGAAGCTTTAATTTGCATTTCTCTAATAATTAATGATTTAGAACAATTTTTCATATGACTATGGATTACTTTGATCTCCTTATCTGTAAATTGCCTTTGCATATCCTTTGACCATTTGTCAATTGGGGAATGGCTTTTTTTAAAAAAAAAATATGACGCAATTCTCTGTATATTTTAGAAATGAGTCCTTTGTCAGAATCATTAGTTGTAAAGATTGTTTCCCAATTTACTACATTTCTTTTGATCTTGGTTACAGTGATTTTATCTGTGCAAAAGCTTTTTAATTTAATTTAATTTGTAATCAAATGTAATCAGTGTAATGTAATCAAAATCATCTAGTTTGTTTTTGGTGATGTTCTCAATCTCTTCCTTGGTCATAAACTGCTCCCCTTTCCATAGATCTGACAGGTAAACTAGTCCTTGATCTTCTAATTTGCTTATAGTATTTTTTTTTATGTCTCCTGTAACCATTTGGATCTTACCTTGGTAAAGGGTGTGAGGTGTTGGTCTAATATAAGTTTCTTCCATACTAACTTCCAATTTTCCCAGCAGTTTTTATCAAAGAGAGAGTTTTTATCCCAATAGCTGGATTCTTTGGGTTTATCAAACAGCAGATTACTATAATCATTTCCTGCCATTGCTCCTAGTCTATTCCACTGGTCCACCACTCTATTTTTTAGCTAATACCAAACAGTTTTGATGACTGATGCTTTATAATATAATTTTAGATCAGGTAGGGCTAAGCCCACTTCTTTTAAACTTTTTTTCATCAAATTCCTGGAAATTCTTGACTTTTCATTTCTCCATATGAATTTACTTACAACTTCTTCTAACTCATTAAAGTAATTCTTTGGAATTTTGATTCATAGGGCACTAAACAGGTAGTTAAGTATTGGTAGAATTGTCATTTTTATTATATTAGCTTGATCTATCCATGAGCAGTTGATGTTCACCCAATTATTTAAATCTGATTTAATTTGTGTGAGAAGTGTTTTATAATTGTTTTCAAAAAGTCTCTGAGTCTGTCTTGGCAAATAGACTCCCAGGTATTTTATATTGTCTGTGGTTACTTTGAATGGGATTTCTCTTTCTAGCTCTTTCTGCTGTATCTTGCTAGACATATATAGAAAAATTGAGGATTTATGAGGGTTTATTTTATAACCTGCAACTTTGCTAAAATTGCTAATTGTTTCCAGTAGTTTTTTGGATGATTTCTTGGGATTCTCCACGTAGACCACTCAAAAATATTTTACTAGATAGTGACTGAAAGATGGTGTAGTATAATGAACCAAGCACTGGACTTGGAGCCAGGAGGATCTGGGTCTCTCAGACACATACTCTCTGTGTAACCGTGGACAAAGTGGGGGGGGGGGGGTGAGAGGAATGGAACATATACATTCTATTACAAGGCATTCTAATACAACTTTATAAATATCTTCTTTGATCCTCCCAAAACCCTGGGAGGTACATTCTGTTATGGTTCCCATTTTTATAGTTAAGGAAAATGAGGCAGACAGAAGTTAAATCAGTTGCCTAGGGGCACATAGCGAGTGGTAGAATAAGAAAGAATGGAAGGAAATAACTATTTATTAAGTGTCTACTATGTAGTAGGTACTATACCAAGTTCTTTATAAATCTTATCTCATTAGATACTCACTCAGCCTCAGCTTCTTCTTCCTAAATTAAGGAATTGAACTTAATGATTTCCAAGGACCCTTCCAGCTCTAAGTCTAGAGTCCATGGTTAGAATATTACAAATAAGCAAGAATCATGAATTGTTGGGGGTAGATACAATGTAGTGGACAGAATGTTAGCACAGGTACCAGAGGACCCAGGTGTAAGTCACAGCTCTGTTTGACCCTTTCTAGCTATATAGCCACTGGTAGCAAATCACTGAATGTCTCTATGACATTTCCCATTTTTTAATTCACATGTTCCCATTTTTTTTAAAATAAAACTTTGAGCAAATATTCATCTCTCATATTTATATAGCACTTTCAATTTTGCCCAGTGCTTTATGTTGGTTATCTCATTTTAATCCTCACAACCGCCCTATAAGGGAGGTGCTACTTTTTTTTAAATCTGACTTTCATTGGTGCCTTTTGGTCTGAATAGAGTATAGACGACCCCCCCCCCCCCCCCCCCCCCCCCCCCCCCCCCCCCCCCCCCCCCCCCCCCGCTCCTGTCCTCCCTTGTTACAATGATTTAGACAGGCAGTGAAAATAGCAGTTCAGGAAGATCTCTCAATATATCAGCCCTGTCTTACAATCTATGCAACAGTTGGTGCTCATTGCCCCCTCCCCAACTTGGGCAAAGAAGGGACAAATGGGCATTTCTGAAAACTTTTCTGGAGACCTACTTTGATCATTATAATTACAGTCTTTAGTTCCATTTTATTGTCTTTTCTGTTTACATTATTACAGTACTGTATCTATGGTCTTCCTCATCCTGCTTACTTCATTCTGTATCAGGTCATAGTCTTCCTGTGAAGCCAGGTGGAAGAGTGGAGTCAGAAAGGTCTGAGTTTAAATCTAGCTTCCGAGGCTAACTAGCTCAGTGACCCTTGCAACTCACTTAACCTCTGTCTGTCTCAGTTTCCTTCACTGTAAAATGTATTAATAATAACAACTGATTTTCAGGGCTGTTGTGAGAATCAAATGAGATAATTACAATAGACACTTAATATTTGCATGTTCCCTTCCCCTTTCTGAAATCTACATATTAATCATTTTTTATGGGAAGTAATATTCAATTACATTCATGTACCATAATCTGTTTAGTCATTTCCTACTAATCAAAGGACACTATAGGTATAATTGCTACCTCCATTTTACAGATAAGAGGGATTAAGTAGATTGCCTAGAGTTCCACAATTAGTACATGTCTGAGGCAGAAACTGAACCCAGCTCTTCCGAACTTTAGCCTAGCACTACATCACACTCTTAACTAAGACAGGGATAATGATACTTGCATTATCTCATAGTCATGGTGAGGAAAGTCCTTTGTAAACTACAAAACATTATAGAAATGTGGGCTAGCATCATCATTATTAATGTTTTAATATTTTTTATTCAGTGGGTGTGGACAGTCAAGTGTTGCCTTCTCTGAAAAGTGGGATCAATATGAAATTACAAATGCAAAGGAATTTGATTTTATCTTTAGGATGAATTTTGATAATATGCTGAATCCTCAGTTACCAGGTCTAGAAAATGGAGGTTTTAATTTTATATGACCCACCCCATAGATTTATTTTGAATAATAATAGTAGTAACTAATAATAATAATAATAGTAGTAACTAATATTTGTATGGTGCTTAATATGTCCTAGGAAATGTTTGAAACTCTTTATAATTATTATCTTACTTGATTGTCACAAGAACTCTGGGAGATAGGTACTGTTATAATCTCCATTTTACAGTTGAGGAACTGTAACTTTATCTCTGGGTAAATAACTTTGCTTCTCAGTTACTCTAGGCAGCTCCCTAAATCTATAATTTGCAGAGAAATTACTGTCCCACATGGATATTGGAAGGTTTTTTTTTTTTTTATCAGAGCTCTTTATATTATCAAATCTCAGGTCCAGTCCTTTGCCTAGGGCATGTTGCTAATAGATGAGTAGTGGTGGTTCTGTTATGGTGTTAAGGAAAGTTAGGTTCTTCAGAAGTATGATCAAGAGTTCCCCCCACTCAGTAGAAATACAAAATTAATATTTTTAAAAGTTAAAAATAAATATTAAAGGGTGAACTGACTCATAGGTGATTTGGTATATTAGAAAGATTATTGAACTAGGAATCAGAAGTTCTGAGTTTTTATTCCATGGTTTGCCACTGATGAGAAATGTTAGTTAAGAATCTTTTCTCCACTTTAATTTGCTTGTCTATAAAATGGGAGGTTTGAACCAATTAATTGCTAAGGTATCATTCTATGATTCTATAATTGTGTAGCTCAATTCTGTCTTTTTTTTTTTTTGTGAGGCAAGTGGGGTTAAGTGGCTTGCCCAAGGCCACACAGCTAGGTAATTATTAAGTGTCTGAGACTGGATTTGAACCCAGGTACTCCTGACTCCAAGGCCAGTGCTTTATCCACTACACCACCTAGCTGCCCTACTCAATTCTGTGTTAAGGGAATGCTTTGGGTTAGCATCTAGTCCAAAATCATAATTCATAAGTCCATGTCTGTTTTTATTTTAACCAAAACTCAAGAAGGCACAGTAGTTCAAAGCAAAAGACATTTAATTATTAGCTAACAAGAAAAATGAAAAAAAATCCTTTCTTTCTATACAAATGGGTACACCTTTCTAGAGCCACAATCCACTAGTAGAAAAGTTAATGTTCCTAGGAGAGAAAGAATGCTCATGGGTAGTAAACTTATCTAGGACAATTTACACCTAGGATTATGATAATTTGGCTTTGGAAACCTTGGTAGGGTCACTGATCTGATCTGCTAATCTTATGATGCACTGAGTTGTGGTCTGCAATTTAATTATGTTCACTGTGGAGATATTCTGGCTGTTGCTATCTCTGGGCACTACATAAAGTGGTTATCAGTTGATGGTTTTGCTAGACAGAGCTCTACAAGTTCTTTGTTGTTTTCTCCTAGTTTCTGTTGTTGTTGCTTGTCCTTCATTTTCTAGTCTACCACAGAATCAAAAGGGGAGGAATATATCAATTCTTAAAGTTCAGAGTCCTTTCACCTATCTTAGCACTTTTGAGATTTAGACCTGTTTATCCAGTCATCCAACCATTTATCTCCTGAAACACTTTGACCTTACATTTATTTTTTGTACTATAATTCAGTATGGTCTTTGATTCAATGAGAAATGCATTTCAATTCCTTTAATTCCTATCATAATTTTATTTAATTCCCATGGTCCATACAAATTACTGGGAAGCTTCATTTGGCAGGAGAGAGAAATGACCTGGGTGGGACTGGTGACCTTTGTCATAATTTTCTGCCACTAATTAAAGTCCCTATCCTTTTTTGAATAATATAAAATTCCTTCCAGCATTTTTAAAGTTATATGATTTTATTCCAGGTCGTAGCAAAGATGGACAGGCAGCATCTGTAAAAACAAGAGAGATTATGGAATCTTAGTCCTTGGAGGTACATAATAAACTTTTCATTAACATAGGATTTATTGACTTGAATAGTTTATCAGCGGCTGCAAACCTTTATTAGCATCCACCATCCTAAACTCTGGGTATACAAAGATATAAACAACATTATCATGCTGTATAAAAGCTTACATTCAATGAAATGAAACAAGTTATGCACAAAATAAGATAAAAAGTAACGCAAAATAGCACAGGCTACAATCTGTAAAAATAGTGCAGTCTAAATAAAAGCACTGAGGCAGAGGACATGACCTCTTGAGATAGCTTCCAACTCAAGTCTCCTGTGTGTATTTGGAGCATGTAGAAAAGTGACCCTATTTACGACCACCCTCTCTTCTCTGGGTTCCCTTAAGCCACAAACAGAAGTAAACTCTTCTTTTTGTTGCCCTCCCAGATTCTCTACTGAAATCAGACTTTTGTCCAGTATAAGCAAAGAATTGTTTCATAACTGGCTGAAAATGAGCTGATGCTGTCATATATTAAAGTTGATTTTAAAACTGTACAGGAAAGGTTTGGGGTTATGGGAAGCCCCTCTGAAACATGGCTTAGAAGAATCAGATGCTTTGTTCCTCCATTAAAGTAATTTGAATTTAAGAAATATTTGGACAGAACACTGGGCTGGTCACTAGAGTGAGACAACGATCAAATGAGATAAAATCCCTGACCTCAAGAAGCTCTCAGTAGGGAGGACCAATACATACACAGATAGCTGTAGCACAAAATAATACATAATAAATGAGAGTCAAGCAAAATACTCTAGGTCTGGAGTGGGGAAGTGTTGTGGTATGGGAAGGCAAGAGAGATAATTACCAGCTGAGGGAAATGGGACAGGCTTCACAGAGTAGATGGTATTTGAATTGGACCTTTAAAAATGAGGGGAATTTCAACAAACAAATGATGAAGGAAGAGGGGAGGCATTCAGAGAATGGTCTGAGTATGGGTAAAAATCAATAAATCAACCAGTATTTATTTAGCACCTATTATATGACAGACTGTACTGTGTGCTAGGGATATAGAGATGAAAATGAAATAGACTTTTCCCTCAAAGAGCTTCCATTTCTATCAAGGAAGTAATATGTACACATATAAGTATAAATACATAATAAGTTCAAGGTAATTTAGAGGAAAAAGTCACTAATAGCTGCAGAGAACAGAAAAGACTGTAGGCAATGGCATTTGGGGTGAAAAATAAGTTCAACTTTGGTTTTGTTGAGTTTCAGATGCTTACATGGAACAACTAGATGGAGATGTCTAACATGAGGGGACTTCATACTGAGAGCATGAGAGTTGATATCACTGGCAGAATTGAAAAGAGGTAGAGACAGAAGGGGAAAGAGTCTAGGACTGATCCCTGGGACATACATACCCTTCCTTTCATAGAAAATAAGATATGAATGATGATCCTGCTAAAGAAATTCAGAAGTGACTGGATAGGCAGAAGAGGAGAACCTTGCAGATATATAGGGATTAGAGAAAAAAAAGAGTAAGCATTGTTAGATAGCTCAAGAAGGCTGTAGACTGAGAGGAGACCACTGGACTTTCCACTAAAGAAATCATTGGTGATTTTGAAGTATTATGGTTTTAGTTCAGTGGTGAAGTCAGATTGCAAGGAATTGATAAGTGTCTCTGAATTCGCAAAGATGTGTTTTTTACCGTGGAGGACTGGGAAGTAGCTCAGTGGCATCATCGATAGAGTGCCAAGTGAGAAAAACTTATCTTCCTAAGTTCAAATCCAGTCACAGACACTTATTAACTGTGTGACCACGAGCAAGTTATTTAATTCTGTTTGCCTCAGTTTCTTCATCTGTAAAATGAACTGGAGGAGGAAATGTCAAACTACTCCAGTATTTTTGCAAGAAAATCCCCCAAATGGGGTCATGGATAATTGGCCATGACTAAACAACAAACATTTTGTCCTCCACTCCATTCAAACTAAATCCTGAGGTACTGTCAGTGATACTTTGAAAAATTGGCAAAAGATGGCAGGAGTCACATAACTGAATATGGGGAAAGTAACCTGATTTTTTTAAAAAAGGGAAGAAAGTGAAGACTTCAAAGTAAAGGTCATTGAGTTTGATTTGGATTCCTGGAAAAATTCAAGAATGTATTGGTTGGATGGTTCCTGAAAATTTAGGAAGGGAAGTGGCCATCATTAAAAGACAGTATGGTTCATCAAGAACAGGTCATCCCTGACAGTTCAATGAGAATTAACAATGTGACATGACAGCCAAAAGAGTTAATAGATGCATTCTTGGGCTATATTATACACAGTATAGAATAAGGGAAGTGAAAGTTCTGTTGAATTCGTCCCTAGTCAGACCATATCTAGAATATAGTGTTCGGTTATGAGTGCCAGATTTTAAGGACTTTGATAAGTCCAGAGCAGAGTTACCAAATGGTAAGACAAGAGTATGCTGGTAAATGTTTAAAAACCAGTTCTTTGAAAACACAAGATATACTTCTAAGTTTAAACTGCATTAATAGCATTTTTCTCCATCACTTTCTTAAGTCTCAAAACTCAATTTATTGCTTTTGCTGATTTCTAAGATGTTAAATACTTACACTGAAAATTTAATAATAGATTTATATAGCTGGTTTGAGCTGGTTCCAGTATGCCTCTGGCAAGAAGAAAAATTAAACATATTTAGCATGAAGAAGGGAAGACCTAAGGGGACAAAATATACTCTTCAAGGATTTTCTTGAATTTTCATGTGACAGGATTAGGTTTCCTCTCAGAAGGAATAATGTGTAATACTTGGAGAAGGATAGATTTTTGGCTTAATAAGGAAAAACTTCCGACAGTTAAAGAGATTTCCTAAAATGACATGGACTGCTGCTTCATAAGTTATTCAGTATTCATATCATATATATCTTGGAATAGAGACTGAATGATTACTTATCAGTTATCAGAAGAAGGGATTCTTATTCAAACACAGGTTGGACTGGATGACTTTAGAGGTCCATTGACACTGATATTCTGTGATTCTCTTATTCTTCCCTAGCTTGTTTTTCCCCCTTTTTGGAAACTCTTGAACCCAGACATGGGTGATGGCAAATTCCAGGGTATTATCATCTTTGTATGTGTCTGGGATTGGGTTCATGGATAGTGGAGAGAATAAAGGAACTGAGTGGTTAAGATATTTGAGGGACAATAAATATGTAAGTTGAAGTCCCCTAGTGTGAGGGTAGGAGTTGGAGAGGAAAGAAAAAAATTTTAAACTAAATATCAAACTCATTGAGGAAGGAAGGGGGAGGATTTTGATTGGGTGATAAATCTGAACTGCATGAGTCTCAAAAGAAGAAAGAGTACTGAGTAATGGAGGAGGGGGGAAGAACCTGGAAGAATGGTGAGCAAAGAGTATTCCAACTCCCCCTACCTTAACCAGAGAGATGGGGAGAATGAGTGCAGTCAGTACTGGAAAGGATGGACAGGGAGGCTATGTCATCAGGAAAGAGTCAGGTTTCAGTAAGTATTTGTAAATGAAAGGGGTAGAAGAGGAAGAGTTGAGAGGAACAGAAACGATGAATTGTGTGGTAAGGATTATAGAATGAAATTTTTATGATTATCTACAGGAATTCAGAGACATCAGGAGATGAAGGTGAGAATGATCATCATTGAGTAGAGAGAGCCACTCCTCTACCCCAAAAGGTCAAGTGCAGCAAGTGATAGGAAGTCTAAAGAGTCACTTTCCTCTCATCTCTGTGGTCCACCAGGTTCAATATCCATGAGCTGCATTTGCAAATATATATAAACATAAATTTATATATATATATATATATATATATACATATATATAATACAACATTTGATCAATGCAGATCTATATTCTAGTATTGTTTGCTAAACAAGAAGAATTGCCACCAAAAGTCATGCTTCTAGTGGTTATCTTATCTCCAAGGTCTAACTCTTTTGATAATCATTCCTGAATGCTTTCATTAGCATTGTCTGCTAGGTTTCACATTTCTAACACTTTTCAGGAATGGAATTATCATTCAACACAATGTACCATGGTTTCATGGGAGCAATAAAATGTAACAGAAAGAACACTGAACTAGAAGTCAGGAGACTTGGTTCTCTCTCAGTTCTGCTAATCCTAGAAGTTCATCTCAGTAGGCCTCAGTTATGTCATATATAAAATGAGGCAGTTAGAGTAACTGAAATGATGCTTAAAGTCTCTTCTAGAGTTACGAATTCTATATAGGCCTACAGGGGGAAACATAAACAAATGAAGTCCACAGTGATATAGAATAGCCAGAGCCAAGGGTGGATGAGTCAGAATCAGCAAAAACCTTGTGCCAACTGTGAAGCCAAGAGATAAGGGAGCAGCTGTTAGGAGACTTCTAATATCACAATTATCAGTTGAAACCACATTACTTTCTAGTTATTGGGAATGGGCTACTGCTTTCAACCAGAAAAATAGGATATTGATGATTCATGTAATAGAATTGAGGAGGTCCCTCTATATTGAAAACCATCCTATCCCTTAAAAAGGGAGAGGCACTCTTCCCCCATTCTGAAATTTAATAATTATGCTACAGTCCACTGAAGTGATCCCATAATTCCAAGGCTCTGCCATTATTACTATTCTGATCATTTTTATCAGTTTTATTCTGTTTATTTTATCAACAATTTGGATGAGACCATAGAAAGACTGCTCATCAATACAAAATTAGAAGGAATAGTTAAAAACATTGGATGACATAATTAGAATTCAATAAAGATTTTTGGCTGATTAGAACATCAGAGCAGATCTACTAATTTAATAGAACTAAAAGATTCTTGGGTTCACAAAAGCCAACTTCACAAGCACAGGATGGAGAAGCTGTGGTTAAGGTAGTTCATGAGAAAAAGACCTGGGAGAGGTTTTGGTGGTCTCAGCATGACTCAGCAGTGTAAATGTGACAACCAAAAAAGGTAATACAGTTAATTGTTAGACTGCTAAAGAGATGTGCAGAGTCCAGATGGAGGCCTACAGCTCTGATCAGACCATATCTAGAGTTCTCTGTCCTCTTTTTAGGATCCTTATATTTTTTAAGAATACATACAAATTGGAACATACCTTAGGAAAGGGAGTCAGAATGGTGACAGGATTGGAGGCTGTAAGAAAATCAGATAAAATAGTTGAGGAGTGATCCAGAGGAGAATGTGGTCGGAAAAATATAACTGTTTTCAAAGGTTTGAAGGACTAACCCATGGAAGAGAGAGATAAATTGCTAGAAATTACAGAAAGGTGGTTTTGGGCTCAAAATAAACAAGAACTTTCCTGATATTAGAGCTGTCCCAAAAGAGGATGGGGTGACTTTAATAGGTAGTAAGTTCCCTGTCATTTGAAATTTTCAAAAAGAATGTTGAACTAGTAGGTAGGTATGTAGTGAATGTTATTTAAGCCTCAAAGCCAGGTGAGGAATGGGGTAGGAAGCAGTCTAGCTGGCTTCAGAAAGCCCTAATAACCCTAGAATTATTCAATATGAAGTCAGTGACCTTTAGATCTAAGTTTGAAATGCAAAAGGTAAGATTTTCTCTCCATCCTCTGAGAAGGTGAGGATCAGATTTCAGAAACTCTAATAAGGGGAAAGGGGATTTTTTCTTGAATTCTTTGACAAGTCTCCTAATGAGATGAGAAGTAGTAGAATGATTATGTAGTAGATACACTTGGGTTTTTCTTTCTACTTTTAGTTCTCCATAGGACCTAAAACCACATGCTCTCAATTCCTTTTCTCATAGTAGGCCATATCTTGTTCTCATTCTCTCAGTTGTTGGTGAATCATTTTAGTAGTGTCCCACTCTGCATTACCACATTTGAGGTTTTCTTGGCACAGATATTGGCATGGTTTTGCCATTTCCTTCTCTATCTCATTTCCAGATGAGGAAACTGAGGCAAACAGGGTGAAGGGGTTTGTCCAGGATCACACTGCTAGTAAATGTCTGAGGCTGGATTTGAACTCAGAAAGACGATTCTATCTAATTCCACTGTGAGACCTAGCTGCTCTAAGGACAGTGTATTGAGCCCTAAATCCTGTCATTCTCTACCAGTTTACTTCTGACTCTCTTGTTCTTTTTCTTACTCACTTCCAAGGCAGAGATGCAATAATAAGCTCATTTTCTTTCTCCCCCTCCCTCCCTCCCTCCCTCCCTCCCTCCTTCCCCTTCCCTCCCTACCCCCCTCCCTGCCCCACCCCTCTCTCCCTCTCTTTCTTTCTCTTGTTTATTATTTGGAGCCTGACCTTTAGTCAAATATGTCTGATAAGTCTTAGAAAAATTACTGATTTAAAATCAAAGTCCATCTTCTTTTATAAGAATGCACATATTAATATAATTCAACAAATACTGATTAAATGTTTAATATGTAACAAAGTATTGTATTAGGTACTAGGGTCTCAAAGACTAAAGTGAAATAGTCCCTACTCTCAAGAAGGTTACATTTGATAGCTCTATTTGAAGCTGTTCTTTACCATTACATTTTCATTTTATAGAAATTGTTTTCAATAGATTTGTTGATTAAGGCATTTCTCTGAAAGTTCAATTTCTTGCAAGGATTCATTAAGTACTTCTGGTTTGGGTAATTTCTTTTTTCTTTTCTTTTTTTCCATGAGAAATATCATGCCTATATTATTTGTATTAACAACTCTCTCTAGCCAAATCTAAACAATCTCAAGAGTTACTAGCTAGGAAAGGGATTTAAACTGAGCTTGGAATCCTATCCCACTGTACCCAAATAGCTCAAATAAACCTAAGCTCTCACAGATACTGGTTTTCTCTCCAATGATACAATACAACCCATTTAATGGGCTTGCTCTGTTTGATGCCTGTGTTCTCCCATAGGTTTGCCAGGAGAGGGTCCCTCAATGTTCTAGGGGCTTTCTTTACTTTCTTTTGGCTTTGTGAGGGTATAGATGAAGCACATGAGTTGTTAAACTATTAGCTTCAGCTCTTGTCATATAATCAACCTATCTTCTTTTTCATTCATACTTTAATGACCTCTTTTATATTCTTTTACTTTATATTTCCTTGTTTATGGTATGTTGAAACCTTTCCCAGCTCACTAAAAACCTCTCCATTGTTCTCTGGAGAAGATAGAAGTCTATGAGTCACACAGATGCAGGAGTAACAGAAAAATATTGATATAAAAAATATAAGCCTTTATTTTAGAAAGAAGTTTTGAGTCATTTAAATAATTTCACAATTTCCCTAAGGCTCTTCCTTCTGTTCAATTTTGGGCCCAAATGATTATTTGTAGTATACATATGTATATTTTTTTTGTCTGTTTGTACATCTACTTGCTGATTCTCTGTCCTTTTGAGAAATGTTGTATGTTCAAGTAATACTCCTGATTTTTCTATTAGTCAATTGTAAACAGTTCCAATAGTTGAGAATGGGAGTCAAACTGAGCTTTGAATCTCATTTCTTAATAGTGTTCATAAGACAAACTGCTACCATACAGATATGGTGTATAGAATAGTTAATAAGAACAAACAGTATGAAATTGATGCTACTTTTATTTGATTTGGATAATTATATTTCATATACATGGAGCTAATATATTATTTTCTGCCCTAACACTTTTCATTCCTTTTCACTCTTCATCTTTCTTTTCTTTTCTTTCTTTTTTTTTTGCAAGGCAATGGGGTTAAGTGGCTTGCCCAAGGCCACACAGCTAGGTAATCATTAAGCGTCTGAGGTCGGATTTGAACTCAAGTACTCCTGACTCCAGGGCTGGTGCTCTATCCACTGCACCACCTAGCCGCCCTTACTTTTTAATTTTTCTAAGTGAAACTAAGGATAGCTAGGTGGCACAGTGGGTACAGCCGATAGAATGCTGGGTCTGAAGTCAGGAAGAACTGAGTCTAGATCTGTCTCAGACACTAGATATGTGACCCAGGGCAAGTTATTTAACCCTATTTGCCTTAGATTCTTCAACAGTAAAATCAGAGAGGGAAAGAAATATCAAATCATTCCAGTATCTTTGCCAAGAAAGCCCCAAATGGAATCATGAAGTGTTGGACACAACTGATTAAACTAAATAACAAAGTAAAATTTACATTAATTTGTTACTTTGTGGGGGGGGGGTGTAACATATATTTCTGGTCTCTTTAATTCTATTTGTATTATTCTTCCCTTCCAGTTGATTTTGTGATATATACATAGTTATAACCCAATATCATAAATCAGCCAAAGAAATTTATGTGTTCTCAGGATGATTTCTAGAAGGGTAGTTTCTGGATCAAAGTAGGTGATAGATTCCTGGTATTCTCTGCTAATTGAACTACATTTGAAATTTGAGGCTCATTTTGAGATGTGGTGCTTTACAGAAGATTTTATCAATTAGGAATTTGCCCAGAGGCAGTTGACTAAGATGGTAAAAGGACTGGAAATCATGTCTGGTAAAAACACTTGAAGGAAGTATAAATGTTTAATTTGAAGAAAAGAATTCCTGGAGAAGGGAGGAGGATATGATTTTTGTCTCTTCATTTTTGGAATTCTGCCATGTGAGATGATTAAATTTGTAGATGAGGAAACAGCAGTTTAAAGAGGCAAAATTACTTCTTATATATGTTATCTAGAATTTAATACAATAATCTAGACTTGGTCTTCTCAGCAAAAGTTATTATGAGCCAAAAAGAATATTATACAGTTTTTAATCAAATTTTAGTTTTTGAATGAAAATTTACTCTCTTTCCCTCATGGCCTTCCGTCTCTCATATTGTGAAAGCAAGAAAAACAAAATCCTTGTCATAAGCAGGCATAATAAATTTAATCAAATTTATGTAAAGACCATGTCAAAGATAAATGAAGTTTCAGTCTGTACTCTGAGTTCATTACCTGCAGGAAGTGGGCAGTGTGTGTCATCATAAGCTTGAAGATTGTGTTGAACAAAGTTCCTAAGTCTTTCATAGTTGTCTTTTCAATATTGTTATCATTACAGATTTGTTCACCTGGTTCTATTCACTTTAATCTGCATCCATTCATATGGGTTTTCCCAGGTTTTCTGAAACCATTCCCTTCATTTCTTATTATACCATAGCATTCTATCACATTCTTATACCACAACTTATTCAGTCATTCCCCATTTAATGGTCACCCTCTCAGTCTCCAGTTCTTTGACACTCCAAAAAGAGCTACTTCAAATAATTTTGTATACATGGGTCATTTATATTACACATATGTTAATGGAGCCTAAGTTCATACTGAGCAACAATGTGATATAGTGAATAATTGGCCAATCTTGAAATCAGGACACTGAATTCAAGTCCATATAGGCAGACGAGGTGCAGATGTGCAAAACAGGTTCTTGCACTAAAAAAATAAAAGATTTTAGAAAGAGTGACCACATTACTTTGGGTGGTACATTGTAATGTTGACTCATATTAAGCTTGCCAGTCCACTAAAATCCTCAGATATTTTCCTCATGAACTGATAACTGGTCATGTTTCTCCCCTGTAGTTAGTTTTAAAAATCAAAGTGCAAAACTTTACACAGGATCACAGGCTCAAAGAACTAGAGTTAGAAGAGACCTTATACTTTACATATGATAAGACTGGGATCCAAATGGTTTAGTGACTACTTTTGTCTTTGAAACTTTTGTCTTTGAAACTCTAACTCTTAGCATAATCCCTGTACTTATTTGGTACTAAATAAATGCTATTGATTGATTGATGCCCAATGTTACACAGGTATTCAATGTCAGAGTTGAAATTTGAACCCAGATCCTCCACCTCAAATCTAAGTCTCTTTCCATATAATCAATTTCTATTAAATTTTAATCCACAATTCCATTCATTGAGAAATTGGATCCTAGCCAAGGAAAATCTTAACTCAGTGCATGAGATAATAATGCTCTCACACACAAAACACGTATGCATTTGTGTATGTTTTATAAAGGACTTTACTTTTGTGATCTCATTTGCCCCTTGGAACAACTCTATAAAACATACCATCCAAGTGTTATTATCTTCATTTGACAGAGAAGGCTCAGGAATTTATAGTTCCTTGCTAAGGTAATAGAGTTAATAGGTGTTAAACTTAAATGGGAGGAGAGAATGCCAGTCTGTCTCTGGGAATTTGCACAGTGCTTTTAATCACTCCAAGCTTGTCTCTAAAACAAAGGCTCATTTTTCTACCACCAGTATTCTTTGGCAGAGTTGTGCACCTGGAAGTCATGGACTTCCTGAGTCTCTGAAGAACTGTAGATCAACCAGAGGTAAAGGGAGAACTATAGGGTAAGTACAAGTAGGGGTAGTTAGAGGATACAGTGGGTTGAGTGACTTGTTTTTGGAAGATCTGAGTTCAAAATTAACCTCAGACATTTAGTAGTTACGTGATCCTGGGCAAGTCACTTAACTACTGTTTGCCTCAGTTTCATTATCAGTAAGATAGGGATAATTTTAACATGTAAATCACAGAGTTGTTGAGAAGCTCAAACAACACATATAAAAAAAGTGGCCAGGACATTATAGGTGCTTTATAAAAGTCTGTTATCATTATTATTATTATTATTATTATTACTATTTTACTAAATACCAATGAAGAAAATGTGGAGATGTATTGACAAAGAAAATATCAGAGAGAAGTATGATTGGGAAGGGATGTGTTTCCATCATGTGTTCTATTGGTATCTACCCAATGGCAAGAGATTGAAAGGAAGATTCCCAAGGGTGGATACTCTGCAAAGGGTTCATGAGAGGACACAGACCCACAGACTCGAGTCACATAGGATAAGGAGGTGCATATAGGAAAGAACTTGTACCACCCACATTGATGAGCTCATAGATCCATCAAAGGAAGTACTGAAGAAGCATTTATATATTGAGGACTATGACATAGGCTCAAAATCATCCAACTATTTGGTTTTATAGATGGGGAAAATAAGGCCCAGAGATTTTCCCAAAGACAGACATTAGTAAGTGGTTATGGTAAGTGGTAAATAAAATCAAATGAGATCATATTTGTACAGTGATTAGCACAATGCTTGAAATATTGTAGGCACTTAATAAAAGATTTTCCCTTTCCCCACCCTCCTCCTTCGCTCCAAAGAGCTGAAGACTATACCCTAGGTCTCCGGACTTCACTTTAATTGTCTTATCCATTCCACAAAATTGCCTTCCTTAGAAGAGACAAGCTTATTCTAGTAATTGGTGACAGTCATTTGTTGCCATGAAATATTAATTATGCAGTCAGGCTACCGGTATAAGTAATCTTGCCCTTAAGGAGTTTCCATGCTGAAAGATAGATTAAACTGACAACAGTCAGATAGGAATATCCCCACCAGAAGATAACATTTCTTACAATAATCACCATCTGTGTATCTGGGTGGGGCTGATAAAATTGATACCAGCTGGACCAACAACCCTTCTGCCCACCTGTGCAGTGCATGCAAAGGTCTTTAGGGGAACAGGTACAGTCATACTTTGCAATTCAAGAGCACAGAATATGGAGTCAGAGGACCAGGGTTCAAACGTCAGGTTGCTACCTGTATGACCTTAAACAAAGACAACCTTTGTGGGTCTCAGCAACCTTATCTGTGAAATGAGGAGGTAAGACTACATAATAATAATAGCTAACATTTATGTATTATTATATATTACTATTTTATATTTCTATGTGTTGGGTTCTATAATAAATAACTGCTATAAAACTGTTTTCTCTTATTTGATCCTCACAACAACTCTGGGAGGTAGGTGCTATCATTATTCCCATTTTACATGTGAGGAAACTGAAGCAGAGATTAAGTGACTTGCCCAGGGCCACATAGCTAGGTGTTCTGAAATCATATTTGCTAATATTCAAATATATTCCACTGCCTATCTGTTATATATGACCATCTCCTTTTTCTCTTGGTCTAATTCCTTTTCTTGTGGTGGTAGTTATTCAGTCATTTTATTTATATCCAACTCTTCATGACCCTATTTGGGGTTTTCTTGGCACAGATCAATTTACAGGTAAGGAACTAAGCTAACAGGGTTAAGTGACTTGCCCAGGGTCACACTATTAGTAAGTGTCTGAGGCCAGATTTGAACTCACAAAGATGAATCTTTCTGACTCCAGGTTGGGCACTCTATCCACTTTGCCACCTAACCGCCCTCTGCTTGATCCCTACTATTGTTTTTCCTACTTAATAGTATTTTATTTTTTCCAATTACATGTAAAGATAGTTTTCAACATTTACTTTTATAAGATTTTGATTTCTAAATTTTTCTCCCTCTCTCCCTCCTTTCCCATTTCCTTCCCGCCCTTCCCCCCCCAAGACAGTAAGCAATCTGATATAGGTTATATATATATATGTACAATCCTATAAATCATATTTCCATATTAGTCATGAGAAAGAAGAATCAGAACAAAAAAGGAAAAACCAATAGAAAGAAAAAACAAAAACTAAAAAGTGAAAAATAGTATGCTTTGATTCACATGCAGATTCCATAGTTCTTTCTCTAGATGTGAAAGAATCTTAGACTTTTAGTATTAGATGGGACTTGAGGGATAATGTAGTTCAATTCCTTAACTTCACATATAAGGGAAACTGAGACCTAGAGAAAAGGACTATATCTTGCCTATTGGCTAAAGAAAATTGGGGGGAGAATAAGGAATTGATCTCAGGTCTCCTGGTACTCAGTCTAGCAGATCAGATGTCTTCCTAGGACACCAGACTACCTGCATCCTGAGAGTAGCATGCCAGCACATATACTGCTTCTTCTGAAGTCCTGTTCCAGCTAAAATTGGAAGCATTTCTTCCAATGACCTTGCCTGTCATCAACCTAATCCACTTTGGATGTCCTCCTGGTATTCATTACCTGCACCTGCCAAACTTGGCCTTCAGGAATGGTTTGAAAGAGCATAATCCTATCTGGTAATATCTTTTAGATTTAACTTTCAGTTTGGAAAGTCCTTCAGGACAGGGATTATCTATATGTATTAGTTATTAATAATTAAAATTTCTTGGCAAGGGGGGAAGTTGCCTCCAATGTCAGCTTTAATTTTCTTTTTCAAATTTTGGTGTCTGGCTCTGTGCTTTCATCCGAGTAAGAAATGATGGGCACCTTCTCTAAAATGTATAGTTTTAGAGAGTTGCTTGGGGACACTGAAAGGTCAAGTTACTCATTCAAGAGCAAATAAATTATTATTACTCAAATATATCTTCTTGTTTTTAAAAGGTTATAACACATATTTATTTGTGAATCTCCAAAATGAATATTGTTGGACTTGGATTTAGAAAATCAAGTCACACCTCAAACACTCATGAAATATGTCAAGAGCTAGCACTCAGCACAATGTTTTGCACAGAGTAGGCATTTAATAATTATTTGTTGATTGACTGACATGAACAAGTCATTTCATGTCTAGGATGCTTTTCATTTCCTTCATCTTTAAAAAAAGGGGAGCCATAAATTTAAAGCTTCCAGGGGAAAGACCATTTAATGCAACTCCCTCATTTAACAAATGAGGAAAAAGATTCAGCTTGGTCCACTTCTTCATTTTAAAATTTATTTTATTTTATTTTATTTTTTACCTCTGGGACCACACTTGATCTATTTATATAGTATTCCATGTCAGTTTTTTATGCTTTCCATTTACATTTTTGTAGATATTAAATACATTTTCCTAATTCATCTTATTTTTCCTCCCCCCTTCTTCCCTCTTTCCACAACTCTTTCTCTGCTCTTAAAAATCAATATTGCTTGCCTTATAGTAGCAATGAATTTCTTCCTTTTTTTTTTAAGATTCCATTGGCTCTGTCTCTGGGATGGGTTGCATTCTTTATCATAAGTCCATCAGAGATGTTGCTTCAAGGTTTTTTTTTCCCCACAGTTGCTATTGTTAAACTGTATTTCTCTCCATTCTATTCCTCTGCACTTCCATTTATTCTATTCTCTTTCTCTCCTTTCACCCTGTCCCTTCTCAAAAGTGTGTTGTATCTGACTCCCTTCTCCCATGATCTTTCCTCTCTTCTATCACCTTCTTCACTCCCCCTGTCCATTTTTTCTTCTATTTTTTCCTCTCTTCTTTTTTCTCTAGGGTAAGATAGATTTCTATGTCCTGTTGAGTGTGTATGTTATTTCCTCTCTAAACCACTTCCATTCCTCCTCACCTTCTCCACTTCCACTCCATTGAAAAAGCTTTTTCTTGACTTTTTTACATGAAATATCAGTCCATTCTACCTCTTCTTTCCTTTTCTCCCAGTACATTCTTTTTCACTCACTGACTCCTTTATAATATATTATACCTTTATCTATATATATTCCTTCTAACGCTCTAATAATTGAGAAGGTTCAAATGAGTTATCAGGATTCAACTTCATTAAGTTCCTCAGTCTTTCTTGTCCACCCTCTCTATGCTTCACCTAAGTCTTGTACTTGAAGATCAAACTTCCTGTTCAGCTCTGGTCACTTCAACAGGAAAGTTTAAAAGTTCCCGATTTCAATGAGTGGCCATCTTTTCCCCTGAAAGAGGATGTTCCTTTTTGCTGGGTAATTGATTCTTGGTTGTAATCCAGGCTCTTTTGCCTTCTAGAATATCATATTCCAAGCCCTATGAGTCCTTAATGTGGATGCTGCTAAATCCTGTGTAATCCTGACTGTAGTGCCACAGTAATTAAATTGTTTCCTTCTGGCTGTTTGTAACATTTTCTCTTTGACTTAGGAGTTCTGGAATTTGACTTTAATATTCCTGGGAGTTTTGAGATCTCTTTCATGAGGTGATCAATGGAGTCCCTCAATTTCTATTTTACCCGCAGCTTCTGGGAAATCAGGACAATTTTGCTGGATTATTTCTTGAAAAATGAAGTCTAAGCTCTTTTCCTGGTCATGACTTACAGGTAACCCAATAATTTTGAAATTATCTTTTCTGGATCTGTTTTCCAGCTTAATTGTTTTTCCAGTGAGATAGTTCATATTTTCTTCTAGTTTTTCATTCTTTTGATTTTTTTGTTTCATTGTTTCTTGATATTTCACAAAGTCATCATCTTCTCTTAGCTTCATTCTACATTTGAAGGAGTTATTTTCTTTCTTTTTTTTTTTGAAGGGGCTATTTTCTTCAGAGAGCTTTTTTATCTCCTTTTCCATCTGGCTAATTCTGCTTTTCTTCTCTTCATTGACCTTTTGTACTGTTTTTCCATTTGACCTAAACTGGATTTTAAGATGTTATTTTCTTAAGTGTATTTTGTATCTCCTTGACCAAACTGTTGACTTGGCTTTCATGATTTTCCTGCATTGCCCTCATTTCTCTTCTAATTTTTCCTCTACCTCCCTTACTTGCTTTTCAAAATCTTTTTTGAGCTCTTCCATAACCTGAGACTGATTCCCATTTCTCTTGGAGGCTTTGGATAGAGAAGCTTTGACATGGTCATTTTCTAAGTGCATATTTCGATCCTCCATGGGACCAAAGTAATTTTCTATGGTCAGATTCTTTTTCTTCAGTTGTTTGCTCATTTACCCAGTCTCTGATTTGATTTTAACATACTGCCAAAGCTTTGTGAAGAGGCGGGGTTTGTGACATCTCTCCTCCAGGGACCTTAATTCCTTCAAGGTCTCATGAGAGGCTCTGACTGCTCTCCTGACCTGTGCTTTGATCTGTGGATGATCATAAACATTCCCCTCTGCCCTGGAGCTTTGAGGAGGGTCTCCTCTCTTTTATGGCAGTATGGGGGCCCAGCCTGCAATCTGGATCTGAGTATAGGCAAAGCCACAGCATCCTGCGGCAGGGATAATGAAGAGACCTCTGCAGTCTCTCCCCATACCCTTACCATCTGTGGGCTGAGTGCTCTGGAAGCAACTGCTGAGTGGGGGCTGCCCTAAGGCCTGCACTGACCTGAGCTCCATGTTTACTCTGGTGCAGCAGAGTTTTCCTGCTGACCTTTCAAGTTGTCCTTGGTGATCCCTGGGCTGAGAGGCTTGGAAACCATTCTGCTGCCATGGGCCTAGGAGGGACCCAGGCGCCCCTTGGGCTGTTCCTGGAAGACTGGAGCTGATTTGTTCTAGTGTGGCAAGACTACAGCCTGGGCTGTGCTGGGGTTCTTTCCAACCTTGGTCTCATGGAATAGACCTTTCCCATAGATCTTCCAAATTGTCTTGAGCCAGAAAATTGTTTCACTCACTCTTTCTGTGGGTTCCACCACTTTAGAATTTGGTTAAAGTCATAATTTTATGGCATTTGGAGTGTTCTAGGGAAAAACTTCTGGAATTCCTGACTCCATGCCACCATCTTGGTTCTGCCCCTCTTAAAATTTATTTTAAATCAGGAAATTGAAATTGGAGAGTTAAGTGACTTGCTAAAATCATAGAGGTAATAAATTACAGATTCAGTCTTTGAACCCAGGACTTCTGATTAGAAATCCAATGTTTGTTTTTAAGCACATCATGCTCTTAGTGATCCCTCATCACATCATTGCAAGAAAAACACTTTGGAAACTTCTGAAAAACATTATACAAAATTAAATTATTATTGTTTTAAGTCTTAAAAGAAGTTGTAAGTATTCAAAAATAAGGTCACATTGTCCTTCATAAAAGTTAAAGGAGGAAGTGACCTTGAAGATCACCTAGTATAGTTCTTAATTTTCTTTCTTTGATAGTGATGAATTCCTTCACTTTAAACAAAAACTTTGGAATTATTTCTTTAAAATGCTCTCTACTAGTGTTACTGAATAACACTAATTTAAAAATTATTTTAATTTTAATTATATTTAAATTGAACATTTAAATTTTAATTAAATTTTCATTTTAAAAATATTTTATTTTCAATTAAATTTTTTTAAAATTTTGTCTTTCAGAAAAAAAAGGAGGGAAAAAAACTCTGATCTTATTAATATGCATATCTCATCCATGTACATTCTTTGAATTTGGAGTAATAGGAAGAACCTCCCATTGCAGGAAGTTATTAGCACATTTGCCTCTCTTCTGTGTTAAGAACTGGGTACTGGAATTTGTTTTGTGGGTGCTTTTTCATCATCAAAATCTGACATTAACATTTTTGCTTTCTTTTCCCTTCATATTTCTTTGTTTGTTTGTTTGTTTATTTATTTATTTTAGGTTTTTGCAAGGCAAATGAGGTTAAGTGGCTTGCCGAAGGCCGCACAGTTAGGTAATTATTAAGTGTCTGAGACCGGATTTGAACCCAGGTACTCCTGACTCCAGGGCCGGTGCTTTATCCACTGTGCCACCTAGCCACCCCTTCTTCATATTTATTTATCTTTTAAACCCAGGTATCCTTAGTATTAATAAAGAATGGGAACAGGCAGCCTTTTCCAGACATTTCTCTACAACATACTCCATCTTCACAGCTACAAAATGGACTGAGAATTATGAATTATGCATATTTTCATTGATAGTATTAGTACACAACAAGTAAGCTTTTGTTAGCAACATTAATGAACCACATCTTTGCCATTTCTCAACTAACTGAAAGTTAGTTGAATTTGATAGTGATATCATTGAATTTGTTTATTGCCTATGGGGGAAAAATGTTTGGTTCAGTGATCTTATGTCACCTGATAGGCTCTTTTTTCTACAAAGGATCTCCCAACCACAAGGCTCATTGGAAGATATAAAACCAGAAATAACTGTGTTCAATGACTCTCTGATAATATACATCCGGCAGGGAATTAAAGAAGGAGATGTGTGCTTGTCCAAAGTATTCATCATTGTAGAGGAGATGGAGCACATGGTCTCAATTTAAGAAAAACAGTAAAGTCTTCCAGATCCTACTATTTGGGATATAAGGTGTTGATTGCCTCTAGCCTCAGAATATTACAGTTATCTCCTGGAAGAGATTTGTAATCATTCAAAGGAATTTGGCTGGTTATTCCACAAAGGAAAGACTAACAGGATGAAGAATGTCTACTGTCCAGATTTCAACATGTACTTGGATGAAGAACTTTTCCATCAGTATGTATATCTGGAACAAACAGTACAAATGGACAGTGAGTTAGGCCAAGAGTTAAATAGGAGAGCAGGCTACCTCCAGAAATTGCAAATCTCCTTTACTGACCCCAAGCTTCCCATGAAAGCAAAGGCCCATATTTTAAATATTAACATTTTACCAGCATTGTTTTATGGTAGTAAGAAATGTAATACAATTCCCTCCAAAGGATGAAAAAGGCAGAGGGCAATGAAGAGGGAAAGGTCTTTTCAAAGGACAAAAGGCAGGAGAGCACATGGTGGCTGTGAATGAACTGCAGTATGCAACCAGTAAGGAATTTCTTTATGTATACATACACACACACACACACACACACACACACACATATATATATATATATATATATATGCATATATATATATATATATATATATATATATATATAAATTTGTTTTCCAAATAAATACAATAGTAGTTTTTACCTATCAATTTTTGGTAAAGTTTTGAATTTTACACATGATATACAATTGATCAAAATTGAATGTGTTGAGAGAAAAATCATATCCTTGAGGAAAAAATAAAATATTTAAAGAAGCAAAATTATGTGGTACATAAGTCAATTTTTTTTTTAACATTGAAGCTAATAGTCTTTGGTCTTTGTTTAAACTCCACAGTTCTTTCTCTGGACACAGACGGTATTCTCTGTTGCATAAACCCTAAAATTATCCCTGCACTGATGGAATGAGCAAGTCCATTAAGGTTGATCATTACCCCCATGTTGCTTTTAGGATGTACAGTGTTTTTCTAGTTCTGCTCATCTCACTCAGCATCAATTAATGCAAGCCTTTCCAGGTTCCTCAGAAATCCCATCCCTCCTGATTTTTAATAGAACAATAGTGTTCCATAATGTACTTATATCACAATTTGTTCAGTTATTTCCCAATTCACTTGGATTTCCAATTCTTGTACAAGTGATATTTTCATGATCTTGTTTATGATCTCTTCAGGGCATAGACCCAGTAGTGGTATTGCTGGATCAAAGGGTATGCATATTTTTATTGCCTTTTGGGCATAATTTCAAATTGCTCTCCAGAAAGGTTGGATGAGTTCATAGCTCCACCAACAATGTATTAGTGTCCCAGATTTCCCACATCCCTTTCAACATTGATCACTGTTCTTTCTGGTCATATTGGCCAATCTGAGAAGTGTGAGGTTATACCTCAGAGATGTTTTAATTTGCATTCTAATCAGTAATGATTTGGCACAATTTTTCACATGACTATGGATTGCTTTGATTTCCTCATCTGGAAATTGCCTTTGTATATCCTTTGACCATTTGCCAACTGGGGAATGGCTTGTTTTTATTTTTTTTTTATAAATTTGATGCAATTCTCTCTATATATTTTAGAAATGAGTCCTTTGTCAGAAATACTAGTTGTAAAAATTGTTTCCCAATTTACTAAACCTCTTTTGATCTTGGTTATAGTGGTTTTATTTGTGCAAAAGCTTTTTAATTTGCTGAAATCAAAATTATCCAGTTTGGTTATATTGATATTCTCCATCTCTTCCTTGGTCATAAAATTCTTCCCTTTCCATGGATCTGACAGGTAAACTATTCCTTGATCTCCTAGTTTGCTTATAATATTGTCTTTTATGTCTAAATCCTGCACCTATTTTGATCTTATCTTGGTATAGGGTGTGAGATGTTGGTCTAATCCTAGTTTTTGCCATACTAACTTCCAATTTTCCCAACAGTTTTTGTTGAAGAGAGAGCTCTTATCCCAGAAGCTGGACTCTTTGGGTTTATCATAGTAATGAATTTCAAAGACAAAATGAAGATGTGACATAAAAAGTTTGAGAGACATAGTTTTTGAATAATTTATCATTTTGTTAAGTATTACTGGAAGATAATTAATAAAAGGTATCGGTGGCACTCTCTAATGCCAAAGACCCCTCATAGAACTCACTTAATGTTTATATGCCCTTGAAAGAGTCAATATTCCTGAGGGAGAAAATCAACTCTGATTTGTTAACATGTAATGAGAGAATAAATATTATAAGGAGAGGTGGGCCTATTCTAATGAGGGTCTGGGGGACAAGACCCTGATTGTTCAATCTTGATCAAAGAGACTCACCTATACTTATACCATCTCATCTATGGTAATCTATACAAAATGGGGAATCCATTTCCCTCACACTTCTCTGAGTAAGCACAATGGAATGCATTCTACCTGATAGAATTTCTCTACTTTTTGATAAAGATATGTTTTCCCAGTGGGGTGCATCTGCCCTAGATTTCGTCTTTTAAGTAACCCTACCCATCAAAGATAGACTGAATAGTCTTTAAGGAATGAGGAAACAGAAGAAGGGAAAAATCTTAGCCTTAATTCAATAATTGGTTATTAATATAAAAGAGAATTTTTTCCTCTGAGAGAAAAAGATACTTAAATGTTTGAGGAAAAGATGGGTGATGGATAAGTTTCCATGGTGTTCCATTGTTATCTTCACAATGTCAAAAGAAGCTAAAAAAGACCTCTAGCATATGGGGTGGACCTTTTGTGGAAAAATTAAGGAGGGATGTGGACAAGAATCACATCACATGAGCATGATTGGATGAGTATGAACTGAATCATTAAATTCTCAAATCAATGAGATCACAGTCACATTTGAGTATTCGAATATATTTTCAGACAAAATTCTGAAATCTCTTCAAAGAGATGTCTTTCAAATCTTTCATTCTTATAACAGTGAGGAAATAATTACTCGCCATCAAAATGTTTAATGATTAGTAATTATAATATTTATATATTATATATAATTATAATAAATATAATACTTTTAAAGTGTTTCATAATTTTCACTTTCCATTTTACTTTTCCATAAAGAGATAATTATTTCAATTTTTTCTTAAAAATTTTGAGTTTTGTTCTTAAGTGTGCTAAATTTTATCTGGAACTACCTTTGCAATTTTTTTGGGAACTCTGTCAGTATTTTTAAAGCTGTGCCAATGTACATTCTTTTGTATTAGGAGCATTAAAAAGAACCTCAAATTTGAGGAAGCTATCAGCACATTTGCCTCTCTTCTGTGTTAAGGATTTGGTTTTGGTTTGTGGATGTTTGTTTCACCATCTAAGTCTGGCTTATTAACATTTTTGCTTTCTTTTTCTTTCATATTTATCTTTTTAAGCCCAGGTATCTTCAATAACAATAAAGGATGGGAATAGATTGCCTTTTATAGACATTTCTTAATGATAGATTCCATTTTCACAGTCACAAAATGGACTGAAAAATGTAGAGTTAAGATTCGACTGTGGTTTTTGGTCTGATTTCACAAAAGCATTTGATGAGAGAGTAAGATAACAGACTTAAAATTTTTCCCTAAATCAGGTATCTCATACATGTTCTAAGACCATATAAAATTCCTTGACAGATCTAAACATAGAAATAATGTTGTCCAGCCATGCTCCAAAAAAGGTATATATCAGGGCAATATATGCTTCCCAAAGGCATGTATCAAAAAGATAAACATTTATTAAGTTCCTACTATTTGCCAGATACTGGGTTAAGCGCTGGGGATAAAAAAAACAGAAAACCAGAAATCATTGTCCTCAACTGACCCTGGACTGGGCTTGAGCCTGCTCCTGGCGGGCTAAGCTTGGCATCTACTCCAATGGAATGTAAACTCTAATGGAATGTAAGTTTATTAGAAGAGTTTCCTGTGAGATAATAAATCACAGATTTAGAGCTGGAAGGTACATTTTATAGAAGAGGAAATCAAGGCTCAGAGTGTTTAAGTGATTTGCCCATAGTCACACTACTAGTGAGTAGTGAAGTCTTCTGACTTCAAAACCAGTACTCTATCCACTACGCTACATTGCCTCTCGATAATGAATAAATGGATAAACATATATTAAGAGCTATACTAAGCAGTGTGCTAAACTTTCAGGTTGCAAATACAAAAGCAAAGATAGACCCTGCACTCAAGAAGCCTAACAAAAGTAGAAATAATGACCAGAGAGGAACACTTTGGTCTGGAAAGTTATGGCCTTGATGAGTTGGGCCAGAGGGGAGGAGATTGACACACCCCATCCAGAAACAATGGCAGTTGATCTGATAATGGCTCATGATTTCAGAACTGAAGATAGAAAAGGATATTCTGGATGAAGTGAAGTGACTGGCAAGTTAGGCTGCTAAGGAGGTAGTTAGAGAAAAGAAAATGGGGAGAAGCAGACTTTCCAGAAATAGGGCTCCAGCAGAGGCAATCACCAATGAAGAGAGCAAGACCCTAGGGTGAAAGTTCCTCATGAACATGGTCTCTAATGTGAGGTCCAGGAGTTTGATGGCAAGGTACCCTGAGAAGAGAACATTCCTCTCTATCTGCTATCTGTATCTTTACAATGGTTATCCTCATTCCTGGAAAACTCTCCCTACTCATCTTTATGTTTCAGAATTCTTGGCTTCCTTCAAGACTGAGTTCAAATATCATCTTCTAAAGGACGTTTTTCCCAGTCCTCCTAACTGCTAGAATCAGTGTTCTAATCCTTTCTATGTACCATAGAACCCTTTGTAGTCTAGTGAAACCTATGGATCCCTTTAAAGAAAAATTTTTTTATATGCATAAAATAAAAATAAAATACTTAAAATTTTTCAAGGAAACCAAAATATATGTGATATCACATGTTCTATTAAAGCAATATCTGTGTATCTATTTTAGTCTAAATACCAGTGACAGTTATTAACATTGGAGTATATTTTATATTTAGTTACATTATAGATTGATGTCTCCATGATGAGAAGATAATCTGATCTATTTGTTTGGATTCTGGAAACATTCTTATCTCATCAACCAACATTTGTAAATCATATCTTAAGATAAGTTACTTCTGAAGCTATTTAATCTAACCTGCTTTATATTGATCCTTAGTAGTTGGAAGTATTCAAGCAGGTCTGATTTCTTGTCAGAGGTGTTCAAATCTTAGTTCTGCTACTTACTAACTTTGTAAATGGGACAAGTAATTAAATCTCTCTAGGTCTTAATTTCTTCATCTGTAAAATAAAGGACCTGGACCAGAATATCCTTCTGCTTCTAAACCAGTGATGCTCTATCATAAAGATGACTCCTGCAATGGAAGGATGGGAGGTTGGACTATCAGAGATCCTATAGACAGAGAAATTCAGTGGACCTTAGAGGCTATCTAGTTCAATCTCTTTGTTTTAAAGAGGAGAAAACTACATCTAAAAATGGTCAAATAACTTTCCCATTATTCATAGAGATATCAAGTAACAGAGTTGGAATTAAAACCAACTCACTCCAATCAAAATCCCATGCCCTTTTTCACTATATCATTATAGACATGAAGAAAACTATATATATATATATATATATATATATATATATATATATATATATATATACATGTATGTGTGTATGTATATACATATATATGTGTGTGTGTATGTATATACATATATATATGTGTGTGTGTATGTATATACATATATATATGCATATGTAATTGAATGAGATTTTGACTATCAACTAGCCCAGCCCCTCATTGTATAGAAGAAGAAACTGAAGCCTAAAGTAGTTAAGTAACTTGTCTAAAGTAATACAGAGGTAGGAAGTGGAAGAGCAGGAATTTAAATCTATTTCCTTTTATTCCAAATCCAGCACTCTTACCAATGTACCACCCTGCTGTCTTGACTATTAAGCTTTCTTCAAACCTAAGATTCTATGATTTCATGAGAGGGAAGTATTAAAAAGCATAGGTGATAGGTGCCTAGTCCTATAATAACATTGTTTTCAGGTTCTGCAGGTTCCAGTAAGTTACCCCATCCAGTAAGTTACCCCATTCTACTTACCACTCTTTGGCACTCATTCCACTTGTCCCTATCTCCAGATTTACCATTGTCTCAGATGAAGTACATGAGACATTGATTGTTACCATGTGTAATTTTTAATAATAGTATATTATTTCCAATTACACATATAAGTTTTCAATATTCATTTTTGTAAGATTTTCTCTCTCCTTGCCCTTCCCCTCCTCCTTGCCAAGACAGCAAGTAATCTGAGATAGGTTATACAAGTGCAATCATGTTAAACATATTTCCATATTAATCATATTGTAAAAGAAGAATCAGAACAAACTAGAAAAACCATAAGAAAAAAAAACAAATTCTAAAAAAGTGAAAATGGTGTTCTTCATCCAGACTCCATAGTTATTTCTCTGCATGTGGATGATATTTTCCATCTTAATTCTTTTAGAATTGTCTTAGATTACTGTATTGCTAAAGTCTATCACAGTTGATCATCATACAATGTTTAAATTATTATGTACAATATTCTCCTAGTTCTGATAACTTCATTCAATATGTAAGTCTTTCCAGGTTTATCTGAAATCTGCCATCAATTTTCTTCATTTCTTATAGCACAATAGTATTCTATTACATTCATATACCACAGCTTATTCAGTCATTTCCCCAACTGATGATCTTCCCCTTAATTTCCAATTCTTTCCCACTATAAAAAAAACTACTATAAATATTTTTGTTTATTTAGGTTCTTTCCCCCTTTCTAATGATCTTTTTGGGAAACAGACCTAGTAGTAGTAGTAGTAGTAGTAGTAGTAGTAGTAGTAGTAGTAGTAGTAGTAGTAGTAGTAGTATTGCTGGGTCGGGGGTAGGCAGAGTTTTATAGCGCTTTGAGCATAGTTCCAAATTGCTCTCCAGAATGATTAGATAAGTTCACAACTCCACCAACAAGGCACATGCATATTTTTGTGTGTGGGGGGCAATGGGTTTAAGTGACTTTCCCAGTGTCACACAGCTAGTAAGTACTAAGTATTTGATTCTGGATTTGAATTCAGGTCCTCCTGACTCCAAGCCTGGTGCTCTATCATCTATGCCACCTAGTTGTCCCCCCACATATATAATTTTTTTTTTTAGGTTTTTGCAAGGCAATGGGGTTAAGTGGCTTGCCCAAGGCCACACAGCTAGGTAATTATTAAGTGTCTGAGGTTGGATTTGAACTCAGGTACTCCTGACTCCAGGGCTGGTGCTCTATCCACTGCACCACCTAGCTGCCCCCACATATATAATTTTTAAAGACCTGAATTGACCATACAATTTAGTATGTATTGTCTTGTGAAATGTGCTACTTATAATTTATTTAATTGAAGAAGGTTGCTTAATTCATAGAATAACTTATTTTACTATAAAACTTCTTTAGCAGCCTGGGAATGGAAGTTAGCTTGCCAAAATCCCCAGCATAAAGATAGGCATTATTTTTAAAGCCTAAGAGAGTTTGTTGGTAATTATGTTTCATTTTTAATCTAGTCCAAGTGCTTTTTCAAACATGATTGACTGTTCTTTTGGAACAAGCCTTTGGGGGTAAACTTTGGAATTACAATTAAACAGATGAGAGCTCATATAAAGAGGTATTAAGGGACTTTCCCTCAAGGACACAGTAAATTGCTAAGGCTTAAAATCCTGGTTCTGGGTTTCCTTGCTTATGCTGAGACCACTAGTTAATTCTCTGAATGAATTACCCATATGGCTCCAGATGTTCCATGCTTACTAAGCACCATTGTCAAAGTACTAAAGTAATTGGCAGAGAGGCAAAGAGAAAGAGAATTGGCTAAGATGTCTGGAGCCCTGGATTTTGGTCCTGGTCTTCCAAGGGCTAGTTAATTGACTTTCTCTCTTGGCCTTAGTGAACTTGTTTGCTAAATTAGGGAGATGGACTAAGTGTTTTCTAAGCTGTCATACAGAATATTAGGGTCTCTCAGAGCAACCTAAGGGTTTCCAAGAAGTATAAATTTATACCATTGAATAAGCACCCAGCAAATCTGCTTTTCTGCTATGTTGTGTACAGTCATTCATTCACTATGCATTTATTAAGCTTTTACTATATCACCATAGAAAGGTCTGCTAGTTGGCTCAGTGAATGAAGCACTGGCGTTGGATTCAGGAGAGCAGGAGTTCAAGTGCAGTCTCAGACATTTACTAGCTGTTTGGATTTGGGCAAAGTCATAACTCTGCCCCATATCAAGACCATCTCCAGTCATCCTGATCTGTATTTGGCCACTAGACCCAAATGGCTTCACAGGAGAAAGTGAGGTTGGTGACCTAGCACAGATCCAGTTCACGTGCTGATCATGGCATCACCTTTCCGATGTCATGGTCTTCTTTGAAAATGAGGGACAAATATTACTATATCGTCAGCCAGGCTACTATGTGAAGAGAGGCAGGGTGGGTTATAAAGAAAGGCAAAAACGGTTCTCCTAAAGGAGCTCACACTTGAAGGAGGAAACAATTTGGGAGACAATATGAAAATAAATAAGTAAATAAATATATATATATATATATATATATATATATATATATATATATATATATATATAGAGAGAGAGAGAGAGAGAGAGAGAGAGAGAGAGAGGATGGAAAATGATCTTAGAAGAAGTTCTAGAGCAGGAGTTCTCAGTCTAGAGTCTGGCACACAATGAACTGCAAGGAACAAATACAATGACTTCACCACACTATTTCATCTTGATGAAAATATTCTTTTAAAATGGCCAGTTTAGGGGGTGGCTAGAGTACCTGAGTTCAAATCCTGCCTCAGACACTTAATAATTGCCTAGCTGTGTGGCCTTGGGCAAGCCACTTAACCCCATTACCTTGCAAAAACAAAAAAAATAAAAATAAAAATAAAAACATAAAATGGCCAGTTTAGAATCATAGAATATTAAAACTAGAGAGAGAGCTTAGGGATTCATTTCAATACTTCACTATCTCACCTACTTGCTCCCTCCTTCCCCCATAAACAAGTTAAAGATAAAGAAAGGAAGACTCTGGAAGAATAAGGTACATTCATAGAACTCACAAAGTTAGTAAATAGCAGAGATGAGATGAATTCAAGTCTTCTTACTAGAAAAGGGGGACATAAAGTCTTCAAGTATTTCACAGTTTTCAGAGATGGAACATCCCTCATCTAGTCAATACCTTTTATAGAATACCTTTTTATAGAAGAACAAGTTGAAAAGAGATTCAGTATTCTAGACAAGCATTATATATCTCAAAGAAAAGAATTAGGAGCAATGGAAGAGAGGGAGATTTAGTTTGATCCAGACGCTATTCATATGTAGTTGATACTCTGATTCACTGAATAATTCAATCGGAACATTTTCCTTTTAATGATTGTCCTAATCAGTTTCGGGTATTGTGTTAAGCCCAGGAGATGCTATAAAAAAGGCAAAACATAGTCTCTGCTCTGAAGGAGTTCTTAGTTTAATGAGGGAGACAACATTCAAAAAACTATGGAGAAACTATTCAGTATAAAGTTAAATTGGCAATAATCAACAGAGGGGAAGAGTTAGAATTAAGGGGGATTTGGAAAGGTTTCCTGTAAAAGGGAAGATTTTAACTGGAATCATCAAAAACCAGGGAAGCCAAGGGGCAGAAATGAGGAGGGAGAGAATGTCCAAAGGTCAAGACAGAACCTCTTGTTAGTGAGATCAAAAAACATATCAAAACTAGAAGGGACCTTAGAAATAGATGAGTGCATTGTTCAGAGAAGGACAATGAGACTCAGAGAAGGGAAACTACCCAAGGACATATAGGTAGTTAGTGGAAAGAAAATTACAAATCCCCATGTTTCCTCTCTACAAGTTCTTCTCATTATAGCATCAAGCCTAATTAGAGCAGCCAGGTAGCACAGTGGATAAAGCGCCTGCAGGAAGGAGGATCTGAGTTCTAATTGAATCTTAAACACTTATTTGGGGCCAGTCACTTAATCCTATTTTCCTCAGTTTCTTTATCTGTAAAATGAGTTGTAGAAGAAAATGGCAAATAATTACAGTATCTCTGCCAAGAATAATCCAAATGGGATCACCGAGAGTCAAAAACAACTAAATCCACTGAGAAACAGGCTACCAACTCAAGACTTGGTTGACTGAAATGACTCAGCAACAGCAACGAAGTCTAATTATTATCACAAAGTTATTAAATTTGTCTTCATTGGCTTCAGGGTCAATCCTCTTTTGCTAAGCAGGGAAGTTTAAATATTTACCTTTCCATCCACATTCAGCACCATCTATGAGAGTGGGTGTTCAGTAAACAGTAGTTAAACAAAAACATGAAGCTTTTGTACACAAAGATATCCAAATATGAACACATAAATGACACATTCAGTTTTATCATTGCTGACCAAAGGTTAGATGTCAGTTCGAATCAAGTTCTGTTTCTTGAGATTTTAGAATCCTACTATATCCAAGTGAAAGCGACATTGGAAACACCTAGTTTGACACTTTCATTGTACAAATTAAGGAAACTTAAACCTGGAGAAGATAAATTGAATTTATAGAATATGGAAGGGACTTTAGAGATGCTTTGGTCCATCCCTCTCTTATAGAACTTTTTAGTGCAGGATTGGGACTTGAATTCTGGTTTCAAGTCTCCTGGGACAGCATTTTTTAACTTCACCCTGAATATTTGTAAAAATGTCTCACAGAGATAATTTGCTTTCTTGAGTATTTATGTATTTGAGCCAAGGAATAGTTTACTCAACACTATGACTCATTTGTTTGTTTTCTATACACTCCTTTGACTTTTTCCCATATTTAGCTCTGGGTGAGGTCCTTGAGCAGACTTTTCATGTGTCTCGTTGGTCAGAGTTGATAGTATTTTGGGAACTGTTGAAAAAAAAATCCAATTAAATATCAGACCATTTCCAATAATAATCCAGAGTTTAGTCATTGTTTCTTTTTAGTGAGAACAAATTCCCGAATTAACTTTAGGCACTGAGATTTCACAGTGGCAATGTCTAAACCTGAATTCAGGTCAAGTATAATAGCAGATCATTGGGCCATTAATGATTTCTAATTCATGTCCATAAACCATGCAAAGTAGCTCAGACCCACAGGAACAGTGCTAGGGGAAATTAGGCCAAATCAGACTAAAAGAAATCAGGCTACAAGATGCTGCCTATTCACTACTCTCCAATAGTATGACATGGCATGGAAGGGGCATCACCTACAGGGTGGGTAAAGATTCCAGGAGGCTCCATCATTAAGAATATATTTCATATATATAATTAGAAGACTTCATTTCAAATTCTAATTTTGCTCATTTATTTTCTATGAGACTTTGGGAAAGTCATTTAACCTTTCCAAGATTAGTCTCCTTATTTGTAGAATGAGGGCACTGGACCAGATAGCCTTCAAGATTCTTCCGAGTTTTAAATTCAAGGATTCAAGTGGGATTTAGTAAAAATTCTCAATTCACAGAATCACAGAGAGGATTTTAGAGGTCATTTAATCTGACTAGTGCCCAACCAAATCTTCTCTCTACCTTATCTGCCAGGTGTTCAACAATCTAGAAGCAGTTTTTAAGCATGCAGTACCTGGGATTACAAAGGAAGACAAAAACATAGTCTTCCCTCAGGATGTTCACATTCTAATAGGAGAGACAACATATAAAATCATGCCATCTTTACACAAAATTTTAGAAATGGGAAATAATTTCAGAAGGAAAGACCTGAGTGGGTAGGAGGGATGCTGGAAGGGTAAACCAACACTGAGATTTGAGCTGTTTTGAAAGAAGTCAGGGAAGCTGAGAGGGAGGAGAAAGTGAGCATTCTAGACTTGGGTGACAGTTAAAAGGCAAGGAGTCTGGAGATGGAACATCCTCTTCTAGGAACTTCTTATAGGCTAACAGTGGAATTATAGAGGACATGGAGGCAAAGAAAAGTGTAAAGTTGTTTGTTATTGTTTGTCCTTCATTTTGGAAAGAGACCAATGACATCAGGAAGATGATGTCTTGACTTGCAAGTGAACTGGATTTAAGTGAGGTGGGGCCCTGCAAAGTCATTCTCTCCTCCAGTCATCAGAGTCCAGTAGCAAGACATGGGTCAAGATGACTAGCAGTGGCCCCAGATGCAGTGGGCCAAAAGTGTAAGGATACTGGAAAGGTAAGAAGGAACCAGATGTGAACGGTTTTAAAAAGGCAAAGGATTTTGTATTTATTGATCCTGGTGATAATAGGGAACCACTAAAGTTGGTTAAGAGTAGGTGGTGACATAATCAGCCCTGTTTCTGAGGAAGATCCCTTTGTCAGCTTGGAAGAGGACAGACTGAAGTGAGAGAAGAGACCTGAGGCAGGGAGACCAACCAGAAGTGTATGGCAATAGTCCAGGAAGTGATGAGGGCCTGAACCAGGGTAGTATCAGTGTGACTGGAGAAACGGGGAGGTAAAGGAGGCATAGTATGAAGGTAGAAACATCAAAATTTGGCAAAGAATGGATAAATGGAACATGTGCAAGGGATCACCTTACTAAAGACTTCCAGTAATAGGTAACTCAACATTTCCTGAAACAGACTAATCCATAGCATTTCAGTTATTTATTAGTAAATTCTTCCACACAGTATGATAAAATATTTCTCCATGCAACTTCCTCCCACATGTTCCTGTTTGTCCTCTGGGGTCAAGCCGACATGATAGCCCTGAAAGTACCTGAAAGCAGATATTAATTAATATATTTTCCTGTAGTTTCCTCTTTAACAAACAAAATGCTCTTCTTCCTTGAGCTTCATCATTATGATTCTATTTCTCTAAACTCACTTCAGTTTGTCTTCATCCTTCCTAAAATGTAATGCCCAGAATTAAACATAATACTCCAGATATTATTTGGCTAAGGTGGAATAGAACAGAATTTATCCCAGTAATTACATTTTTAATAATAGATCTTAAGACTATATTAGTTTTTTTGGCTACTATTGAGTTGCAGCTAGGTGGTGAAATGAAAAATACTCCCAGATCTGGAGTCTCTGCCACTTTGAGTCTTAATGAGTTTTTCAGGGCCCTAAGAGGTTAATTCAGAGACCCACAACCAAAATGAATGTTCAGAGGTAGGATCTGAACTTTCTAGTTCAAAGACTAGTTTTCTGCCCACTATCACATGCTACCTTTTGCAATTTTTTAAAAATAAACTTTTATTTTAAAATGTTTTTATATAAAATAGTTGATTCAACTTTATTGAGTTTGTAATATATGCACTGGGTCTGGAATCAGAAAGATTCCATGATCATGCTACTTGAGTGATTTTGGGTAAGTCACTCTACTGATGTCTGCCTCAGTTTCCCAGTAAAATTGGGTCATTGTGAGGATCAAATGAAATAATATCTATAAATAGCTTTAACATAGTGAATGGCACATAGTAGGGACTTAATTAATGCTCATTCTCCCTACCCTTTTTCCTTTCCCCTCTCTTCCCTTAAAGATAATTTTATGAAAATTGGAATGAAATGCTAGACTGACAAGATAATGCTATTAATTCTGACATATGAGATGTTCATAGATTTTGTGTAACTCTCCTTTTGTAGCTCTGCCAAGACTTGGACACAGAGCAAAGAGCAAGAATATACCCCTTTCTGTGTTTGTTTTCCCAGTATTTCCTAAACTTTAAGGGCATTTCTGGCTTGATTTCAGGACAAATTACTCAAAGTGCCTCAAACAGGAGGAAAACTAGGCAAGTAAGACACAGAGAAGTAAGTGGAGAAGAGGAAAAAGTGGGCCACATGGAGAGCAGATGGGAGGTTGTAAAGCAACTATAGGAGGTATTGCAGCAGGACAGTGGGGATGGTGCATGTATGAACTATGTCAGATGCAAACTCTTACCTGCTGTTCTGTTCTAGGCTGGAGAAACTAGTCTTCTCTTCCCTTTTTTTTTTATTAGCAGTTACAGATTTCAACTGTATCTTTTAAAACTGATCTTAGTCAATGGTGTTGTTTTATGTGTTTTTCCAGTATTTTTGTAATAAAGCATTAAAATACAGATGACTATTCAAATTTACACCAATTCTGTTTCTTTGAAAATAGAAATTAAATGGGGGATGGGAGGTGAGTAGCTTTTTGTGCCAGTGTACCTGGTTGGGAGTTCCAGCCGTATAGTTATGGGAGAGTATAAAGTATATTGGAGGAGAAAATTTGGGTCCAGATGCTTTCTGATATGAGCTGATGAGAAGCCCTAGCTGCAAACAAAGTTCAATCAAGCTAAATATAACTTTTCAATTACTAACTAGCTTAGTGTCAGTTGGGGATGTGAAAAGAAAACAGCCCCTGGGGATGAGTGAGCTGAAAGACAGGCCTCCATTAAGGAAAGAGTGAGGAAGTTTCCATCCCCAAACTACTCCCCTTCCCCCAACATACTGACAGCTAAGCTTGTATTGCTCACAAAGGCTATCATTTATATTTTTAAAATATTAGTTCAGAAGCAAAAGAGATTTCTTTTGCCTGAGGGAAACAGGAAAGACCTCATGGATAAAGGAATACATAATAGTAATAATAATAATAATAACTAATGGCATTTTTATAGTCTTTAAGGTCTGCAAAGAACTTTAGAGATATTTTCTCATTTCTCAACCTTAGAAGCTAAGTGCTATTATTATATCTATTTTCAGATGAGAAAACTGAAGTAGACAGAAGTTAAATGACTTGCCCAGGCTCAAAAAGCTAGTGAGTATCTGAGACTAAATTGAACTCAGGTCTTCTTGATTCCAGGCTTTCCCCTTTCTAATGAATCCTCCATACTACAGCAAAGATAATCTTTCGAAAGAATTGATCTAACCATCTCAATTCCTTTCTAAAATATCTTCACCTCTATCTCAGTTAAATACAAATTCCTCAAGCTAGCATTTAAAACTTTCCATAGTGTAGTAATTCCCCAACTCCTCCAACCCCTCCATAAACACTCTACACACTCTACACATTCTATGGGGCATCTGAATGATGAAGTGCATAGAGTGCACAGTCAGGAGTTATGAAGACTCATCTTTCTGAGTTCAGATTTGGTCTCAGACACTCACTAGCTGTGTGAACCTGAATAAGTCATTTGATTCTATTTATCTCAGTTTCCTTGTTTGTAAAATGAGCTGGAGAAGTAAATGGTAAATGATTCTAGTGTATTTGTTTGTCAATTGGGGTCACAAAGAGTTAGATATGACTGAAAATGACTGAAAAATAATACATTCCTTGCTCTTACTAAACTGAACTTTGAACTTTTCTTTGAATTTGGCCTCCTACTTCCCACCTATGTGTCTCTGAACAGGACATTTCCATATGTTTGGCATGTGTTCCTTTAATACTTCAAACTTCTATTTCTTATCTCCTACCAAAAAAACCCCTTTATTCATCCCTTCAGTTATTAGTGGTTTCATCTTCTTCCCTTCCTCCTCCCTTCCATCTTTTTCTCTCTCTTTCCTTCCCTCCCTCCTTTCCTCCCTTCCTCCCTTCCTCCCTTCCTCCCTTCCTTCCTTCCTTCCTTCCTTCTTTCCTTCCTTCCTTCCTTCCTTCCTTCCTTCCTTCCTTCCTTCCTTCCTTCCTTCCTTCCTTCCTTCCTTCCTTCCTCTGGGTGGGCAAATTCTAACCAGGTCAAAATCATTCCTTTTACAAAAGCAGACTTTTAAGAGAGAGTGTTCAGAGAGATGACTTACTGTTTTAACTACAGTGCTCTAACAAAATAAGGGCAGGAAAAATGTGCCTCAGCCTCATTCAAACCTGGATGCTTCCTTTGCATACTCAGTTATTTCGGGTCAGGACTTGCTTAGTAGGCGGTTCCCAAAGATGTGGAAGATGGAACAGTATAGTGTAATGGAAAAAAAAAGCACTCAGGAGTCAGGAGTTCTGAGCTCTATTCCTGGATTCACTCACAAATTATATAATCTAGGTAAATCATCTAACCTCTGTAGGACCTATATTCTTCATCTTTGGAGCGAAAAAAAACCTTTTCACTTATTAAATTCATAGGTATGTTGCAAAGGTAAATGAAAAGCTCTGTATAAGATGCACTGTGTGAATTCTTTGGAAATTTTATTTATTAATTTATTTATTAATAACCATGGCCAATATATTTTTCTATATGAATAACTAAACAGACTAATGTCTACCAGAGAAAATAATAAGTAAGTTTATGGTGCAGAATTTTGTTTACATTTCAGTTGTGAAGGATAGTTTTTAGTTGAATGGCATCCTGAAGTAGTGGATAGAGTCGGTCTTGGAATCAGTAAGACCTGGCATCAAGACCTGACTTTTTCTCATTCTGGCTATATGAACCTAGGTAAATCATTTGACTCCTTAGAGTCCCCAGGCAATTCTAAGAATATAAGTGGTGGAACAAGTGCCAATCTGCATTTCTAAATAGAATTTCTTCACCTGGAATCCATTGTATCAGAAAAAAATTACAGCTCTAGTCCAGAAAAAAATTTTTTGTTATCTTAAGAATTTATTCCTGGATAACTATTAATGTGGGACACATTTTCTTGGACTAGACCCTAGATCTCCTATCTTCCAGGTTAGTGCCCATTTTATTTTACTTTGTTGTCTCTAGTACTGGTAGGCAGTAATGACTCTATATTCAGAAAAACCTATTTCAAGTTAATAGTACATAATTAAAGTTAACAAAAGCAGCATAAATGGAACCTAAGTACTGAAGCTTCTAATTGCTCTTCTCTGGAAATATCAACATCCTATTTCCTCTTTCTCTTTCTTTCTCCTCCAAAACAAATCCTGTATTGAAGATTCACTGCTATGGAGATGACCTTGAGTTCTTGAAGGCAAAGTTAGTCAAGTACAAGTTGAAAAGAGACCAGTGATGCAATTAAGATGATTGTAAATGAAGACAATTTTAAATAGCAATTTAACACATATTGAAAAATCATTAGATGACACTGGTGTTAACTTATAAAGAAGGGCTGGGCATGATAGCACACACCTGATCCTGGGGAGACTAAGACGGGTGGATTGCTTGAATTCAGGAGTTCTGAACTTCACTGGAGCCATGTAGTCAAGTAGCCATGGCAGGATGGCCTCATCAAACTAGCACCAGTGCCATCAGTTACTAAGAACAGGGGATCACTGGCTACCTAAGTAATGGCAATTTGTCTCAGATCTGAAACCATACAACTCATACACCAATTAATAAGTTGAAGGCAAAGTTATAAGTTGCCCCTGCATTTCCAACTTTGGCAAGATATGATAACCTAGTCTCCAAAAAAATGAAAAGAAAAAAAAACAAAGAAAATCAATTAGCTAATAGATGCAACAATTATGTAAAATTGCATATACTCTTAGTTGTAATCACTTCTTGTTTTATTTAAATGGTCAAGTCATGAACAAAATACATTTCTATTTTTTAAAAGACTCATCACAAGCTTGGTTGCCAGATGATGAATATTTTGGTCATAGAAACTAAAAATCATCTACTAAATAATAGAAGGGTTGAAATATGAAATGGTAGAGTTATAGTCATACTGATAGAATTAGATATTCTTAAAGTGTTTCAATATTTGTCCCTTAGCTGTTGTGTGTTTGTAAAAGAGAAAAATTTGAGTATATAGAATTAGAAAAAGAGAAAGAGAATGAACTCATGAGTGTTTACATTAATGAAGAGAAATAGAAATACATGATATAAAACATCAAACAACCAAATAAATCACTATTTGTCTTTGAAATTAATGGCAATTAATAATATACAATTAATTTTTGGAAGCAGCTGTATCCTATTCTTTGTTTTTCTGAAGCTTATATTAGTATTGTTTGCACTCTCTAAACATGATCAATGAATATCAAGAAAATGATCATTGAAAGACAGAAGAGAGGTAACCCAAAGATGGTGCACACTTAGGTTGTTAAAGACTGAAAAATTTAAGCTGAATACTTCCACTACCACTGTCTTGCTGATAGTATGGAGCTCTAGTTTTCAGGTAATGTCACAATCAACATGATGTAGTGAAAAGAGGAAGTGGGGTTTAAATAAGAACTTTGTTTGAAACTCTTTACAATCCCCTGGATTTCAGGAGATGTATAAATTAATTCTACTAAATTTTTTTTAAAAAGCATTCAACTATTGATGGAGAGAGTATTTAAAGCTAAAAGGAATCTTAGACATCATTTAGTCCAACACCCTTGATTTACAGACAGGGAAAAAAGATCCTAAGAAGAGAAGGGGCTTACCTGAGGCCTTATAACCCCCAAGTAGCAAAAACAGCATTCAAACACAGATTTTTCTGATTCCAAATCCAACAACTTTTCTGTTGCATATTTTGCATAACTATGAATAGTAATGAGGTGTCCATGAGGTAGCTATAGAGAATAATGAGGTCCCTCAAATGTGTTTTCTACATATTTCAAATACAGTTTTGACCACAAGTAACTTTCTCCCACATAGTATTGATTTTTTCCGTTGAAGTCAATTAGAAGAAAAAATAAGCACAAAAAAACCTGAGGACTTAAAAAAAAGTAGATGATTACTTTAAAAAAATCTGAAACGCTCAAATTAACAGCATAAGAAATTGAAATCTGGGGGTAACTAGGTGGCACAGTGGATAGATCACCAGTTCTGGAGTTAGGAGGACCTGAGTTTAAATCCAGACTCAGACACGTATTAATTACTTAATTGTGTGACCTTGGGCAAGTCACTTAACCCCATTGCCTTTCAAAAACCCAAAGGAAAAAAAAAAGAAATTGAAATCTTAAGTAACCCAAACTCAGAAATGGAACACCAGCAAACTATAAATGAACTACTATAGAAAAATGCTTCTGGTTCAAATAGATTTAGTACCTTTTCTCTCTGTTGTTGGTTAGTATCTGTGTATTTTTTTTTATTTTTAATTTTCCACCCAATCAAATGAGCACTTTATATTAGTTTATAGTCTTAGAAAACCATCTGGGGGCATTGAGAAATTACATCACTTGTGCATGGTCACACAACTGATTTATGTTATGGGCAGAGCTTAAGCTGAAGCACAAGACTCCAAGACCACCCTCTCTCTATTATATTTGAATGACTCAAGTAACACCTGTTAGAAGTATTTCCAAGAATTTTTTTAAAAAGTATTTTATCAAACTCCATTTAAGAGACAATATGTTTTGGGTTTTTTTGCAAGGCAAAAGAGACAATATGTTACTGTATCCAAACCAGAAAGGAGTGGAGAAAAAGACCTATAGACTAATTTCCTTAATGAGCATTAATGGAAAAAATTTTTAAATCTTAGTAAAAATGTTATTAACAATATATATAGGGGCAGCTAGGTGGCACAGTGGATAGAGCACTGGCCCTGGAGTCAGGGGAACCTGAGTTCAAATATGGCCTCAGACACTTAATAATTACCTAGCTGTGTGGCCTTGGGCAAGCCACTTAACCCCATTTGCCTTGCAAAAACCTAAAAATCCCTATATATATAATAATTATTAACTGTGATCAAATTAGATTTATATTATACAAACATGATTTAGTATTATTATATATAAATAAATTGTTGCTTGATAGAATATGTTGTTCATATAATAAATTATAATAACTAATTATATTATCATACATTAATATATTGTATTTCATAATATATAATTAATAATATAAACAAAAACTATATGATTATATCTGTAGATAAAGAAAAACCCTTCGTTCAATATTATGAAAATCAGATATCTAAAAATAAGCACTGCTAAAGCAAAATACTGAAATCTCATCCAATAAATATTGGGATAAAGCAAGGATGCCTCCTCTCTCCTTTGCTATTTGAAATGTTGATTATACAATAGAACACAAAGAAAACTAAAATTATTAACAATTGAAAAAAGAATTGAACTTACCCCATTACATGACAAGAGAGTATCGTTAGAAACCCCTAGATAATCAGCAAAGAAATTAATCAACATAATTAATAGTTTTAGAAAGGTAGCAAGATTTAATTCACATATACCCTACAAACCCAGAAACAATAGAAAGGGAAATATAATTCAAAATGACTACAAATGCACCAAATATCTCAGAGCTAAGTGATCAATAAATACTAATACAAACTCATATCACTCTTTATAGATATCAAAAAACTAAAAAAATAGATATTCAATATTCTTAATTGAAGATATACCACCCAACAAAAATTATAATGCCTAAATTAATTCATAGATTTATTATTTTACCAATCAAAATGTCAAGGAGTTAATAAAATTTATTTGAAAACATGAAAGGGCCAAAATTCAGGGGGTTCACTTCTTATTAAAGGCTAAGTTTAAGTGCAGAAACCTGGGAAATCATGAAATAAATAAGCAGGAATGAAAGAGGTATAACATTTCAAGACCTCAAATTATATTATAAAGTTATGATCACTAAAACTGTTAGATATTAGTTACAAAATAGAAGAGTAAATTGAGGGAATATACATTGTAGTCAAGATCTAATAGTACGTAATAGTACAAATAGTACATAATAGTACAAAGTCCAATAAAACCAAGAATTATTCGGGTACAAACACTTCTGGGAAAACTTGAAGTCATTTTCTCAAGTCAAGTGCTTTTTCTATGTCAAATACTGTGGTTAAGTACTGATGATAACAAAGAAAGGCTTTAATACTTCTTGCGCTCAAGGAGCTCACAGCCAAAGGGTAGACAACATTTGAATATAGTCATTATTCAGATAAGATACTTGCAGGTTAAACTGGAAGATAACCTCAGAGAAAAGGCACTAAGATTAAGAAGGACTGGGAAAGGCTTCTTCTAGAAAGTAGAACATTAACTAAGACCAGAAGAAAGTCAGGGAAGCCAGGGGGCAGAGATGAGGTGAGAAGGAATGGGGGACACTGAATAAACATGTCTGCAGTCCAGAGATGGAGTGTCTTCCATAAGGAACAGCAAGGAGGTCAGTGTCACTGGATGTGGAGGCAGGAGGAATATGTAACAAAACTGGAAAGGTAGGAAGAGAGCAAGTAAAGGAAGGCACTGAAAGCCCAACTGAGATTTTATATTTGATTCTGAGGTGATAGGGAGCTAATGGAGTTTATTGAAGAGGGATATGATGTAATTAGATCTGTACTTTAAGATAAGTTTGATAGCTTAATGAAAGAAGAACTGGAATGGGAAGTCTATCCTGAACTCAAAGCAGACATCAACCAGCAAGCTATTCCAGTAAACTCAAATGTGAAGTTGCACCAGATTGGTGGTAATGCTAAATGAGAAGGAAATTTGAATGAAAGATGGGGTAAAGGTAGAAACAGTAGTACTTGTTATCTAATTATATATGGGGGGAAAGGGGAGGAGGTGAATGTGAGGGAGTAGAGGAGGACACCTAGATTGTGAACCTGGGTAGGAAAATAGTGGTACATGACAATAATAGAGAAATTTGGAAGAGGGAAAGATTTCTTTTTCTTTTTTTTTTTTTTTAGGTTTTTCTTGCAAGGCAAATGGGGTTAAGGCCACACAGCTAAGTAATTATTAAGTGTCTGAGAGTGGATTTGAACCCAGGTACTCCTGACTCCAGGGCCGGTGCTTTATCTACTACACCACCTAGCTGCCCCCTGAGGGAAAGATTTCAAAGGGAAAGATGTTGAGTTCAATTTGAGACATATTTAATATGTTTATAGGACATCTAATTCAAGATGTTGGGAATTTGAGACTAAGGGTCAGGAGTAAGGTTAGGCCTGGACAAAGCAATATGAAATCATCAGAAAAGAAATAATAGAACTCATGGAAGTTGATGAGATCACCAAATGAAACAGTATAGAGAGAGAAGAGAAAAAGAGTCCAGGAGAGAGTCTGATAGGACACCCATGTTAAGTGACTGTTACCTGGATGAAGAACCAACAAAGGAGACTAAAAAGGATTGATCAATTATATTAAGAGGAGAACCACAATAGAATTTGTCATGGAAACCTAGAGAGAATGTCAAGGAGAAGAGAGTGATTTACAGTGTAAAAGTTTGGCAGAAATTAGATTAAGACTAATATCTTATACCACAATCTACAATTAGCTATACATGGATAATTGACCTAACATAAAGAAATTAGAGGGGGAGGGAAAGGAACCTTTTATACTATGACCAGGGGAAATTTATTAACCAAACAAGGAATAGAAATCACAATAAAGATAAAGTAGAAATTTTCAATTTCACAAAATTAAAAAGATCTTTCACAAACAAAATCAGTGCAAGTGGACTAACAATAATAATGTGTGTCCTTTTTCAAAGAAGACCATGACATTAGGGAAATGATGCCATGACAAACTCTTGGATTGGATTTGAATGAGGGAGTGCTGTGCTAAGTCATCAACCTTACTTTCTCCTCTAGAGCCATCTGACTCCAGTGGCCAGATATGAATCAGGAAGATTAGAGATAGTCCTGGATGTGATACAATCAGAGTTAAGTGACTTGCCCAGGATCACACAGCTGGTAAGTGTCTAAAACCAGATTTGAACTCAAATCCTCCTGACTTTAGGGCCAGTGCTCTACCTATTGCACCATCTAGATGAGGGAAGAAAGAAGACATTTGCATCAAAATATTTTATTAAAAAGTCTGATATCCAAAATACATATATATGGAATCAATACAAAATACAATATACAAGGTCATTACCCATTGATAAGTGAGCAAAGAAAATATGAGCAATCAATAGTCACAAAATAATGGGCCATAAAAGAAAAATTTTTACAATAAGTGTTTCTGACAAAGTACTCATTTCTAAAATATATAGAGAACTGAGTCAAATTTATAAGAATACAATATAAGTATTCCCCAATGGATGAATGGTCAAAGGACATGAAAAGATAATTCTCAGATGAAGAAATTAAAGCTATCTATAGTCATATGAATTAAATGTTCTAAGTTATTATTGATTTAAATTAAATGAATTGAATTGAATTAATTAAATAAATTTAATGAAATTAAAACATACCACCTCATGCTTATCAGATTGGTCAATATGACTAAAAAGGAAAATGATTAATGTTGGAGTGGGTGTGGGAAAACTGAGACATTAATGGATTGTTAGTGATGTTGTGAAGTGATACAACATTTCTGGAGAGCAATTTGGAATTATGACCAAAGGGAAATAAAATTTTGCATACCAGCAATACCACTACTAGGTATGTACTTTGACAGGGTCCCAGGAGAAAATAAGAATATCAAGATCAGCTACCATCCCATGGTTCAGCAGATCCTAGAAGACAAAGTTTATGAAATTCTAAAAGACCCCATAAGGAGATCACAAAAAAGGGGTAAAAAAATTTCCATATATGCAAAAATATTTATAGCAGTTTTTTTCATAGTGTCAAAGAATTGGAAATTGAGGGGATGCCCATCAATTGGGGAATGGTCAATTGTGGTATATGAAGGTGATGGAGTACTGTTGTTCTATAAGAAATCATAATGGACAAGACTTCAGAATAGCCTGAAAAGATTTGCAGAACAGAACCACAAGAACATTATATACGTTATACACTACAGCAACATTGTACAATGATCAACTATGATGAACTTCTGCATTTCAACACCACAATTCTAAAAGATTTGTTATGGAAAACACCATCCATATCCAGAAAAGGATCTGTGGAATTTAAATGCAAACCAAATCTTACAATCTGCAATTTTTAAAACTTTGTCTTATTATATCTTTCCCCCTCTGTCTTTTTTCCTTTTTGTTTTGATTCTTCTTTCACAATGTGATTAATATATATATATATATAATATATGAAACATGGTTATACATGTATAACCCATATTAGATTACTTTCTGATGGGGGAGGGGGATGGAACGGAGAGAGGAAGAAACATATGAAACTTGAAACTTATGAAAAATGATAATTGAAAACTATTTTTGCATGTAGTTAAAAATAAATATTTTTAAAATAATTAGATTATTTCATTTCCATTTATGTTTGAATACTTTATTCAAATTTTCTATTAATACTTTGTTGAATATTCTCAATATTTCATTACTCTTCATGTACACTAAGGTCATAGCAAAAAACAAACCTTTTTGTGGGAGCAAAAAAACCCAAACTGGAAACAAAATGGGGGACTATGGACATGACAGAAAAAAGCTGTGTAATATGAATTAAATACAAGTACTATTGTGCAGTAAGAAATGATGAAGAATTCATATAAACATAATAAGATTTGGATTAACTGATGTAGAATTGAGGTAAGCAAATAAAAGATGGAGAATGATCTATTCAAAGACTCTAAATGAAGACATTCCTAAAAGCCATTTAAGTTTTTTTTACAAACTTCTCTCATCACATTTTTATTTTATTTATTTCATTGTTTTTTTAAATTTTACAATTCCCCCATCTCACTTCCCTCCCCCAACCCCCACAGAAGGCAATTTACCAGTCTTTAAATTGTTTCCATGCTATACATTGATCAAAATTGAATGTGTTGAGAGAGAAATCATATCCTTAAGGAAAAAATAAAATATAAGAGAGTAGCAAAATTATATAAGATACCTTTTTTAAAAAAATTAAAGGTAATAGTCTTTGGTCCTTGTTCAAAATCCATAATTCTTTCTTTGGATACAGATGGTATTCCCCATTGCAGATACACTAAAATTGTCCCCGTTTATTGCACTGATGAAATGAGCAAGTCCATTAAGGTTGATCATCACCCCTATGCTGCTATTAGGGTGTATAATATTCTTCTGGTTCTGCTCATCTCACTCAGCATCAGTTCATGCAAATTACTCCAGGCTTCTCTGAATTCCCATTCCTCCTGGTTTCTAATGGAACATTAGAGTTCTATAACATACATATACCATAATTTGTTCAGCCATTCCCCAATTGATGGGCATTCATTCAATTTCCAATTCTTTGCCACTACAAACAGGGCTGCTACGAATATTTTTGTACAAGTGATGTTTTTACCCTTTTTCATGATATCTTCAGGATATAGACCCTGTAGTGGTATTGCTAAATCCAAAGGTATGCACATTTTTATTGCCCTTTGGGCATAATTTCAAATTGCTCTTCAGAAAGGTTGGATGAGTTCACAGCTCCACCAGTAATGCATTTAAGCCATTTAAGTTTTGATTGATTGAAATGACAAATCTCACTCCTAGAAAACAGATGATGAAATATACTTCACATCTCTCAGCAGAAATTTAGGTTATTGTGAGTGGGTAATATGATAAACTATGTTGATTGGTTTTGCAGAATCATTTTTTCTTTTTTTTATAAAGGAGATTCAAGAAGGGAGAGTATTTATCATGAAATAACTGTGGTGTTAGAACAAAAGACATTACATAAAAATCACATCCAACAACCAACCAAAAACCAGAGTGATTTTAAAAAAGAAAAAATAGACATGGGGTTATAGTGTGTGGAAGGAAAACATAGTCTGTGAGCTATACACAACTCATACTAGCAATTATGGATATAGAAATACTTTATTATCAACTATAAGGGTTTGTTGCAATAAAGTTAGAGCTTAGATAAAATTTTTATTATTTATTCAAACTCTTATAATGTCCAATGGCACATGGAAGGAGTGTTTGAGGACATCAGGGAGAGGTTCTGTCAGAACTGAAAACCTAGAAAGAGGCAGTGATTGTGTCCTGAAAAATGTAGGCAAGTGTTTTCTCAATGTAAGGACCATACCTGAGGCCAGCCTAATAATATGCTCCACATTTCCATCTCTTCCTACTTGCCTTGGCGCTCCTTTAGTTTTACAAAGAGGTAGTTGGTATTGGGATTGGAGGATAACTCAGACCAATTTGGTAAGCTTGTCAGGGTCCCAGGAAAATATAAGAATGTCAAGATCAGCTACTATTCCATGGTTCAGCAGATCATAGAAGATTAAGTTCATGAAATTCTAAAAGACCCCACGAGCATTTCATAAAGTAAATGACAGAACTTGGAATTTAAATTGGCTATATAATCTGTCCCTATATCAGATCTGTCCCTAGCTAATTTGTCCAGCATGTTGAGCAATAATCAGCTCAATTAAACATTTGTCAAGTTCCTTTTATGTGCAAGATACTCTTCTAGGCACTAAGGATACTAAAATGGAAACAACACAGGTCCTGACCTCAAGAATCTTTGATTCTTTTGGTAAAAGAACATATAAATAGATTAAAATTTTTTTATTACTTAAATTGATCTCATTGATATGTGAATTTTCTGTAATGATTCATGTCACAACCTATCATTTCCTTCTCCTGTGAGGCTACTCTTATCCACTCCATTTTGTAAATCTTTTACAGGGTGTCCAACCAATATAACAGGAGTCTGGTTCTAGTTTTCTTGACATTTCATGCCTACTACTAATGGAGAATATAAACTGTCCATTTGTTATCTTTCCCTCTCACCACTTAGACTGACTCATCTTCTATTCTGATCACACATACTTCTAATGAACTACTTTACCTTGACTCTTTTGTATAATTCTTGGTTGGTAATGTGTTGTAATGTATGTAATACTTATCATACACTTCTCTCTTTCCTTTTAGATGTCACTCCACTTAAATTCTTCAGAGATTGATCTTCTGGTGCCTAGCCATGTAATATTTCTGGAAGGATAAACTTTGTATACCACCAGAAAAACTGAGGAAATTCTAACACTTGAACAGATAGGGAAGGCAGTAAATATATCATTCATTCATTCATTCATTCATTCATTCATTCATAGAGGAGTTGACACCTGGTCTGAACCTTGAAGGAAAACAAGAATTCTGAAAAGAAATGAGAAGGTAGTTCATTTCAAATATGAGGGAAAGCTTCTGTAAACACACAGAGATGGAATATTGAGTTCTGGAAGTAGCTTATATAAGTATTCCAGTTTGAACTACACTAGAATATAAGCCCTTGTATGAACTATTTCATTCTTTGCAATTTTTTTCCCCACTGCCTAGAAGATGCTTGCTACTTAACAGTAGTTAATTGATTGGAACATAGAGTGTCTGAAAAGTGATTATATAAAATAAAGTTTTTGACCACAGCATCAATGAGTCTCAAACTTAGGAAATTTAATTTAGCAACAATGAGAAATTAATCATATAATCCAATATGAAGGACTGATTGAAGAAGAGAAAGATTAGAGACAGGAAGTTATATATGGTAGTCTAGGTGGGAGAGGTTAAGATCCACAACTAGGGTGGTATCTCTGTGAGTAGAGAAATGAGAATAAATACAAGAGCTATCTCATAAATAAAAGTGACAATATTTGCCATCTGATTAGATTTGGTAGGTGAAGTAGATAAAGGTGTAACTCTTTAGTTTTAAAATAACTCTGATTTTGCCTACTGGAATCAAAAGGATAATGTTGCTATAAATTGAAATAAGGAAGTTTGGAGCTATGGGTCTAATAGAAAGATAATCAGTTTCATTTTGGATTTGCTGAATTTGACATTCTTACAGTACATTCAAATAAAAAATGTTTAGCATGGTCTTGTAGATGAAGAACTGGATTTCAGGAAAGAGTGATAGGATTGATAGGATATACAGATACTGATCATAATCACAAAAATGAATTTTGCAAAGCATTTCAAATATATTATTACATCTGTATATAGCAGCAACCCTGTGAGATAGGTCCTGAAGGTATTATTATTCTCATTTTCAGATAAGAAAACTGAGGCACATAAAGGTGAAATGATATACGCATGACCTACAATCAACAAATAATGGTGGGGGGGGGAGAGATTTTTTAATCCAGGTCTTTCTAACTCCAAGTCTAATGCACTTTCTATAATACTATGTTCAAACCGTCATTTGTCTATTGATGTTATTTGAACCCATATAAGAGGATGAGATCATGAAGAGAAAGAACATAATGATGGGAAAGATATGGGTACAGGACAGAGTTTTGGAAAACACTGATTCTTAGTAGGTTGGAGATGATGATCCAACAAAGAAAACTGAGGAAATATAGTCAGATATGATCTGGAGTGAGCAGTATCATTTGAAGTCAAGGAATGTAGAGTATTCAGAAGGAAGGTATAATCAAAAGTGTCAAAAGCTGCAAAGAACCAAAGGAAAATGAGAAGCAAGAAAAGGTTATCAGTTTTAGCAGTTGAGTTCATTAGTCACTTTTCAGGGAACAATTTTAGAAGACTAATAGTCTCAGAAGTCATATTGTAAGGTTTGAGAAGAGAGTGAATGGTGAGACAATGAATATAGTTTACTAGTACTTTGGCAGTAAAAAAGAAGAGAAATTCAGGATGATTGCTTGAGTGACTAGATCAAATGAAGAGGGTTTTGTTCTATTTTTAAGACTAGAGAAGCTTTGAAAATGTTTTGTAGATAGCATCAGAAAAGAGCTGATGGTGAGATTAAAAAATGAGAGAGGAAATAATCAATAGACCAAGGTCAAGTAGGAGATGATAGAGAATTGGTTGAGAGACACAGCGAGATCAGCTGTGGGGAGGAGAGAATGAGGAATTATCTAGTGGAATAAGTAAGATATGGAATAAGTAATGATGGACTTCTGTAAATGATCACATCTTTCTTAATAAAAATGTCATTTGTTGAAAGTGAGGGATAGTTTGGAGAAGTTGGGGGGGGGGGGTTGAAGGAGTAGACTTTGAACCACCACTGCAGAGAGCATAATGGACAATCAGGAAAGAGGAAAAGGATTTATCAGAATTGGTGAGGGTCCCCCTGGTAGATTTTTACCACAAATGTTCAATAGCTAGGACTTTAAATCAGAGAAGGTAGGGGGATGAGAGGGCATAAATTATAAAAGGACAAAGGCAAAAGGCAAAGAGTCAAGCTAGAGGAGAGAATATTTTTAATTAATATTTTTTCTAATTAATAAGCATTTTTTCTACCTCCTACTTCCCCTATCATTGATGGGGGGGAAGAAAAATAAAACTGATATAATAAGTATGCATTGATATCTAAAACTCAAGATGTCCAAATCTTTCCCTGAAAATCCTTTCCTCTTCCAAACTTGCCTATTGCTATTGAGAGCACCACTATCCTCCCTGCTTCCTGGGCTCCCAAGCTATCTGTCATCCTCAACTTTATACTCTCTTACAGCCCTATATCCATTCTGTTGCCAAAACCTGTTGTAGTTTGTCTGGCATATGCCTTTTTTTCTCCTCTGCCACTGTCATCAGCCTAGTGCAGGATCTAATCTGGTCTATGCTATAAATTTTTCCTCACTCCAGTTTATCCTTCATTTAACTTTTAAGTTAAGTTTCTAAAGCACAAGTCTTATCATATCACTCTCTACCCAAAACTCTTATCTCCTCCAGGATCAGAGATCTAGAGATAAAATTCAGTTTCATAATCTGCCCCTCCACCTTCCCAGTCTCCTCATACCTGTCACCTCCCTTCCCCTTGTGGACTGTTTTGTATGATCCAGTGTCATTGACTTCTTTATTATCCTTTATTATCCCAACTCTTGACATTTTCTCCGTCATTCATGTCTATAAGGCACTCCCTCCTCATCTCTGCCTCCTGTTTCCCTAGCCTCCTTCAAGTCCCAGTTAAAATATCATCTTTTATAGGACAGTGCCTTCCTTCTATGGATGATATTCAATTTATCTTGAATATAGTTTTTTAATACACAGATTTATTTTTATGTTCATTGAACTGAGTTCCTTGTGAGCAGAGACAATCTTTTGCTTTACTCTTACCACCCCCCCAGAACTTAGTGTCTGATAAACACTAGGTGATTAACAAATAATGACTAAATGACAAGTAAAACAAATATCAAAATTGGTAGCATCAAAAAATGTGTATGTAAGGTAGTGAGGAATCAATAAATTGGGGAGTGACTGAACAAATTATGGCACATGAATGCAGAGAGCAGAATCATATCTGACTGGTTAAAAGTAGGAGAAGCAAGTTGTGTCAAACCAAAGGGTCATGGACTGGGAGAATCAGATGAAATAGAAGAACTAGGGACTGCAATAAAGATGAAGAATAGGTTTGGAAGAAGAAAGACAAAGATGAAGGACTAGAGATCATGATGAAAGAAGTGATTTTAGAATTCAAGATTATAGAGGTAGCATAGACTGGGATGATGATGAGTTTAAGGTGTGACCATCCTATGGATGGTTCAGTAAGATCTAGGTAATGGAAGTTGAGGAAGGTTATGAACTGGGAGGCTAGAGTATTCAAAGGAAAAAAAATTAAGTTTATCAGTATGAGTGCCAAGAAAAAGATAGAAAGATGATGAGTTAGGTATTGAATACCTTGAGGAAGGAGGAAGAGTGACCTCAAGTTCAATAAAATAGATCTTCATGTATCTAAACTAGGTGAAGAATAGAATGAAGAGGAATCCTGGGTGAGATGAAATCCTTTGAATGGTCCATTTCCAGAAATTTCTTCAGAACATAGGGCATGGGGACCCAGCTAACAAGTATAGTTAACCAGCTAAAAACATCCTTCATGGGACCAAGTCAATAGCAATGTGACATGGAGAAAGCACTGGACTCTCAATGAGGTCTTGGTTTGGTTTGAATCCTGACTGTTACTCATTTGTTCCTGTGACATTGGGCAAATGACTTGCTCCCTCTGGTACTCTACTGTTCTGACTATGCCTGGAGATTCTGAATGATGAGAAGGAAGCTCTAGCGCTGGGTCCAAGGGGAACAGGAAGGAATCATATACCTGCTCTTGTCAATGCTTCTAACAATGTGCTTTATGTAATGTATTAACCAAATAAAGTCAGCTAGTAGATTCCCAGGAAAACTGAGAGAAGGAACCATGTGATACCTACACTGAAATTCTCCGTGATTCCCCTCTCTGCACAAACTACCTTTTATTTATTTACATACATTACATACATACATACATACATATTTATTTATTTGTTTATTTATTTATTTTCGTACATCTTTTCTATGCTCCTTTTTGTGAATGCTGTCCACCTCTACAGCAAGGGTTTCTGAACATTTTTGTTCATGGACCCCTTTGGTAGTTTGATGAAACACATGAGATCCTTCTCAAAATAACATTTTTATCTAAAACTTTTAATTGAAGGAAATGCTAGATATCAGAAGTTAATGAAAATAAAGGTATATTTTTCCCATCCAAATTCACAGATTCCCTGAAATCCATACACAGATTGAAGGTTAAGAATACCTTTTCTGCATATAGAATATAAACTCTTCAAAGTCAGAGATAGTTTCAATATTTAGTACAGTATCTGGTACATAGTAGTAGTTTAATCATGTTTGTTGGTAAAAAGTTTAAAGAAAAGGAAAGATAATGTTCAAAAATATTGATAGTGACTCTTTTTATAGTGTCAAAGAATTGGAAATTGAGGGGATGCCCAATAACTGAGAAATGACTGAACAAGTCATGGTATATGATTGTGATGGAGTACTATTGTGCTATAAGAAATGACAAGTAGGATGCTTTCAGAAAAACCTGGAAAGCCTTACTTGAACTGATGAAAAGCAAAGTGAGCAGAATCAAGAGACCATTATATACACAGTAATAGAAATATTGTGTGATGATCAACTATGAATGACTTAGCTATTCTCAGCAATACAAGGATCCAAGATAATTCCAAGGGACATTTGATGAAAAATGCTCTCTACCTCCAGAGAAATGATTAAGTTTGAATGCAAATCAAAACATACTTTTTTTTTTAGGTTTTTTTTGGCAAGGCAATGGGGTTAAGTGGCTTGCCCAATGCCACACAGCTAGGTAATTATTAAGTCTCTAAGACCAGATTTGAACTCGGGTACTCCTGACTCTAGGGCCGGTACTCTATCCACTGTGCCACCTAGTTGCCCCATGTGCCACCTAGCCACCCCATGTGTCATCTAGCCACCCCCAAATCAAAACATACTTTAAAAAAACCAATTTATCTAGTTTGTGTTTAGTCTGTGTTTTCTTTTGTAACATGACTAATATAAAAATATATTTTGCATGACTGCATATGTATATACATACATATATACACATATAAAATTTATAGCTAATTGTTTGCCATCTCAAGGGGAAAAAAACCCTAAGTCACAATTGTTTTTTACATTTAATTTAAAAAATTTACAAAAAAAATGCTTTTAGATACATTGATTTACAGCAAATAAAGGTCTGCTTCCATGGGTCACTGGTCCTGAAATAAAAAGGGTTTTATCAGTCATTTCAACTCCTATTAGGTATGTATAAAGGCCCTGGTCTACCTGTGTTTTTACCCTTGTCCTTCCATGGCTCATGCTCTGCTAACCCTACACCTATTTGCCATCTCTAATCCTAGTCCGAAACTACTGAACAGTCTCTGGAGGAAGTTATATAACTTTGCCTGTACACTAGGGTCATTTATGCTTGGTGAGTGAAAGCTGAGTCTACAAAATTTCCAGAGGCCCTAGAGACCTTTAGAATTGCAACTTAAAATACTTGGGGAGATCAAATTCAAAAGTCAGCAATAGATGTACTACAGAAGGAGCTGGAGGATGGCTCCCACCTAATGCTCTAATATAGTTTACATCTTTCCCCCTCAGGGACTCCCTTCCAGTCAGACTAGCCTACTCTCTGTTCCTCCTACCTAACATCACAATTTCTGCCCTCCCTTGCCTTAGTTTCCTTTTCATATAAACACAGGGTTGTTTACATCACGTTTCCCAGAATTTTGAAATGAGAAAATGGTCATGAAAGCCCTTAATAAAAAATGTCATACAAAAATAAACTACCATATATTAAGATTAGAGCCAGCATGGCATTGTGGATTGTGTGCCAGACTTAGAATCTGAAAGATGGGGGCTCATTTCTGAACTCTCTTACTATCTGCAAATCTAGAGATTAAGTGCTCAGAGTCATACCACTAGTAAATGTCTGAAACTGAGGTCTTTCTGACTCTAGGCATAATCTATCCATTGCACTATCTAGCTGCATCTAAAAATGGGGAATAGAAATATACCTTTTTTTGCATTTTAGCCCCTTATTTAAAAAAAAGAAAAGTTCAAATTCCAGTTTAAGAACCCAGCCTGCTCTAGCACCTTAACAGGCTTATTTAAAAAAAAGAAAAGTTCAAATTCCAGTTTAAGAACCCAGCCTGCTCTAGCACCTTAACAGGCTTGATGGAAAATTCAAGTGAGATAATGTATGTACTTTGAAAAACTTTAAAGTTCTATGTATGTATATATCTGAATATGTGAATTTATATATCAGTTTTAATTAGAGTTTGAAACTATCTTCAAATTCCTGGAATTAGGGAACACAGAAAAAAACTAGCACCTTGAGCAATACTGGATAGCGCAAGGCTAAAATCAAGTTTCACACTAGGGAGATAGTCATCATTCTTTTTAAAGCTCATCTCTCTGACATGAAGTAGTTACCCAGTAAATTATATGGGCAATAACATTTTCTGCTCCCCTAAATTCTGTGTGACTTGAATATAACCACTCCTGTACCTTGTTTCTACCTTAAGAGTTTACTGCCTGTACCCCTTCTTCCACTGTCTTTTGAGTTGCTGAGGCTTCTGTCATAGTTCTTAGATCGGAGGAGATTATAGATTTAGAAGTGGAAGAAATCTCAAGGTCATCTAGTTCAACCATTTCATTTGATAGGTAAGAAAACAGAAGCCTGGAGAGGCCAATTTGTTCAAACAGGGAAGAACTTTAGAGACCATGTATAATTCCTTCATTTTTACAAATTAAGAAACAGAGGGCTAGCAAAAGTGGGGGATAACACAGGATGTATATTATTAAGCTAGATGGTAGTTTCTAACTGTGGTATCATCCCCATTAGTTATCACATTGCTCTGAAGTGGTCATACAATTATAATAGCTATCATTTCTTTAGTATTTTATATACCAAAAATCCCTGGGAGGTAGATGTTAGTATTAATCTCCATTTTACAGATGAGTGAACTGAGGCAGACAGTGGTGAAGAGACTTATCCATGGTCATAAGGCTGGGAAGTATCCAACATTAGATTTGAACTCAGATCTCCTTGACTCCAGGTCCAATGCTCGCTCTACTGTGCCATCTAGCTGACTCGTTGTACTAGATTGTCAACAATGTTTGGTGAATTGCAAGTTCCAAGAGGGCAAGAACTTTGTAGCTCATTTAGTGCCCAGAGAAACAGTGTAGGCTTTTAATTAAAGTTTACTGAATGAATTTAATGAAGTAGCAAAAATAGAATTTGACCTAGGTTCTATGACTCCCAGAGCCAGTGTCCTTTCCAAGAGGTTGAGCTTGTTTTTAACTACCTTTGATTTAGATTTACACAGTCTCATGGCTGTGACCTTACCAATACTCTATAATAGCTGGCCAGCAGCATCCAAAAGCCTAGAATTTTCAGAAGACAAAGCAAAAAGCCTTTGCTCTTTAGTACATGGACTTTGATGATAACTGAATGTGTTGGGGTGTGGTACCTCCAACATTTAACTCCTTTGATTACTCAAGGTTTTGGACCCTGAAGTCCAGTCCCAAAACTGCTTATATTGCAGTTTCCCCAGCTTTCTTAGAAATTTTATTATTGGCAATGTAATCAATCAAACAATAAACATTTATTTTGCCAAGCCTTGTGTTTAGTCCTAAGGAAGTAATACAAAGTATAGAACAACCTCTCCTCTCAAACCTTCCTATGGTATAAGTCTGAAAACAGAAGATCTAGAAAGGAATCCCAGCTGTTACCACTTATGTGACCTAACATAAGTTATTCCACCTCTATGGGTCTTAATTTCCTCATATGTAAAATGACCTGGAAGGTCCCTTCCAATTCTTAACTTTTCTCATCCTATGTCAGGCTTTTGAACTATTTTTTCCTATCTGTGCCTAAGAAGGTAAAGAGTCTTTAGGATGTAAGTAAACAGAAAAGTGTTCGCATCTCATTACCCTATCAATCAGCTCCAAGTCACAATCTGCTATGGACCAAGGCAGACTTGTATCCATTTCTCTGCTTAATCAATAATCAATCAATTGGCAAATATTTATTAAGCACCAACTATAAGCCAGACATCGTATTCAATACATAAATATTGAATTAACATCCTGTACTAGTACTCTAACCTTAAAGTGAATGAGGAGTTTGGGGTAAAAAGTGGAAGAAAGAGGAGTCTAGTCTTTTTATTTTCAATTTTCTAGTCTAGTCTTGTTCTATGGCTGACATAAAGCAAAACTCTAATGAAAACTTACTTATCTGACATTCTTTCTAAAGCTCCCAAGAAGATCATAGAGCTAGAATTGGAAGGAACTTCAGAGGTTACCTACTCTCTCATTTTAGAGGTGAAGAAATTTGAGATTTAGGGAAGTTTAATGACTTGTCCAAGATCACACAGGTTGATAGCATCAGATTCAGGGTTTGAACCCAGGGCCTCTGACTCAAGAGCCAGACCTGGTGCTTTTTCTGTTATCTCCCACTGCTTCTTCTTTATGGCTAGCCAGGAAACTCACAAAAGACTATTTCTTCCTTGGGGTCTATACCAGGTGAACACCAAGGAAACGGGTTAAAAGGACAGTATGCGATACATAGATAGCAGGTGAGGAAGTCAACTCTTAGGGATCAGGAGCAGAAAGCACTGGATCTGAAGTCAGAAGACAGGTTTAAATTATTATTCTGATATTTTCTGGATGATCTTGTTGTTTCACCTCTACAGCAAAATGAAGAAAATATTTGAACTATATAATTTTCAGAGTTGTCATAAAACTAAAGTGGGTTAAGTGGATTCAGAGTTAGTTGAATATCAGATCTCAAGGAGATTTCCAGTAGCATGTCCCAGGTATGTGTCTTTGCCTTTCTGCTATTTGACATCCACATTTGACTTTCTTCTCAACAGACTCAGATAAAAACATATATAGTTTACAATTACCTAGCTGTGTGGCCTTGGGCTAGCCACTTAACCCCATTGCCTTGCAAAAAAAAACCCTAAAAAAAAAACACAAAATAGGGGAATGTGGCTATATGGCAGTTAATCTAGCAAAAGATCTAGAAAGTTTTCATGGAGTGTAAATTCAATGAATCAAATGAGTAATGTGGCAGCGAAAAAAAAATCTAATACAATCTTAGACTGCATTAAGTCAAACAGCATCCAGAATATAGGGGATGAGAGGCCTACTATTCTCTGCTACATCTGAAGTATTATATTTGACTCTGGGTACCATATAGGGGGAAGAATTTGCTAAAGAACATTCCCAGACCAGGATGGCTCAGGACTTTAAAATCATGCCCTTTTGAGATCAGCTGGAGGAACCAGAGATATTTAGACTGGAGAAAACTTAGCAGACAGGATTACTGTCTTCAAATATTTGATGGCCTCTCATGTGGAAAAGCAATTAGATTTGTTCAGGTTGACTCCATAGGGCAGAGCTAGAAGTAATGGGTGGAAGCTGCAGAGACATAGGTTTAAATTTGTTGTGTGGGAAATTTTCCTAGCGATTAGAATTTGCCAGAAGTGGGACAGGCTGCCTTGAGAGGTGAGTCTAGATGAGCACTTGGTGAATTTATCATAAAATAAGTTCTTCCTTCCTTCTTTCCTTCCTTCCTTCCTTCCTTCCTTCCTTCCTTCCTTCCTTCCTTCCTTCCTTCCTTCCTTTCTCTCCCTCTCTCCTTTCTTTCCTTCATTTTTTTCTTTCTTCCCTCCTTCCTTCTTTCTCTATTTAGTTTTTATTATTGTTCTTTGTTTTTATATCATCTTCATTTCCAGATATATACCTCCCCCTTCCCTATCCATTGAATCATTCTTTATAATTAAAAATACTTTTTAAAAGAAAGAGGAGTAAAAATCAATATATCAATGACAATGTTTCATGTCTATGTAATGCAAAATGGAGGCATTTACATTTTCTCATCTTTTCAATCCATAAAGATTTATTAAATGTCTGGTATGTTATCAGCACTGTGCTAAGCACTAGGAATATAGGAAGAGGTAAAAGATAGCCCTTTCCCCAAGAAGCTTGAAATCTAATGATATCTAATAGTGATACAGTGATATAGCATTCACTATATCCTAGGCCCTGTGCTTCATAATTATTATCTCTTTGATCCTCACAACATGAGGTTGAGTGGTTTCATTATCACCATTTTACAGATGAGGAAACTGAGGCCTAGATTTCTAATCCCTGTGTCACTATAATTACATAGATTCTTTCAGCCTTTTGTTTTGGACATAGATTCTTCTTTCAGTTGGGTGTTTAGACCAGGTTACCTCTGAGTTCCCTTCCTTCCATCTCTGAGATTCTGTGATAATCTGAGGTACCACAGAAATGGGAAGCCCATGGAAATTCAGACTATAAATTCATATTATTTTTAACTGGGTCACTTTGACCCTGTTCTACCATTTCTGTAGATTACTGCATGACTGCTAAAGACATTTCCTTTCCTGCTTTAATTGCCTCCTTTGCTAAATGGAAAGCATATGCTTAAACTCCAAGGCAAGTGGGCTTGAAGCTGTCAAAAAGGGTGAGGAGGAGTACTGCCAGAAGTGTTTTCCTCACCATCATTTTGCCAGGAGGTAGTGCAAGGTCATTTCTTTCTTAACAGATTACACTTGTTGTAAGGTTTATTTTATTACAGTAGTTTTCACAGACTCTAAAAAACAGCTTCCTACACTTGTTGCCTCTATTTTGTAGCTGACATTATAGCATGTTAATGTTTGCAAATAGCTTTACAGATTTTTTTTTTCTGTTTGATTCTCACATCAACCCAGGGAATTGGAACTATAATTAGTCCTATTTTACAGAGGAGGAGACTGGGGCAAACAGAGTGATTTATATAGGGTCTCACAGTTATTGATATTTGAGGCAAGATTTGAATTCAGATACTCCTGATTCCATAACAAGCATGGTCTATCCATTGTGTCACTTGAATGCCTGTTTTATTTCTTTTCTCATAACTTATTTTTCAAATCCTTGTATTCTGGCTTCTGATATCATCATTTAACGGAAAGTGTCCTTTACACGATTGCCTGTAATCTCTTCTTGATTTCTCTGTAATATTTGACATTACCCTCTTGCAAATTCTTTCTAGATTGTGATGACAATGTTCTTTTTTTAATTCCCCTCCCACCTGTCTGATCACTTCTAATCAATCTACTTTGCCAGATCCTTCCTACCAGTAATGAAATTTTGGTGAAGGGGAAACTGGCTCAGTGAAACCACACCCATGATCACAGTTAATCAGAGCTGAGACTCAGACCTAGGTTTTTGATTTCAAGTTCAAGGCTTCTACTATGCCTCAGTTTCTCTTTATGTGAAATAAGAAGGTTGGAATTCATCTCTCAAGTACTTCCTCTTTCAAAATCCTGTGCTCCTATAAATAATCTTAAGGGATATCTCTATGAAATTATTATAGCATATGTCAAAATTTGGTTGCACAGAGAAGTCCATCAATATTGTACATCAGTTTCATGATGGTGTACATGCCCAGGTTCTGGGTAGTGGATGATGTTCTTATGACTTCCTAGTCACCAGTGGAGTGAAACAAGGCTGTGTCCTTGCTCCCATCCTTTTTAGCATGTTATTTTCAGCCATGAAATCAAATATCTTCATTGAGGATGAACATGGCATCAGATGAACACTGATGGTAAATTCTTCAGTTGGGAAAGGCTATAAGCCAAGACCAAAGTGGAGGGAATCATTGGTGCATGATCTTCTGTCTGTAGATGACTGTGCACTCAGTGCAGCCTCTGAAGCTGAGGTGAAACAAAATAGGGGTCGGTTCTCTGCTGCTTGTGCTGATTTTGTCCTAACAAATAACACCAAAAAAGACATTGGTGCTCTATCAGCCGGCACCACACCATCCATATGTGGAACCATCAGTTACAACAAATGGAGAAGTTTTGAGTATTGTGGACAAATTCATTTACCTTGGCAGTGTTTTTTGCAATAAGGTATACATTGACAATGAGGTTGACACACACATTGCCAGAGTTAGTTCAGCATTGAGAGGCTCTGAAAGAAAATGTGGGAGAGAAGAGGTATTAGACTGATTACCAAACTGAAGGTCTACAGAGCCCTTGTGCTGACCTCATTGCTATATACCTATGAAACTTGGATATCACTGAATCAGGAAACTGAATAGCTTTCATTTGAATTGTCTTAGGAAGATTCTGAAGATCACCTGACAGGAGATAATTTCTCAAGGTCCTTTCTTGAGCTAAACTGCCATGCATTCAAATGTTACTATAGAGAATGCAACTACAGTGTGCTGCCACATCATCAGAATGCCAAACATATGCTTGTCAGAAGCACTATTTTATGGAAAACTCATACAGGGCAAGCGCTCATAAAGGGGTAAGAAGAAGCAATAATGGGACATCCTAAAGTTCTCCTTAAGAAGTTTAGAACTGATTATGCAGCATGGGAAACACTGACACAGGACCAAACAGCATGGCTTGCCTTCATCAGAGAGGGTATTGTGCTCTATGAGAAAGGCAAAATTGAAACAGCTCAGACAAAACATGAGTTACACAAGTTTAGAGTAAACACTCTAAGTTTTTGTGCCCAACCTGTAGAGAATTCTGAGCTCATATTGGTCTGCTCAGCCACAGTCAGACACACTGTAATTTGTCTCTAATATAGTGATGTCATTTTGGTCTTCTATAAGGAAGGATAAGAAACAATTAAAGCTTGGGTAACATATTATCTCTCCTCACTACTTATTCAATCCTTTTTCTTAGGTCCAGCTCAATTTCTATATCTTCAAGTAATTCAATTAAAATATATATTAAACTTGTGCTATGTTTAGTATAGTGTGATAGATGCCACTTCCTTCTACTAATGCAGGGCATCATTTCTGCAAATTACTTTGAGTTGCTAGGGTACTGAGAAATGAAATGATTTGCCAGGGGTCACATAGCCAGTATGTATCAGAAGCAGAACTTGAATCCAGTCCTTCTGCTTTGAGGTCAGCTCTCTATCCAATAAGCAGTAAGGTAGTGTAATAGACAGATTGTTGGCTCTGGAGTCTGGAAGACTCATCTTCTTGAGTTCAAATTTGGCCTCAGACGCTTACTAGCTATATGACCCTGAGCAATTTACTTACCCTGTTTGCCTCACTTTCCTCCTCTGTAAAAATGAATTGGAGAAGATGGCAAATCACTTCAGGATCTTTGCCAAGAAAACCACAAATTGGGTCATGAAGAGTTGGACATGACTGAACAGCAACTCTATTCACTATTCTATTGCTGTTTCTGTGATGTAAAGTTTATTAAATTTGAACATATATGCATAAGTGATAGGCTTTTCTAATAGGGAAGATAAGTTGTGTACAAATAACAGTTTAGCCAGGTGTCAATTAGTGCAAATAATGAATCCCCTCAAGTGATCATATCTATTTGAATTCATACTATTCAAAGTTATAATTACATAAAAAATAGTAATTAGTTCCAGTCCAATGAAAATATGCAAAGAAAATTCATATAAGGGATGCACTTCAGGAAATTCATTATTTACACACTAAGAGGGACCTAGCCATAGTACAAAAAATAGAAAAGAAACAAATGAATAGATACTACATCAGACATTCTGGAAGAGGTCTCAGGTTGTCTAGTCCAACCTATATTTATGTAAAAATTGCCTTTATGAGTACTGTTTGAGGTAAGAGGTTGAGAAAATAATTTCCGACTCCTTGAGATTAGGAAAAGCTTCATGGAGTGACCTTCTGGTACCAACCCAGCCCACAGTACTCTCTCTCCTCCAAACTCCTCTATGCATTTATAATCTGTTACCTCCTGGGCACTTAGCATCTGCTACCTTGTCATCTCAGACCTTTAGTTTTCTTTGTCCATAAAAAGAGATTAAAGTAGATAATCTCTACCCCTTTCCAACTTTAATATAGTATAGTGTATATGATCTTTTTCATCATCCTTCCAGGTCAACTCTAAATGGTCATTCTCAACTCCTCTCTCTTAATCAGTATTTTCTATCACCATATTCAATTAGTTGCCATATCTTGTCACTTCTATCTTTATCACATTTCTTCTATATACCTTATTTTCCTCTTTGGCATTGCCACCAATTTAGGTCAGACCCTCATCACGTCATGCCTGAAATAGTCCAGTCACCTGTTTGTTGGTATTCCTGCCTCAAGTCTCTCCCCACTCCAATGTATCCTCCATCCACCTGTCAAATTCCTCTTCCTAACCTGAAGTCTGGCTATGCCATCTCCCCCAACCCCCAGTTTCTCATTCAATCAATTCCATTTGTTCCATAGTGCCTCCAAGATTAAATATAAATCAATTTGATTTATAAAGCTCTCTGTAACTTGATCCCTTCCTACTTTTCCAGGCTTTGTACACCTTATGCTCACTTCCCATGAGATACTACTGCTCTCCAGTGACACTGACACTTATTGTTTTCTTTGTACTAGACATTTCATCTCCTGAATGTGGGTATTTTTACTACTAGTTCTTCGTGCCTGGAATTTTTTCCCCCCTTATCTTCACCTTCTAGTTTCCCTGGTTTCCTTCAAAACTCAAATTCCACCTTCATCAAGAAATCTGTCTCTGTTTTCTTTAATCTTAGTACCTTCCCTCTGAGATTATATTTAATTTATCCTGTATGTACCTCATTTGTTCAAAGTTGTTTTTGTGTTGTCTCTGTCATTAGATTATGAGCTCCTTGAAACCATGAACTGACTCTTTCTCTCTCTGACTCTGTCTCTCTCTCCCTCTTTTCTTTTGTTTTTTCTTTGTATCTTCATCACTTAGCCCAGTATCTACTATATAGCAGGCATTTAATAAATGACGATTGTTTGAATGACTGATTGGGGGCAAGCTACTTGAAGGCAGGGGTCATAGCCTTCTGTTTCTTCTATAGGATATTACACATTCCACCTTACTACCATTTACAATTAGTTTAAGTTCTGTCATTTCTACCTTTAGAACACATTTCCTAACATATCTGTTTATATGGTTAAGCATTTAAGATAGGTGGCAGAAAGTTAATGGTCAGTTAGGAGCTAACTGTCAGACCCAGGAGGGATGGGCAGGTTCTTAAGTTCCACTAATCAGACAGTTGCTGCCCCCAAAAGAAAAAGCAAACCCTTCTTCCAGGGTTCAGATACCAGTTCCAACATTTACACACTGTGTTAACTATGGACAAATTTCTTCATCTCCAAAACTCAATTTCCTCCTTTTTAAAAAAGGACTCTCTGCCTCATGGGCTTGTGAGGAAATCATTTTATAAAGCACTATATAAATGTGAACTGTGATTATTTTTTAAATTTATTTCCCTACTTTGGTTATTTTGACTAAATACAAACTAGAACAGAAGAGCAAAGGAAGTTCTAAAAAAATTGCTATGATAAAGTAAAGATAGATACCTTCTGCCTAGGAGGAGAGGGAGGTGACACTTGGTCTGGACACATTGGGGAAGCTATGACATAGTGTATAGTTAGAGACTTTAAATGTCAGACCCTAGGTTCAAATTCCAGTTCTGTTACCTTCATGATCTTGAGGAAATCACTTAACATATTAGGATTAGTTTTCTTATCAGTGAAATGAGTTCTCCCTTTCAATTCTAACTTCTACAATCCTAGAAAGGAACAGAAAGATTTCAAAATTTAGATATTGGGGTTGGGAAGGTTCATTACAGTCACAGGTTCCTATGAACAAAAGCACCCTGGCAGGAGAGGACAAGGTAGGAAAAAATAATGATGATGACAAATTACACATTTGCACTGTCCTTAGAGCTTTTAAAAAATTAACAGTTAATGAGAAACATGAAATCTTTACTCTCTTCAAAGCCTAGCAGTGCAGGATGAAGAAGAGAGAAGAAAAACAACCATTTGTAGCTGAGATCAGATCAAGATAGACATTTCCTCCTGCCCTTCCTTCTGTTTATACAAACATGTCTCCAAAAGAGTTGCCATAACAATTCTAACCAGAGAATAAACTTGGACCTTCCCACCTGCCTTCATTTCATTCTGAATCCCCAACTTTCATCTAATGGACAAAATTAAAACACCAGTGATAGTAATACAATTATAATTAACTAGACCTCCAGCCAATTTAAATCACCCATTTATTGTCTATAGAACTACTCCCAAATGGGATGATGAGTCCGTCATCACTGGAGATGCTTAAGTAGATGTGGAATGACTACTTGTGGAGATGTTATAGAGGAGAATGTTTGGATTTGGGGATAGATGTCCATCTTTATCTGTAAAATTTGGGAGTAGGACTCTAAATCTATTACAATTCCTTCTAATTCTAACTCTTTTATACTATGATCCCAAAAAATCTGAGGTTCCTTCCTACAAGTGGTTTCCAGGACAATAAGCTGAATAGATGACTGTAGCAAGGGAAAATGAAGGAATGCCTGTCCATAAGGAAGTTACAATCTAATGGATAAGAAAAGAGAACATTTTGCAAAATAAATAAATAGAATTGCAACAAGAGCCTTTAAATAAGCTTTGCAAATAATAGTTCAGAACACTGTTTAAAAAATTCCAATACTTTACCACTGTAAAATGCTTTCATCCACAATATCTTATTTGACCTCCCCAAAACATGATAAAATACAAATATTATTTCTGTTTCATAGATGGAAAAAATGAAGGTCAAAGGCTAAGAGATTTGGAGCTGACAGAACTGAGACTCAGAAAATTCCAGAAGTTTAGAATTGGAAGAGACAATTTAGAATGGATAGTTTAGTTTGTGTGATACAAATGAAAGGTAGGTATTTCCACACAGATTATCTAAACGTCTAAATGTGCTATAGATCTCTGAAATCTCTTTCTCTCCAAGGGCAGTTATAATTTCTTTTTTGAGTGGAGAAAAAGAATGATTTGCTCCTTCTCTTGCCTATCTTAAAGAGGGTTATTATCTTAGAATGATTTCTCTTCCAGTATTTTAGGCAAGAGTATATGAGTCTAGTTTAGAAAGAAAACTCTCTGGTCTTAAGGGAAAGAAGGGCAGCACTTAGTTTACATTTACCAGCTTAGCTTCTTCCCACTAAATATACATTTCTCAAAAGAACATCACAAATAGTGAAGAGCAAGTAAACCCATCTATCCAGGAAAAATAGCAAACAGAAATAGAAATATTATAGAGTAAAATATATGAGAATATGCATAGTAGTAATGAACTCTTTAGCTGGCAGTGAGGTGAGATATTATCTCAAACTAAGTGAAAGGACCTGCTTGCTCCCACAGAGATAGTTCCTTGTCTATGGAAATCTGGGATATGTTGAACAACCAGCCCTTTAATCTGGTACCAGCTTCTCTCTTAAACAGAAACAAAGATTTGTGTTCTGCATTCTTCCAGTTTGCAGTCATTTCTCCTCTGTGTGTGTGTGTGTGTGTGTGTGTGTGTGTGTGTGTGTGTGTGTATTTGTGTGTGTGTGTGTGTGTGTGTGTGTGTGTGACTTAATGCCTCAGGTTAAGTTCAAAACCCAAATGCTGGCTGAATACCATTCACTGCTTTCATTTATAAGATATATTTCCAAGAGTTCCTAGGGCTAGTGATTATACTTATACTTCAAAAAATTATATTGCATTGCTCTTGGACGGCACTGACTTTGGCCCTTAGGACAACAACTATTTTCACTTTGCAATTTAAGCAATTAAAGACTCAGGAGTTTAAGTGATTTAATCAAAGTATTAGAGCAGAATTTGGGTTTAGAATCTGTGGTTGTTTTTGTTTTTAATTTCAAATCAAGTGTCTTTTCCACTGGGCTACACTGTCTTCCATCTTTTCATCTTTAATTGATTATTGGGGAAAAAACTCTCATTAGAAATGCTACTTTGAAATATCTCTTTATATGAAAATAATTATCTTTTCTGCTGATGATAAAGATGGTGGTAATGTTCTTGAGCTGAAAACTGATCTTACCTTTCTCATTCCTGGGTTCCACCTACCCTAACAGAAGTTTAAGGATCCATGTAGAAGGTAAATCCCAGGAAGAATTTTAGAAATTAGGAAAAGATTATAGTAGTGCATAACAGATTTGCAGTTTCCTTTTTATTGTATTTTGTTATGGAAATGCTCAAATTAAAAATAAATTTAAATTAAATATATTATTCAATTAATATAAATTAAATAATTAATATGGATTAAATAAAAATTAAATCTAAAATAAAATAGAGCAATTAGGGGAAGATTGAGGCAAGGAAAAATTATGGAAGGGAAAACCGATGACTAACAAGAGTATAAGTATGGGATCAGATAGCTATATGAGACTATTCCAGAAGTAACTATCTTGGAAGATTTAAATGATTGTTCCTAGTAGAAAGTGTCTTTGTTCCAAGTCATGATGAAGAAACCACTCTAGAGCAGAGAGTATAAAATAAACTGTAAGCATGGAAATTACAAAATATTATGAAAAAATCATGAAATGAGGGAGGGTCATGTTGTAATGACAAAAGGAGACAAAAGGTCAGCATGAGGTTCAGGAAAAGGAGGGTGGAAAACTGTCAGTGTAATACTATGGACTGTCCAAGGGGTATAGTGCTTTGAATCCTTATAAACAATCATCTCTTTGGACACCATTTGGACATCAAAGGGCTCTTGTACACCTTTCCCATTGTCAGTGAACATTATTTGAGCTCGTAATGATTTGTTGGGCCATTGCTACTGTTTGGGATGTGTGAGTGAGATATCTCATCTTCAAGTTACATTCCAAACAGTAAATTTATCTGTTTTAACTGATGCATTTCATTTTTGTATCTCTAGTACACAACACAGTTCTTTGGACACAATAGGTGCTTATAAGTGCTTGTTAATTGATTGATCAGGAAGGAAACAAGAGTAGAAGTACCAAGGAGAAAGCATGATGAAGGCATTAGCAAGGCTAACCCTGTGTCATTGTCTGGTATCAATCTATACTTAACCAAAATTGTTAAGCAGATTGCTAAATTAGAGTCAAGGAACTATGGGAAATAAAGAGAACTGGAGGGGAGACTCCAGGAATTGGTAACAGTGGAGAAAAGACTTATTTGCTCAAGAATTTTTAGAGTCACTCATCTTTCCAGCCTGCCTTGCCTACAAAGAGTTGCTAAACCCAAGCTGGTCCTGGCATATCCTAGCTTCTGGCAGGTTGATACCTCTAAGGATCAGGGGGTGGTGGGGATATGGCTGCCTCCAGATAAAAGCAAGCCATATCAGGATACTTGCTGTGCATGGAAACATGTCAGTTCATATAATCAACTCAAATACTTGCACCTAAACCCCTCTCAATAGTTTTATCAAGACTAGCTTTTGGTTCTCCTCTCAGTTCCACTCCTGATTGTCTACTCTCTAATCTCAGAGTCAGGATTTAGGGGAAGGGAAGATCCCCAGAAGAGACTGAAAATAGCTCATACCTGAACAAGAATCTTCTCTACAACATTCTGAACAAGTGGCCATTCATAATCTAGTGATGTTAGTAAAGAGAAACCCACTAAATTCTACCTTTCTACTTGTGGATAGCTTTAATTAGTTTTTCCTGGAACCAAATTTAGATTTGATTCTGAAATTTCAACCTGTTTTTTAAATTAAATATTTATTTATTTTTCCAACTATATGCAATGATGGTTTTTTAACAATCATTTTTACAAGATTTTGAATTTTACACTTTTCTCCCTCCCCCTCTCCCTCTTCTCCCCCCTCCCCTGACATAAAGCAATCTAATATAAACTATACATGCATAAAACCATGCTAAACAAAGATCCATATAAATCATGTTGTGAAAGAAGAATCAAATCCAAATGAAAAAAATTAAAGAAAAAATGCATAATATACAATAATTTTTTAAAATTGAAAATAGTAAACTTTGTTCTACATTTAAACTCCATAGTTCCTTCTCTGGATATGGATGGTATTTTCTATCACAAGCCTTTTAGAATTGTCTTTGATTATTATATTGCTGAAATGTGCAAGTCCATCATAGTTGATCATCACCCAGTGTTGCTATTAATATGTTTAATGTTCTTCTGGTTCTTTTCACTTCACTCTGCATCAATTCATGCATGTCTTTCCAGGTTTTTCTGAAATTCCATTCCTCATGATTTCTTATACAACAATAGTATTCCATCATATTCATACACCACAATTTGTTCAACCATTCCTCAATTGATGAGCATCCCCTCGATTTCCAAGTCTTTGCCACTACAAAAAGAGCTGCTATAAATATTTTTGCATATGTGGGTTTTGGAGCCTTTCTTGTGATCTCTTTGAGATACAGATCTAATAGTGGTGTAACTGGATTGAAAGGTATGCACAGTTTTATTGCCTTTTGGGTACAATTCCAAATTGCTCTTCAGAAAACTTGGATCAGTTCACAACTCCACCAATTAGTATCATTAGTGTCACAGTTTTACCACATCCCCTCCAACATTGATAATTTTTCTTTTCAGTCATATTGTCCATTCTGATAGGTGTGAGGTGGTATATGAGTTATTTTAATTTGCATTTCTCTAATCAATAAAGATTCAGAGTGTTTTTTCAAATGACTATAGTTTTAATTTCTTCATCTGAGAATTGCCTTTTCACAGTATTTGACCATTTATCAATTGTCAACCCATTTTCCTGCAGCCACCTGCAACAAATCTAATCCTTTTTCATGATAACCTTTCACATACTTACAATTAGGTATGATGTCACCACTAAATTTTTTTTCTCATCCCAACTTCCTTCAACTGGTATTTTTTTTATATACCATGGTCCCAAGACCCTTCACTATCTTGACTGACCTCCTCTAAATTCTCTTTAGTTTATCAATATTTTTATAAATGTGGCACCCAGAACTAGACACAAAACTCTAGACAATGTTGGATCAAAGCAAAGTACAGTGCTCCTAGATATTCTGTCTCTCTTAATGCAGCATGAGATAGCATTCATTTTTTAGATAGCCATATTACACTGTTGACCTACATTGAGCTTATGGTTCCCTAAACCCCCCACATCTCTGTCAGATAAATGGCTATCTACTCTTAAAGCTTGTATGATGGAAAAACCTTAGTTGGCCCATATCCTAGTTTCTAAAATTAGTCTCACTAAGGGGGAGGAGAGAATTTCGATAAGAAGACATTAGACCAGAACACAGTCATTTCTCATGATGATCCCAAGTTCTTGCATCTAAATTACTCTAGAATTTTTGGCCCATTCTAACTCTTTTCTATATCCTCTTGACCTTTTTATTGACTTGACCTATTCAACCCACAGAATCAAAGAATACCTTATTTCAGAATTGGAAAAGACCTTAGAGATAATTGACTACAACTCATACATGAACAAGAATTCTCTCTTCAGTATTGCTTTGCCCTTAATCCTATTCAAGTTCACTCACCATCTTGATTTTCATCTAGTATGTACAAATTTGAAAAAGACAGCATCTATGCCATCATTCCAGTCATTTATTAAAGTGTTTCAAAGTATAGCACTTAATAGGAGAGAGGAAGCATTAATAGAATAGTCCTGGATATGTGGAATATAGTCAGACTGTGAAGGATTTTAGGTCAACAGAATTGCATTTGATCTTAAGAATCAAATTTGATCCTAGGGAGATGTTTTTTTTTATTGAGAATACTAGGGTTTTGGTCAAATCTATACCTTAAAAATTACCTTGACAGTTCTGGGTGGGGGGAACCATTTAATAGTCTAGGTCAGAGATGTCAAACATGGAGCACATGGATCATATGTGACCTACAACACTCCTGAGCTTGAACAAATAAAATGTAATTGAAAAATATTTAACAAAATAAATAATACATTTTAAAATTAAGTTAATATGCAGCCCACAGGGATCCTTATGTATGAATTAATGTCCCTGTTTCTATTTGAGTTTGACACCAGTGGTCTAGGCAGAAGATGATAGTGGCCTGAATTAAAGAGACAATCATGTGAGTAGAGAAGAGGGGTCAAACATAAGAGATATTGTGAGGCTAGAAACAAGTAAAATTTGGCAATTGACTGGATACATATATAGTAAAAGTTATAAACTTGAGAGCCTGGAAGAATGGTGTTATCTTCAACAGAAATAGGGAAGTTTGCAAGAATGGTGGGTTTGAATTCTGTTTGAACATATAGAGTTTAAATTACCACTGAGACTTCCATTTCAAATTACCCAATAGGCAGTTGTTGATGTGGAAATAGCAAAGGATAAAACCTTAGGCTAGATATATAGATCTGGAAGTTATCAATGCAAAGATGATAATTAAATTCACGAGAGTTGAAGAGGTTACTGAAAGTGTGTAGAAAGAGAAAAGAAGGTATTTAGAAGAGACTTAGGAAATATCCTCAATTAAACATATGATACAGAAAATGAACCAATAAGGAAGACTGAGAAGGAGTTATCAGAAAGATAGGAGAACCAAGAAACAACTGTGTCATGAAATTCCAGAGAGGAGAAAGTATTTAGGAAAACAGGGACTTTAATAGTGTTAAATGCAGCAGAACTCAAGAAGTATCTGAACTGAAAAAAAGACTGATAAATTAGGAGATCATTGGTGACTTTGTAGAGAGTGGTTTCAGTTGCCTGATGAGGTTGAAAATTAGATTGTAATGTGATGAAGTGAGTGAAAGAAGAGGAAATGGAAGACAGTTTTTCCTAGAATTTTTTTCTGAGAAAGGTTCAAGACATATAGGATTACATTTAGGTGGTAGGGTCTAGTTAAGGATGGGAGAAATGAATAAGTGAAGATAATAGGGAAGGAATCAATAGTTAGGAAGACATTAAAGAAAAAGAAGATATAATTTGAGAAGGCCATCTGAAGAGAAGGGAAAGAATGAGATCAAGGATATATATATTGAGATACTGACCTTGGTAAGGAAAAGGGTCCCTTCATTATCAGAGATTCTAGTAATAGCCCGGATGAGGAGATAATATACAATTCATCCTATTACCACACATTTCAATTTTTTTTTGCATCTATATTTTAGATACTTTTCATCTCATATAGTTTGGAGATTATGAGTATATAATATGAGGATACTATTTATACATACTATTTGAACATTTTTGTAGTATAATGATAGATCTTGATAATTGTAGACAATAGTTTGGTTTATGCTCCAGGTTATTAGTTGAGGTCTCTAAGACCTGAGAATTAGTTTCCTAATACTTTGTATTAGGATACAAAGTATAAGATGTGTAATTCTAAGTACAAAGTTATGCCTCACTGGAGAAGTCAATTTTTTTACAGGCTGCAAAGATGGGTTTGTACAATTTCTACCTTTTCATTGTATAATCTCCATTGATCAACAAGTCTGATCTCTTTAAAGATATCCTTGCTATCTGGTGACAATCCTGAACTGAAATCATAAATTACTCTGTTTTCACAAACAAATCAGCATGACTGAGAAATTTGTCTAATGCTTCTTTGTTGATATTCTATTGTCTGATTTCATGTGGATGTTGTTTGTGAATGACTTCTGATTCCACTTTTGGATCTTAGTTGTTTCATAGGCTCTACCCAAATGTAAATCATTTTTGACTAAAATGGACAAATGAAGTGGCATATATTTGTTCTGTACTATTGCTAAGTGAAATAATGTGTATTTGTTAAAAAAAATATGACTGCAAATCCATTTGTCCTGTATTTTAAGAATAACAATCAATCCTCCTCTACCTTTTGGGAAAGAAAATGATAATTTTTCTATACTTGCCTTAAGATAGTAGGCCCTGTGTTTCATTAATATTAAATCGTTTTTGTTAGAATTCATTCTATAATCAAATGAGATATTTTAAATTTTGCTTTCCAAAGTTGCTATGGTCCATATTATAGTTTTGAAAATGATTATTAAGACAGGTATTACATAGATGTTAATTTATTTAATAATGTTTATCTCATATAGCTTTGGTTTCAGTGTATCTTTTTATTTATTCACCCACAGATTTTTCTCTGATATTTTTATTCTTGATGTGTCAAGATGCGTCAAGATGGAGGAAACCAAGGTATTTGTATAACACTTTCATCCATTAATTCAGTGTAATCTCCAAATTCAATCTCAAAGTTTTTCTTTCCTTGGTTTATATTAAGAATATAACCCTTATCAAGTCCAAATAACACTTTAATATCATTAGAGAAATATTCCACTATTATTATAATTTAATAATTAATTAATTTAGTGGTTAGAGGTAGAATTGTAGCACAGAATTATCTGGCTCCCAGGCCTTGCTGAAATAGCTTTTTTAAGAGACATTAGAGTGGGGTGGCTAGGTGGCACAGTGAATAGAGCACTGGCCCTGGAGTCAGGAGTACCTGAGTTCTAATCCCGCCTCAGAAACTTAATAATTACCTAGCTTTGTGGCCTTGGGCAAGCCACTTAACTCCATTGCCTTGCAAAAAGAAGCCATTAGAGCTCATAAAAGTATAAATCAGAATAGAATTCTTAGTAAAAACAAAGGATGGTGGAATTTCAAGAAAATTTTCAATTATTTAAGATTACATGTATTTTAATAAAGCGAAGGTAATAAACGCATTATAGATGTTATAAATATAAGTTGAAATTACATGTAATTTCAATTACATGAAACTGAAAAGCCTCTGCATGAACAAAATTAGTGCATCCAGGAAAAGACAGGAAAACACTGATTCATAAAATAAACTTTGCATCAAATATCTTTGTTAAGGATCTGATATCTAAGATACATATATAGAGTAAATCAATACAAATGTTTGACTAAGAGTCAATTCCTTATAGATAAGTGGTCAAAGGATATGAATGGTTCTCAAAAGAAGAATCACAAACTATTACAACCACATGAAAGCTGACTTCAAATCATCACTAAGAAGAAAAATGAAAATAAAACAATTTTGAGCTTTTACCCCAGTCCAGTAAATTGGCAAAAAAGACAAAAGATACAGCTAATTTTGAAGAGGACACTGAAAGACAGACACAATAATACACTGCTGGTGAAGTTGCAAATTAGACCAACAACTTTGGAAAATAATTCAACATTTTACTAAAAAAAATCCAAGGTTAGAGGAGTGTAAAGGGAAAATATTCGTATTCCATTGACACAGATATAGCACTGTTAAGCATAAACCACAAGGAGATCAAAGATGTTTCAAAATAATCACAGTAGTACTTTTTATGGGAACAAAGAACTAAAAACAAAACAGATGTCTATAGACTTAAATAATAGGGAAAAATTATGGTATATGAATGGAATATTATTGTGATATAGAATAAGAAAAATTTAGAATAGCACAGGAAAAAAACTGATGTAGATGAAATAGAAATAGAAAAACAATATAAACAGTGATTACTTCAATGTAAATGAAAAGAATAAAGAAATAAAATGGAATACTGAATAATTACAATGGTTATGTTTAACCCAGAGAAGAAATGTCCTTTCATTGCAGAAGTGAGGGACTATAGATGTGAAATGGGGGATATATTTTCAGACATGGCAGACATATTAGCTTTGCTGACTTTTCATCACTTTCTTTTAAAATCTTCTTTGCAAGAAGATTTGTGCTAGGTAAAGGTTCAGAATTTAATTTTAAAATTAATGTGATATAAAAAATACCCTTAATAAAATAAGGAAAATGTGGTTTTAAAAGTGCAGAAGGAGGCAGAGATGTATTGTCAAAAGTTTTGTCAAAGGAAACCACAAGGAAGTCCTTGCCTGGTAGCAGCAACCTGTCTTCTTGGTGACCTCAATTTGTACCCCTGTCTGTCTCCTGGTTTCCTTCCTGTCCCAGTTCTTCTAAGTTTGTCTGCTCTGCTTATCTCTTTTTGCTTCTTGGTTTTCTGCATCCTCCATTGGTCTTGATATAATACCATGTCCTTCTTCTGTTACTAGATCTCCATTTCTGACTTGCCACAACCTAGAGTCCCTGGCCATTGACCTTTAATCCTTTGCTTCTTTTCATAAAAAGGAAGGACTGGACAAGAATTTTCAAGATATTACTCGTACTTCTAATTAACTTCATGTTGGTTGGGAGTAGGTTTGGCAAATCAGGGGGCCCTAAAACTTTTGAAGACTTTGGCAGGACTTCAGTCTTCAGGATTCCACAACACCCTCTCAGACCTTCTCCTTTTCTTCTCTCCCAGTCTTAGAATCTCTCTTTATTCTTCAATCACTCCAGCAAAGTGGATTGGTAGATAGGTCAAGGTTCTTTTTCCCTTTCCCTCACAATGAAAATATTTGAATGTAAATACTTTGTATTGAATAGTTCATCAATTTTAATTGGAGGCAGGACCTATATGATGGTAATTAATTGCTCAATTTAACTATTTATTTTTTTACTTTATATGAATTATTTCATTTAGTCCTCATAACTATTTACCTCAGTTTATATACAGCTCCTGCTATTTGAAATAGGGGATAGTACGCAGCAACAAAGAAGACGACATTGTTAGAAACTTTTCAGCAGAAGGGAATTAAGAGGGCAGGGCTGGTTTTCCTCCACTTAGTCAAATTAATCTCTCTAAAAGAGCAGATCTGACCATGTTACTCCCCTATTCAATAAACTCCAGTAGCTGGCTATCACCTCCAGATTCAGATATAAAAGTCTTTGTCATTCAAAGTGCAATCTCCCCAACTCCTACCTTTCTAACCTTCTTACATTTTATCACCTGGCTCCCTTTACATTCAATCCAATGACACTGACCTCCTTGTTATTCCTGACATGACAGTTCTATTTCCAGACTTCAAGTATTTTCATTAGTTGTCCCCATAACTGGAATTCTCTCCTTCCTTTCCTATCCCATAGCTTCACTGGCTTTCTTCAAGTCTCAGCTAAAATCCAATCTTCTATGAAAAGCTTTTCCTGATCCCCTAATACTCCTGCCTTCTCTCTGCTGAGCATCTTCAATGTATTTTGTGTGTGTGTGTGTGTGTGTGTGTGTGTGTATGTATCTGCACACAGAGTCTGAAAATGGTTGTTTGTCTTCAATAGACTGTGAATGCCTTGAAAACTGGGACTCCCCTCCCTCCTCTTTCTTTGTATCCCTAGAGTCTAGCATGAAATCCAGCATATAGTAGAGGCTTAATAAATGATTCTTGACCCGTTGACATTTGACCAAGCATAGAAAGGTTCTGGCATCTGCAGATCATTTAAGTGTATTCCATGTGAGAAATCTTAGAAAGTTCAATATTTTGTTTGTTTTACTGTGGTACCAGAATATTACAGCCTGACTGACCCCTAGACTTCTTTCACTTGGACCTTGTTGAGATGCTTCAGACAAAACTGTTCTGATCCTGTAGTTCCACGAGTCTTATTCCAGGCTTATAGATTTAGTGCTGGAGGGAAATTTGGATGACTCTAGTTCAACCTCTTTATTTTATAGTTAAGAAAACTGAGTCCTAAGAGAGAAAGTGACTTGCCTAAAGCCCCACAGCTATAAAGTACATGGAAAAGTTGATTCTCCAGCTTAATTCTTCTGAAGTAAAAGCCAACCCCTGTTCTGTCACTCTAGCTACTTTACATGATTATTGATCTTGGCTTAGTTGAATCACCATTTTGTCCTTTTCTTGGGCAGGGACTTCTCAGATTCTTCTTAGTACTCAACTTTGGAAGATGTCCATTTTTACCATTTCATCTTCTCAGCATTGCTCATGAGAGTACTTAGTCTTCCAAGGACAGTATATTAACCACACTGTCAGGTAGGTAATACTAAGTATTTTTTTCTAATTTTTAAGTGAGAAAATTGAGACATAGTTAACATATAGCAAAGCTGTAATTTAATGGAACTCAGAAATTCTAACTCCAGGTCCTATGCTGATCCCATTATGCTTTTGTATATTCCTTATTCAGAAACAAAGAACTAAAGTCTTGATAGGAACAATTCATGGTTACCCAAGAAATATATATATATATTTAAATTATCATGATTTCCTTAGGGTAGATAATCCTTTCACTGATGTATATAACAAACCTTACACATTTTAGTAGGTAGTTTCATGGGTCGCTTCTGTGTCTGGATTCATAAATTTCATAGGATGAATGGGGTTTTGTCCAAAGTGGCTAATAGCATGAGCAACCTGCTTCCTCCCCATGTTTACCAACAATTCTGTGCATCACTTTCTATTTTCAATAGGTACATGGCACAACCATCCTTTGATGTTATTCCCAGGGTCTTGCTACCATGATATACCTCTCTTAGATTCACCTTCCTCTCCCTACCCCAAATCCTATGGGTGGAGACAGGCAATCTAGAGGGTAGGTTATCCCTTCCAACTTGTTTGCACCTATGTCAGTGCCACACCTGTAAATGAATTTTCTCCAGGTAATTATAGATAGTTATATCTCTGACTGTGGCCAAAATAAACAGAAACAAAACCTCATCACTTAGAAGCCAACTGGGTGGTGAGTTTTTCACATATAACTAAGCTGGTTCTTGAATGACAACCCTAAAATGAAAGTCTTTTTAGCTTGGTAGAAACTATCAGGGCTTTAAGTCAGTTAGCATAACTTTCAAGAACCCAAGGTCACTTCCAGAGTCAGCATTCAGCGATTCCCACTTCTTATTTCACTAGAATGCTTACTAGCTGCTGCTAGCTCTCTAAACACAAAGAATAGGCTTGAATACTCTACCTAAGTTGGGAGTGACACTTATATTTACTTATATTTTAAAAAATAGGACTTTAGGCAAATCTTATTGACAGGAATAGACTTTCTGGTTTGGAAAAAAGAAATATCAAATGATGCAAATTAACAAGTGATAGGAGGATGGTCACCCTCTTCAGACACAATCAGACTTTTGAACAGGCCAGCTTCTATGTTCAGTACAACTGACTGTCTCTCTTAACTTAGTCTTCTTTCCAGCACAGTGGACATAGACAGGTGCCTCCTGAGAAGCCAACCTAGGGTTTGATGTGGGAAAATATAGCCAGGGGAGATCTCAGGGAGGATGAACTGGGGATTTACAGGATGGCATTTACTGGCAGTTTCACAAAAACCACAGGAAGCTGTATTAAGCTGCTGTGTTTACTGCTGGCTTGTGGAACTCTGTTGTGATGGGCTGTAAGCACACTTAGTAATTAAAAGTAATGAGTATGGAGATTCTGAAGGAGTGAGGAGGAGCTGTAGGAAACTACCACAGGGGGTGGATTATCTCATTCCAGCAGGCCTAGTCAAGGCTCTCTCTCTCTCTCTCTCTCTCTCTCTCTCTCTCTCTCTCTCTCTCATTTTGTGTGTGTATGTGTGTGTGTGTGTGTGTGTGTCTTTCTATCTACTCACTTGTTAGAATTGCTTAAAGAATTCTAGAGTAGTCAGGGAAACATGCTGTCAGAGGAACTGGATTGGAATTTTGATTCTGCTAGTGACTAATCATATGACCCTGGATAAGTCACTTCATTTTTCTAAGCTTCAGCTTCATTTGAAAAATGAAGGATGTGAACTAAATGATCATTAAAGTACTTTTCCACTCCAAATCCTAATAATACAGAAGCTGAACTTATAACCCAAACCCAGTCTTCTTATACACCTATGCAATAGTTTGCCAAATATTAAATATAAAAGAATAATAATAGAATGGTGTCTTGTGCCTAGACTCTTTCTTAACTCCATCAAAAATTAATGAGAATGAAAGTAATAGAAAAATATTAAATTGAATTGTATTCTATAATAGGTACATTCTAAAGACAGTAACACATGAAAAAAACAGAAAAAAGATCCAACCAACAACTTCTTAGGTACCAGCCCTTTCTGTTAGTATGGGAGTGATTTCCAGGTGGTCAAATGACAACCATGGAGCAAAAACAGTGTTGGACCTCAGGGCAATAGTGAGAAGAAACTAAAGGTCAATCTGAGGGCATCAATTGTGTGATTGGAGGCAAGAAAAATGACTTAGCAACAACCAATAGGATGGAAAAGGTTTGAGCATCCCTAAGGTAATAGGAGGTACTCACAAGACCTGGGTTATTTATTAGGGTGCCCCAAGGCCTGAGAACAGATTAACTTAAAATGCTGGTCGGCCAACTTCCTGCTTCTTAGCTTTGGTAAGGAACATTTCTGCATACCAACAGATAAGAGGAAAATTTCTTAAATATGTACTTGCATTCCTTCTTAACCTCATGCTAGCATGCTTACATTTGGCTTCTCTTCATAAGACTTACAAAATGTAATAATGGGATCCTCGATTAAGAACTGAATGAACCTTGCAGCTCCTATAGTAGATCACATTTTGCAAATAAGTTAACTTACACCTTAGAGACAAGTAACTTGCTCAAGGGCTCAAACCAATACATGGCAAAATTAGATTTGCAATTTAGGTTCCTCTACCCTAAATTCAATGATTTTTATAATCTGCCTCAAAGGACCTTAGACATAAGCTAGCCCAATAAAGCAGTGTTGTACAGTGGAACGCTTTTTAAATTTAAAGTCAGAGGACTCAGGTTCAAATCCTGACTTTCACCTCCTGGTTAAGTGACTATGGACATATCATTTAACCTCTCTAAGTCTCAGTTTATGTTTTTGTTAAATGAAACATTGATCTAGATGACCTTGAAGATTTCTTCTGGCTAAAGGGCAGCTCGGTGCAGAGTGGATAGAGCACTGGTCCTGGCTGGAGTCAGGAGGACTTGATCTAGCCTCAGACACTTAATAATTACCTGGATATCTGATCTTGGGCAAGTCACTTAACCCCACTGCCTTGCAAAAATAAAAAATGAAAAAACAAACCAAAAAAAGATTTCTTCCAGCTTTAATGCTATGATCTAGTTAATCAAAGATATCTAGCCAAGATGTATCAAATACAAAATACAGGCAGTCAACAACATTCTTAAGAACAGCAAGAGCCAGATTAAAAAGTAATAGGGAAATATGTAAAAAATAAACAAAATATAATAAGACATAAATGATATTACTTTTAAAAACTAAGTCAATGTGGAGGCACCTATGTAGTACAATTCATAGAGCCATCTTAGAGTTAGCCTTAGAAATGTGACACTCATTAGCTGTGTGACCATGGGCAAGTCATTTAGCACAAGACTTCCTCACACAAAAAAATGAAAAAACAACAACATGCAACCCAAAGAGATTCTTATGTACAGTTTAGTGGCCCCTCCTCCTGTTTGAGTTTAAAACTACCAATTTAAATTCCACTTGAATGATTTTCCTGTTGTGTGAATCCACTGCCTCACACTGGTCCCTCTGGTTGGATGACTCTAACAATGGACAAATTGTACTGAGCCAAAATCTGCTTTCCTGAAAGTTCTACCCCATTGCTCCTGGTTCTTCCCTATGGTATCTGGTAGGACAAATGACTTTCAGACACATGAAGACAATGGTCATATCAATATCCTTAAGTCCAGGTTCCACATTATGACTATCTCCTGATTTTATATATAAAGAAGTTGACTCCAAAAGAAGTCTCATGATTTGTCTAAGGTGATATGATTTGTAATTTAATTGCAGATGTAGAAACCTGGATCACTAACTCCCAGGTCACTGTTCCTCCCATGACACTAGAAACAAATAAAATTAATAGTATTTATTTAATGCTAGGGTTTGCAAAGCGCTTTACAAACATCTCATTTGATCCTTACAACATCCTTGAAAGATAGGTGATTTATCATTTCCATTTTATAGTTGAAGAAACTGAGGTAGATTAAGTGACTTGCTCAGGGTCAGATGGTTGGGAAATAAGTATCTGAGGCTGGATTTGAACTCAGATATTCCTGACACCAGGTCCCACATTCTATTATTGTACAATCTTGTTGCCTTCTTGTCATCCTTAGGCAATGGAAAAGAACCTATTTTTCCAATTTTTCATCCTCTATGTGAAGTCCCTAGCTCAGTACTTCATTTATGGAAATCTCCTTCCCGACTGCCTAATGAGGACAAATGGCCTCTGTTGTTTGTTAGTTCAAAAAACAAATCTTTAGTTTCCTACCAAAGGTCATCACTGTCAAGAATTATTAATGTTATATCTGGTTAGTTCAACAGTGTGAATTTATATTCTAGTTCTCTGAGCAAAATTACTTTGCTTTGACCCAGAAATCTTAACTTCCCACCCAGAAGTTACTCTCACCACACCTTTTTTGCCCCAGCCCAATTTTTTTTCCCCTTGATCCCAGGACTTCTGGAACTTTTGTTTAGGCAATATCTACATGCCTTGTTCTACTTAATGATAAAACTTTTTTTGGTAATTATGAAGCCATGAACAAACTATTTCAAGAACAAAAACAGATACTATGGGAAAAGTCTGAAAATATGCATAAATTCTTTTTTAAGCAATTTAATATTTTCTTTATCACTTTCTTAAATGACAATCAACCAAACAATAAACTAAGCCCTGAATTTGCAACTTTTGCTGATTTTTGAGGGGTAAATGCTTAAAATAAAAATGTAATAGTTAACAAGATGGAGCTGGCTTCAACATATCCCTATAGTAAATGAAAAAGACCAGTTAGTTAAAAAGTTACCAAATGTTTCCTTTCCCTAGGTGACTTTCTCTCTGACATTGCTCCACCTCTGATATTGCACCATCTTGCTCTCTTCCCAGGAGTCCTTCTCAATAGAAACCATTCAATTTTCAACAGTTTTCCAATATCTTTGTCTTCTGGCTTGTTTCCCAAGCTGTCTCTTTTCTACAAGGAGGTGTCCTGAGCTATCTAGCCTTATATAGTGTTACATTCAGAAGTCTGACATTCCCCTGAATAAGTTTCCTCTCCAAGGTGACAGCTTGACTTTTTCTGGGTCATCAGGATTGCTAATGGTAGCTCTAACTAGACTTGAACATTTACTCTAATGACTCTTTTACACAATCTCCATATCTTCCTTGAACCCCTAAACTACTGTGACTTCCACTTCATCTCCACATTTAGATACTCACCAAGTTGGCCATAATTTAGGCAATCACATAAAACACTCTACCTTCAAAAATTCTGAAATCCCCCTCTGTCTGAGATCTTTTGTCATTCTCTCTCCAAATCTCTTACTCCTCTAGCACCTGATTTTGCCTTTATCATGAGTTTTGTCCACCAGTCCCTTCCTATTCTCCCAGTCTGTCATCCCTAGGCTAAACTGTTTCTCTCCTGACCCAGTCTTGTTCAGTCATGAAGTCAGCTATTTCAATTATAGTTTTTCCTCCGTACTGGACTTACTTGCTTCCTTAACCTCTCCAAACTCAGACCTCTTAATTCTCTGCCCTAGGTTACTCCTACAATCTGTCTCCTCCACACTGACCCACAAGTAGCAAAATGTTGATGGAGGAAATCATAAAATTATGCTGACTGGGTCCATTTCAAATTTATTCTTTCTGAACTCCATTGACCTTTCATTGTTATGCTCCAATTTGTTCAATCACCTCCTTTTGACACTGTCACATTCCCCATAATTATTTCAAGTCTTTTCTTTTCTCCTTAAGTCCAGGGTGTTGCTTTCTCTCTTTACCTCTAAAGTGATGCTCTTCCCATCTCTTTTATTTTTTTCATATAATATTTTATTTTCCCCCAATTATATGATAAAACAAGTTATTGACATTTTTTAAAGGTTTTTAGTTGTAAATTCTGTCCCTCCCTTCTTCTCTCCTTGAGATGATAAGCAATCAGATATAGGTTATACATATTCAATGAAGTAAAACATTTCCATAGTAGTCATTTTGCACAAGAATATATGAATAAAAAAGAAAAGAAAGAAAGTAAAAAATAAAATGCTGCAGTCTGTATTCAGACAATATCAATTCTTCCTCTAGAGATAGAAAATATGCTTCATCATGAGTCCTTTGGAATTGTCTTAGATCATTGTATTGCTCAGAATAGTTAAATAATTTACAATTCTTCATCATACAAATTTGCTGTTACTGGGTACAATGTTCTCCTGGTTCTTCTCACTTCACTTTGCATCTGTTCATGGACATTTTTCCATATTTTTAATGACATCACCCTGCTTAACATTTCTCATAGCACCATAATATTCCATCACAATCATATACCACAACTTATTTAGCCATTCCTCAATTGATAGGCAACCTTTCAATTTCCAACTCTTAGCTATCACCCATCTCCTTTAGAAAAGGCTGAAGCATCCAACATTAACTTAATAATAGGGTAGGGTCACTGGGCCTTTTTGTTAGAGCACCAAAATTTAGAAGATGCTCACAGAACTTGTAATCTTTCAGGAGATGAACCCTCTCTCAGGCATCAAAATCTTTCTTTTATTCCTCTAATCTCACAGAAAAACATGACTTTCCTCTGCCAAGACTAAGCCTTCAAACTAAATGTTCATTTCCATCCTCTCCCATAATCTCTGTGACTTCGTTCTCTCAATCATTCCTTTTCCCTCATGAATATAAATTTGCAAGCCATTTTAGTAGGTAGACATAAATCAGAAAGGCCAGGGTTCAAATTCTGTCACTGACAATTACTAGCAATGGGCACATCACTTAATTTCTCTGAGTCTCAGTTTCTTAGTTTATAAAATATGAATAGTATCTCCTGCATAGGATTGTTGTGAGACTCAGATAAGATAATAAATGTAAAATACTTTGCAAATTGAAAGTACTTTATAAATACCACTATTGCTCCCTTTCCTCAGGCTCTATACCCTCAGCCTATGAAAACTCTTTAAAAGCCTTCTAAAACTTGCCCCTTCTAAGTCCTCAGATTGTCTTATTTTTCTTGCCTTTTACTATTAAACTCTTACAAGAGGAGCCCTGGACACATTGCCACAAGGAGTGATTGCAAAGTATTAGCTTAATTCCTTTTGCTACTCTGGTTATACTTTATACAATTACCAACCACCCCTAATAAAAAAATAGTAGCATAGAGTTGATGCCTCTACTTCTTTACCATTAAAATATTTTTATACCTACCATTCTAATAAAATTTCTCAGAAGTCACCAATGATCATTTAAATATTAAGCATGCCCTATGGCTCCATCACCTTTTCTATTACTGTTGATGGCAGCACTCCCCTCCTAGTCCCTCCAGTTTATGACCTAGGAGTCATCCTGGATTCCTCACTATCTCTCACCACCACCCCCATATCCAGGCTTTTCCTAAGATATAGCAATCTCATCTTTGCAACATCTCTCAAATAGGTTCTCTTCCCTCCTCTGATACTGCCACCTCTAGTATGAGCCCCTAGTATCTCACTTCTGCTTTATTGTAATAGATTGCTGGTGTATTTGTTTCCTTCAAGTCACTCCCCATTCCAATCCATCCCCCATTCAGTCACCATAGTGATTCTTCTAAAGCACAGGTCTGACCATGTCATTCCCTTAGTCAATAAATTCCAATGACTCCTTATTGCCTCCAGGAGCAAGTACAAAATCCTCTGTTTTGCATTCAAAGCCCTGTGTAATATAGCCCCCTTCCTATCTTTACAGTCTTGTTACATCCTACTCCCCACCATAAGTTCTTTGATCCATTGGATACTGGCTTCTTTGCTATTCTGCAAATAAGATTTCTCATCTCCAGACATTTTTAATACTGTGCCCCATCATCTTCTTTGAAAAAAAAATGATAAACTTGGATCCAGAAGTCTTGGACTTGAACCTGAGCTCTGACATTTATTAGCTGTGTGACCATGAGGAAGTAACTTTAATTAAAGTTATGTTAAGGGGAGGCTAGGTGGTGCAGTGGATAAAGCACCGGCCCTGGAGTCAGGAGTACCTGGGTTCAAATCCAGTTTCAGACACTTAATAATTACCTGTGTGGCCTTGGGCAAGCCACTTAACCCTGTTTGCCTTGCAAAAACCTAAAAAAAAAATAAAGTTATGTTATCTATAAAATGAGAATAATAATCCTCACACTATTTATCTTATTGGGTTGCTTAAGGAAAGTATTTTTGTAAGATTTAAATTGCTAAAGACTGCTAATGGAGTAGAACCATTATTATTATTATTATACACATTGTGAGTTGATCAACTATGATGGATGCAACTCCTATCAGTAGTTCAAGGAGCTAAGACAACTCTGGGAGACCTGTTATGGACAACATCCAGGGAGGAAACCTCTCCCCCAAAACCCCCCAAAAATCCAACACAGAATCTGAATGGATACTATGTCCACTTTTAAAAACTGCTCTTATGTTTTCCCCTTCCTATTCAATAATTTTCTTTCTTTCTCCTTAGTCCTAATTTCTCAAAGACAAAAAGACTAATTGTTAAACAAATGTACATGCACAATTTTTACCTGACTGTTCATTGTTGAAGGAAAGGGAGAAGGAAGGGTGGTAGAAAAATATCTAACATAAATATGCAAGTGGATGAATGTTGATAAATTTTCTCTACATGTAATTGGAAAAATAAAATAATAAAAAGTTTTATGTATAAATGTGAGATTTTTACTACTATCTGACATAACACAGTGTACAAAATTTTTGATAATTGAATTTATACAAGGGTTGTTTAGAAAAGCCATCAATATATCAAAGATCAAAAAAATACTTTTGCTGATGAACATGTGAAGCTTTTGTCACTGACAGAACAAAATACACAGCAATAAACTAAACAAAAAAAGAGGGGTAAACAAACCACATACCCTCAGACTAGCAACTCTGTCTATAATCTGCCAATTTTGTCTCCTAAACAGCACATATTTCATTAATACCCTTGTAAATTTGGAATTCTTCCTTGGTCAACTGAATAGTTGTGATAGAACTCAAGAACAAAAGAAGGTGATATATAGATATTACTTCTGATATAGATATATAGATATAGATGTTCAAAGTTCTATCCAAAATTTACTCTTGGCCCATCTTCATTCAAGAATCGTGCAAATTTTCTTTCAAACAAGAATCTCAAGTCTAATCTTTTGGGGTTGGTTAAAGGGATTGATGGAGAGGCTGGTCTGTTCTTCCTGTGTTTGAGTTAGACATTAGCAGTAAAACTGGGAACTAATCCCAGTTACTTCTGGCTACACTTCTGCTAGACCACATACCCTCTGGCCACAAAGACTCCAAAATTACACATGGTTTCCTTTTTAAAAGTAGAACAAGTTTTTTTCCTACATTGTAACTTTAAGTTTCCTGATTTATAAGATACCATTAAAAAAAAGATATACAGTACATCACATTTAAGTCAGTGCTGAAAATAATAGGAATGGGGAATTCAGTTAGGTAACCACCTTATGGGAAATAACTGTAAGTAGTGATATTACCCATAAAAGAAAATACAGCTATCTTACAGTATTTGTAAATGACAGAAATATAGAAATTAGAGATGGAAGGGACCTCAGGGATCATTTAAATCTAAAGCATCCTTAACAAAGGGTCTTATATCATCATGGAGAAAGGTATACAGTTTTGCTTCCTTTCCTTCCTCTTCTTCAGTAATAATAGTCAAATCAATATTACCACTAATATCGAAAAAGACACAATTTACTACATTATGGGGCTTTCACAATCCTTAGACCTATAAGCTACCCAGACCAAAACTCCTTTAACAGAAAAATATTAAGTTCACTGAGAGCAAGAAATTTGTTTTTACTTTCTAATAAAAGTCTTGTACATAGTAGGTATTTAATTAAAATTTATTGATTATATTATCAGCACAGCATAGTGGGAAGCAGAATGAGCATTTATAGAGTGCCTACTATGAGCCAGGCACTGTGCTAGGTACTTTCACAAATATGATCTCATTTTAAACTCATGACAAACATTTAAGGTCACCTGCTATTATTATCCCCATTTTACAGTTGCAGAAACTGAGACAAAGGTTAAATGATTTGTTGAAGGTCACACAGCTAGTAAATGTCTGAGGTTAGATATGAATTCAGGTCTTCCTGACTCCAAGTACAGTGTTCTGTGCACTAAGATAACACCTACTTTCTACAGTGCCTGCATCACAGAAAGTCCTTGATAAATTAGTTTGTATCCATTCTCTTTTTTTTACATTCTTTTTTTAAGATTTTATTTATTTTGAGTTTTACATTTTTCCCCCTATTTTTGCTTCCTTCCCCCCACCCCCCACAGAAGGTAGTCTGTTAGTCTTTACATTGTTTCCACGGTACACATTGATATAAGTTGAATGTGATGAGAGAGAAATCATCCTTAAGGAAGAAAAATAAAGTATAAGAAATAGCAAAATTACATAATGAGATAATGGTGTTTTTTTTTCTTCTGAAATTGGAGGTAATAGTCTTTGGTCTTTGTTCAAATTCCACATTTCTTTCTCTGGATACAGATGGTATTCTCCATCGCAGATGGCCCAAAATTGTTCCTGGTTGTTGCACTGATGGAATGAGCAAATCCATCAAAGTTGATCATCACCCCCATGTTGCTGTTAGGGTGTACAGTTTGTATCCATTCTTCATCTCTTTCCCTGATATATGATGCATTCACTTAGTAGCATGTAATCTACTTGAGTGCAAGAAGTGTCTCACTTTTAGATTTGTATCTCAAGGGCTTAATAAATGTGTGTTGACCAAGAAAGCAGCTAACTACTCTGAAAGTAAGTGAACTTGAACATTATTCACTTTTTATTTGAGTACTAACAATATGTTAAATTCAACAGTTGATTAAATAGTGTGAATCTTGGACTATCTCCTCATTTTTTGGATATGGAAACTGAAGACCCAGAGTTGTCCAAGTTAACACTCTACACAGCAGAGCCAAAATGACCCTGGGTTTCCTGATTTCCAAGTTGAATATTTTTTGCATAAGTATGCAAACAACATGCTCTCCACCCAAATATCTTATCCATTGTTTGTGCCAAATTGCCTGAATTTCTCATACTATTCATCCCTTTGGTACAAATCATTAGAAGTATATTAAGATATGAATATATTGTTTGGGAGGGGTGATGGATACTAAGTGATTCTGTGATGTCTTTATTATCTATTAACACCTTAGTAAAAGTCTAGTTATTAAAATAGATGAACACTCATAGGGCTTGGAATATAATATACCGGAAGGCAAAAGAGCTTAGAATGCAACCGAGAATCAACTACCCAGCAAGGCTGAATGTCCTCTTCCAGGGAAAAAGATGGACTTTCAATGAACCAGAGGAATTTCAAATGTTCCTGCTGGAATGGCCAGAGCTGAACAGAAGGTTTGGTCTTCAGATACAGGACTCAGGTGAAGCATAGAGATTGGAGGAGAAGGGGAAAATATGAGGGACTTAATGATGATGAACTGCATGTATTCCTGTATAGAAAAATGACACTGATAATACTCACATGAACCTTCTCAGTTAATAGATCAGGTAGAGGGAGCTTTTATAGTTGAAGCACAGGAGAAAGCTGAATTCAAAGATAATATATGGTGTAAAAAATGGAGTCAATAGAAAAAAAAGGGAAATGTAATGGGAGAAAGAAAAAAAGGAGAGGGGTAATAGGCCAAGATATTTCATATAATAAGATTTTTCTTTATTATAATGAGCTATTGCAATGATATGGAAGGGGGGAAGGCAAGGGGGAATGAGGGAAACTTTGCTCTCATCAGAGGTGGTTAGGAGAGGAAACAGCATATATACCCAAGGGGGTATAGGCATCTGGAGTAAGAAGGAAAGGGGGGGACAGGGGGAAGGGGTGTGGATGTGAATGATGGAAGAGGGGATGGACCATGGGGGGAGAGTGGTCAGATATAACACATTTTATTTTTTACTTATTGCAAGGGGCTGGGATTGGATGGCCTGTCTGGGACCACAGGGCCAGGTGGATGCTGGACCTAAGGGGTGGTATGGGGGCTCAGGGCCTCTTGGCCCCAGGGCCATGGATCTGTCTGCTGCACCACTCAGCGACCCTACAGCAGAGTCAGAGTGAAAGGAGAGAGGAAAATATAGTACATGGTAGTGGAGAAATACGAAAGGAGGGATTGAGATCAGCAATGGCAATGGTGGAAAAATATGGAAGTAACTTTTGCCATGGACTTATCCTAAAGAATGTGATCCACCCATGACAGAGTTGTTGGTGTTGGAACAAAGACTCAAGCACATTTTTTATTATTATTATTATTTTTTTGGGGGGGTGCAGGGCAAATGGGACTGGGTAGCCTTCCTGGGGCCACATAGCAGGGGGATCCTTGGGTGTCTGAGGTTGGATTTGGACCCGGGTGCTCCTGGCTCAAGGGCCAATGCTCTGTCTACCACCCAGCCACCCCTACTATTATTACTATTTTATTTTATTTTGGGTCTTTTCTTTCTTTTTTTTTTGGTTTTTTGCAGGGCAGTGGGGTTTGGGTGGCTTGCATATCACACAGCTGGGTGATTGTTGGGTGTACGGGCTGGATGTGGGCTCAGGTGCTTGTGGCTCCAGGGCTGGTGCTCTGTCCATTGCGCGACCTGGCCATACCTACAATTATTACTATTATTTTTTTAATTTTAATTTTTTTTCTTTCCCCTTTACTTTATCGCTGAAGCAAGTCTATATTTATGGGGGGAGGGGGTATCTCATTTACTCTTAAACAAGAATATTTTACTAATGTAAAAATAACATTAATTGTACAAAATGAGAATAAATATTAAATAAAAAAACAAAAAATAGATAAACAACAAGCTAGGTGATTTGGTTTGGATAGAAGGGAAGAGAAAAAGTTGAGTCCTGCAATGGGGGACTCTGGCAGCAAAATGATAGTTTTTATTTTGAGGTAGAGACCTAGTGAAGAGGAGGGGATTGAAAAAGGAGAAGAAATGTGATAAACATTTCACTGGGAAGGGACTCAGAGATACAACTCACCCCTCCCTTCCCAGTTAGCTAAAGTCAGGCTCTTTCAGAGCAAAGTCAGTTGGGAATTCTAGGCTGCCTGAATTCCACTGAAAACAAAAGAGTTTCCCTAGGAGTCAGTGGAAAGAAATTTTTAACAGGAACTTTTAAACATATAAACTTCCAAGGACAAATATATACATCAATCAAAAAAAAATCTACAAATCAAGAATGTCATTCTTAATAGTAACCTTAATGTACAACATGGAAACAAAGTAAAGACTGACAGAGTACTTTCTGTGGGGGGGGGGGAGCAAGATGGGGGGGAAATTGTAAAACTCAAATAATATCTTTAATAAAAATTAATTTAAAAAATAGTAACCTTAATGTCCTGGATAAACAAATAAATAGAATGGAATTAGATTACTTTCTCCTGGGGCCCACAAAGTGACAGATGGTCACACTGGGTTTCTGGTTCCAAATCTAGTAGAAAGATGAGAATGTGAGGGATGTGGGGCAAGAAAGTAGAAGAGCAGGAGGATTTTATTTTGATTCTCTTCTGTCTAACAGTCAATAAAGAGAGAATAAGCAAAGCAAAGAAAATGGCAATGTAATATAGTAGTATGGACAATGAATTTGGAATCTGGAGACTTGGATTTTAAACCTGGGTCTGGTACTTTTAACCTGTCACTCTGCTTTCTTATGTGGGAAATGAGAGGTTGCTCAAAATTTGTCAGAAAGCTCAAAATAGCTAAATATCTGCCTTAGGTGCAGCTTGGTTGAAGTACTATGCTTTTGTGAATGATTTTAACATCTCTTGGCCTAGTCAGGTCTTAAGTACCTTCATTCTAAGAAGAAAATGTCTGTCTGTGTACAGACAGGTAGTACAGTGAATTAAAGCACTGGGTCTGGAGTCAGAAAGAATTGAGCTCAAATATACTCTCTCTTACTTAGCTGTGTGATCCTGGGAATGCCATTTAACTTCTATCTACCTTAGTTTCCTCAACTTCAAAATTAATAACAAATAGTACTGTTTTATCTTTGTGGGAATAAAATGAGAATTCTAAAGTGTCTAGTTTAGAGTTTGCCCCATAGTAGATGCTACATGCCTGCTGTCTTCTTCCTCTTTAAATCCTTGAGGTTTGGAGGCAAAGTTACTCAACTACATTCACATCCTAAGCTGATTGGAGAACATGCTCCCCTTTAAAGGACAGTTGGTTTTGATAATCGAGAAAATCCAACCTTCTCAAATAAAGCATTCTTCTCTTTCTAGATATTGACTCATCACTGATTCTTTTTTTGTGAAATCTATTGTTCAGAAATCCCAGGAGAGTTCAGAGTGTATAACTATTATTCCCATTTCAAATAAACAGGAGATATTATGATCTTGTCAAGGATGCTTAGGAGCTGAAAACCAAATTCCCCAAGGGCTGACCTTACTTTCCTTTATAACTATGTGTTTTAGGTGACCTTTTCAGTAGATTATATGGGGGTGCCCTCCTTGTATTTACTTTATGTTTTGTATATTTACATGTATAAATCTTTTCTTTTTTTCATAAGATGGAAACTCCTTAAGGATGATCACTTCAATTTTGTCTTTGTAGCCTTAGAAATAGTAGAAAATTAGTAAATGGCTGTGACTGACCATAGAATGTCAGAACTAGATGAGTTCTTGCAATTTATCTAGTCTAACTTACATTTTATAGATAAAGAGATTCAGACTCAGAGATGGGAAGCCCAAGTCATGCACATTGGTGAGTGGGTGGACCCAGGACTTGAAAATGGGTGCCCAAATTTCTCAACATCTTTTCTACAATATCAGTTTATTATTTTATTTTGTTGATGTTATTACTTCTTCCTTTTTGACTTTAGGGATATTCAATGAGTGGACTGGATGATGGGTGACAGAAGTATTCATTCTTCTGGACAAAGCTAGAAAAACACTGAGAGGCTTCCCAAGGTCCTCCTTCTAAAATATTTCTCCTTCTTGCTCCTAATCCATGATTTCTGGATATTCTTGTCATTTTAATCTGTTTTTTTTTTATTTTTTTTTATTTATTTTATTTATTTTATTTAAAAATATTTTTGAAATATTCTACAATTTCCAAGTCTGTCACTTATTTTATCCTCCATTGAATCTCATATTGGTTGCTTTATATGTTGTTATCTCTGGAAAGATTTCCTGTCGATAAGTAGTCCTACTATTTTGTGCTGATTTGGTGAGTATAAAAAAGACTGCCCCTTTTGTAAGCTGGACTCCAGTCTCCTTTTGAATTCTTTTGTTTCTAACATCTTTCCTATTATATCTTCACATGTTCTAGTGACATTGGCCTCCTTACTCTCCCTTCATATAAGACACTCTATTCCCCTATCATCTCCAGGAGCAATTACTAAATACTCAGTTAAAGGCCCTTCATAATCTGACCCCACTATTCACATCTTTCCAGTCTTCTTAAATCTTACTCATTACCTCCAAGGACTCTGAGAGGTAATGACAATAGTCTCCTTGCTGTTTCTAGAATGACATAATCTCTCTCACTTTCAGGATCAGATTTTAAAAAAGCCTCTGTTTGAAGTTTAAAGTTCTTTATAGCTTACCTACTCACCACTATCTTTCCAGTTTTCTATACCTTACATACACATACCCCATCGCTAGATATTCTACAATCCAATGGCACTGGCTTCCTTGCTCTTCCTGGAATATCTCCCAAGTTATCTCATAACTTTAAACATTTTTCAATGACTTCCCCCCATGCCTTTAATTCTCTCCTTTTCTCCCACCTTTTGGCCTTCCTGAATTCCTTGTAACACCTCATTAAACCCTAACTTCTGCAAGAAACCTTTCCAAATCCACCTTAAAGCTATCTTAAGTATCTTCCTTTTTTGGTCATCACCAATTTATTCTGTTTGTATTTTGTTTATACAGAATTATTTCTATGCTTTCTGTCCTTCATTAGATTGCAAATTCTTGTCTTTTTTTGTAACCTTATTAATTAGCACAGGGTCTGGCAAGTTGTTATTGTAGTTGTTTGATTGTTTCATTCACGAACAACTCTTTGTGATCCCATTTGGGGTTTTCTTGGCAAAATACTGGAGTGGTAGGCCACTTTCTTTTTTCCCTCATTTTACAGATGAGGAAATGGAGGCAAACAAGGTTAAGTGACTTATCCAGGGTCACTCAGCTAGTAAATGCCTGAGATCAGATTAGAATTCAGATCTTTCTGATTCCTGGCAGAGATCTCCATTCACTATTCTAGTCACCTAGCTGCCCCCAGCAATTAGCAATGTTTTATAAATGCTTGATGACTTGATCTAACATATTAATTGATGCTCAGGGAAGAAAAGTAACTTGACAATATTATGTGACAAATTCTGACTTTATCATCAAATTTAAATTTGATGACTTCTAAGATCCCTTCCAGAACTAGGTCCTACACCTTCCAATCCTGATGCTACTATATAATAAATACTAAGAGAAGAAGATAAGTACTGAGGATAATCCGTTGGAAGCAATTTAGGAAAGATGAGACATTGTTAATTGCATGATAATACCTCTATTGTGCTGTGGGGAAAAACCTGTTTTTAATTCATCTAAGTCAGATCTATAAATGCATTGGTCTAAGAAATTCTGGTAAGGAAACTCCCTCATCTCAGCTGTTTATCTGTTCTACAACTTAACAATCTTAGCAAACTGTCTAGGACATTGAGAGACCTAATGATACATATAGGACCACACAAACTTCAGAGATGGGCTCCCTGACCCTGAGAACAACTATCTCCCACCACCCTGAACAAAAATGTTCAGAAAGCACTTTCACCCATAGTATCTTATTTAATCTTCTTAGCAACCTCAACCTTGTGATATAGACTATTATACAGATGTGAAACTGAAAGACCAGAGATATGCAATGATTACATGGTAGGGTATTAGTCCACATAAGACACCCAAGAACCTTAAACTCCCATAATTACTCGTGTTATTAAGAATTAAAGGTAGTACTTGAGACCAGGTCTTTGAATTCCTAGATCTAGGCTCTAGTGCATCACATTAGGAACTGTGCCTTCCCCAGTTACCATGCCCTATTTCAGGGAAGTGCCTAGAATAGCACTCTGTGAACCTGGTGTCTATTAAAAGAAACATTACAGGGAGTGCTGGGAGTCAAACAGCTGTTCTGGCCTCAGTCCTAATATACCATATAAGGCCCAAATTGTCTGACAGAACCAGAGTAGCCTCGGGAAGTCAAAGGCCATTTGGAACACCAAGGCCTGGTAATACCCAAGTCACAAAAAAGGTGAGGGTCAGCCTTATATGTAAACAGAAGATAGCTGCCTATATAGTATGATTTAGGAGGCAAACAGAAATGCCACTCCAATATGTCTCCTCTATTATCATTACTTCTTAAAGTAACATCTTTATACTCCTTTAAAGGCAACTACAGCAACCAAGGTACAGTTCTAATAGAAATGTATTTACACAGGGCAGCTAGGTGGTGTAGTGGATAAAGCACCGACCTTGGAGTCAGGAGTACCTGGGTAGAAATCTGGTCCCAGACACTTAATAATTACCTAGCTGTGTGGCCTTGGGCAAGCCACTTAACCCCATTTGCCTTGCAAAAACCTAAAATAAAAATAAAAAAAAATTTTTAAAAATGTATTTACACAAACCATTGCCCATGGGCAAAAGCATCTACTTAAAGCCAAAGCATTTGACAATTCATCAGACAAAGGCATTCTAATATTAAGTCTCTCCAAGTTTCACACTAATGTCAAATCCATAGCCTGCTAATCTTCATTCCTGATTTAACTCCTTTATTGGTCTTTTTCTTGCTCTTTCCTAGAGCTCCTTTGTTATTACTGCTATTGAGTCATACTTGACTACTGCTGTCACTTGAGCTCTCAAACCTCTCCCCATTACCATACCTTGCAGGCTATGTGGACACTTTGTGTCTTACCCAAGAAATCTAAGGAGATAGTAACAGTGTACCTAACTACCCTTGATGAGCTCAAATCACCTAACCCAGATGAAGTATAACCTTAGGCAGTGAAAGTTTGCAGATATTATCAGCAAGACAGTGAGTAATATTGGAAACTTTGTGAACAGAAGATAAAACATTACTGGAGAAGAGCAACTGACTTTATTTTTAAGTAGGGGAAGCAAATGGAATTTCCAGTCTATAGGCCAATGGATTTCATTTTGATTCCTGGAAAAATTTAGAATATATAATTGAAAAGATGATTAGTATAAATCTAGAGAAGGAGATCATCAAAAATAGGTCAAGGCAAATCAACCTAGTTTCTTTTTCTATAAGTGTAACTAAACTGGAAAATCAGAGGGAAGTTTTAAACATAGTTTCAGTCAAACACTGGATAAAGTATCTCATGCAAGTTTTGAGGAGAAAGCATAGTGATATGGGCTACACAATGATAAAGTGGATGGAACTCAAGGGATGGTTATTAAGAATTCAATGTCGGGGCGGAGCCAAGTTGGCGACAAGGACGGATGTGTCTTAGGTACTCTCTCATAAATCTTTGAAACTAAGGACTCTAACTAAATTTTCGAGAGACAGAATACACAGAGGGACCCAGTGAGGCAGTTCTCCTACTCAAGGTAACCTGGAAAAGAGTAGAAAGGCTCTGCTCCCTGGGGTTCGGGGAGCAGCCCGCCAGAGCGGTGGCCTGCCAGAGTGAAAGAACTTCAGCCTCCCCGAGGCAGCCCCATGGTGCTGGGAGCCAAGGCTCATAGCAGCGGAGGAGTTTTCTGACCCCAGGGAGCACAGGGCACAAATTGGGGGAACAGCGGGGACCTCTGCCAGAGTGAGCACGTGAAGTCCAGCCCTCAGGCCACACAGCCCAGGTCCAGGAAACAGAAGCAGGTGGAGCTGGTAAGCAGGAGCCCCCAGCATGAACCCATTGAACCTAGGGAGGAAAGTGGAAAGAGAGAGAGAGAGAGACTGCAGAGCTCTGCCCCTGGAACAAGACTCTGGGGCTCTGACCACATTCAGATCCTGATCACAGTCTAGGCCCCCCCACAGAATAGCAGGGCCACCCCCCCCATCTCAGCCCCGTGGCAGAGGGGAGCACCTATGGTCATTCACAGACCAGGAGGGAGGACAGAGCCTCTCACACTGAGACCCTTGTGGGAATGTCCTACCCCCCCCCAAAACAGGCTTAGGCTGGGAAAATGAGCAAGCAGAGAAACAAGAGGAATACCATTGAGAAATATTTCATATGAGCCCAAGAAGGATCAAAGCACTCAGTCTGAAGATGAAGAGGCACAAGCTCCTGCATCTAAAGACTCCAAGAAAAACAGAAATTGGGCTCAGGCTATGACAGAGCTCAAAAAAGACTTTGAAAATCAAATGAGGGAGTTAGAAGAAAAACTGGGAAAAGAAATGAGAGAGATACAGGAAAAACATGAAAATGAAGTCAGCAGCTTAGTCAAGGAAATCCAAAAAAAATGCTGAAGAAAATAGCATGATAAAAACCAGCTTAGGTCAAATGGATAAAATAGTTCAAAAAGTTATTGAGGAGAATGCTTTAAAAAGCAAAATTGGAGGGGTGGCTAGGTAGTACAGTGGATAGAGCATGGGCCTTGGAGTCAGGAGTGCCTGGGTTCAAATCCAACCTCAGACACTTAATAATTACCTAGCCATGTGGCCTTGGGCAAGCCACTTAACCCCATTGCCTTGAAAAAAAAATCTAAAAAAATAAAAAAAGCAAAATTGGCCAGATGGAAAAAGAGATAAGAAAACTCTCTGAGGAAAACAAATCCTTCAGACAAAGAACAGAACTCAGGGAGATTGCTGAATTTATGAGAAATCAGGACTCAATACTTCAAAACCAAAAAAAATGAGAAATTAGAAGAAAATGTGAAACATCTCATTGAAAAAACAACTGATATGGAAACATATTTAGGAAAGATAATTTACAAATTATTGGAATATCTGAAAGTCATAATCAGGAAAAGAGCCTTGACATCATTTTCAAAGAATTACTACAGGAAAATTGCCCTGATATACTAGAAGCAGAGGGCAAAATAGAAATGGAGTGAATCCACAGATCCCCCCCGAGAAAGAGATCCCAAAAAAACCAACCCCCAGGAATATTATAGCCAAGTTCCAGAACTCCCAAGTCAAAGAGAAAATATTACAAGCAGCCAGAAGGACACAATTCAAATATCGTGGAGCTGCAGTCAGGATCACACACAGGACTTAGCAGCACGATCATACACAGGACTTAGCAGCAACTACATTAAAAGCTTGTAGGGCTTGGAGTATAATATACTGGAAGGCAAAAGAGCTTAGAATGCAACCAAGAATCAACTACCCAGCAAAACTGAATGTCCTCTACCAGGGAAAAAGATGGACTTTCAATGAACCAGGGGGATTTCAAATGTTTCTGTTGGAATGGCCAGAGCTGAATAGAAGGTTTGATCTTCAAATACAGGACTCAGGTGAAGCATAGAGATTGGAGAAGGGGAAAATATGAGGGACTTAATGATGATGAACTGCATGTATTCCTGCATAGAAAAATGACACTGATAGTACTCATATGAACCTTCTCAGTTAATAGAGCAGGTAGAAGGAGCTTTTATAGTTGAAGCACAGGAGAAAGCTGAATTCAAAGATAAAATATGGTGTAAAAAATGGAGTCAATAGAAAAAAAGGGAAATGTAATGGGAGAAAGAAAAAAGGAGAGGAGGGAATAGGCCAAGATATTTCATATAATAAGATTTTTCTTTATCACAGTGAGCTATTGCAATGATATGGAAGTGGGAAGGCAAGGGGAATGAGGGAAACTTCCCTCTCATCAGAGGTGGCTAGGAGAGGAAACAGCATATATATATATATTCAATGGGGTATAGGCATCTGGAGTAAGAAGGAGAAGGGGGGGATGGGGGAAGGGGGTGATGGAGGAGATGATGGACCATGGGGGGAGAGTGGTGAGATATAACACATTTTCTTTTTTACTTATTGCAAGGGACTGGGATTGGAAGACCTGTCTGGGACCACAGGGCCAGGTGGATGTTGGGCCTAAGGGGTGGTATGGGGGCTCAGGGACTCTTGGCCCCAGGGCCAGGGATCTGTCTGCTGCGCCACTCAGCTACCCTACAGCAGAGTCAGAGTGAAAGGAGAGAGAAAATAGAGTACATGGTAGTGGAGAAATACGAAAGGAGGGAGTTGCGATCAGCAATGGCAACAATGGAAAAATATGGAAGTAACTTCTGTGATGGACTTATAAAGAATGTGATCCACCTGCGACAGAGTTATTAGTGTTGGAACAAAGACTCAAGCATGTTTTTTATTATTACTATTTTTGGGGGGGTGCAGGGCAAATGGGGCTGGGTGACCTTCCTGGGGCCGCATAGAAGGGTGATCTTTGGGTGTCTGAAGCCGGATTTGGACCCAGGTGCTCCTGGCTCAAGGGCCAATGCTCTGTCTGCCACCCAGCCACCCCTACTATTACTATTTTATTTGATTTGGGGTCTTTTTTTTCTTTTTTCTTTTTTCTTTTTTTTGCAGGGCAGTGGGGTTCAGGTGGCTTGCATGTCACATGGCTGGGTGATTGTTGGATGTATGGGGCTGGATGTGGGCTTGGGTGCTCATGGGTCCAGGGCTGGTGCTCCATCCATTGCGCCACCTGGCCATACCTACAATTATTATTATTTTTTTAATTTTATTTTTTTCTCTCCCCTTTACTTTATCGCTCAAGCGAGTCTATATTTTTTGGGGGGAGGGGGTATTTTTGTTTACTCTTAAACAAGAATATGTTATTAATGTATAAAAAAAAGAATTCAATGTCAACTTGTAAGAAGTCTTCAGTAGAGATCCCAAAGGATATGGGATCAATTGAATATTGTTTAACTTTTTTTAACACTTGGATAAAGGAATACAGGACATCATTAACAAATCTGCAGATGACAGGAAGCACCTTGCCTTTATGAGAGTACTGTGTTCAAGTCTGTATATCACATTTAGAGGAGAGCCAGAATGGTGAAGGGTCACTAGTCTGAACCATATATGGTTAAAGGAATTGGAGGCGTTTAGCCTTTAGTAGGAAAGATCAGAAGGGATATGGTAACTACCACTAAGTATTTAAAAAGCAGTCATGTTGAAGAGTAGTTGTCTGATTTGCAGGTGTCAGAGCAAGGAGTACTGAATGAAGATTAAAAAAAAACAAATGAACAAAACCTCACAGCTCGATAAATCTTTCTAAAAGTAGAATGACCTGGCAGAATGGGTGGCATTAGGAAATAACAGATCCCTCATACTCCTGGAGATCTTCAAGCAAAGGCTGGATGACATTCTATCTGATATTATGTAGTGAAGAGTGTTGGATCTGGGTTGAAATAGTTGGACTCGGAGATTCAAATCTGAAATTCTGTGATTTTGTGATAGAGGGTATTTCTTCTGGAATCTAACTTCTCTTTATCTCTTAATTATAGTTATCAGTCTTTTTTTCCATCCTCATTCCTTTCAAAAGCTCCTTTCTCCTTCACTTTAATGTTCCCTTCATTATTACAGTCCATCCTATTCATACATATAGCCAGTTATCAGTTTTGGAATATTGGCTCATTCCCTACTAAGCAAGGATTGGGAGATGGTTGGCATATAAGTCAAGACATCAGCTATTCTATCATCCTTCATACCTCTGAATCCAGGATGGTTTTTGTCTTGGTCTACCTAATTCACATTAGCCTGTAGCTAGTGCATTACTTGGCAACCTAAACATTTCTACTATTGTCAAAATATCCCTTTGTAAAGCAAAGAAGAACTGCTTCTCTAAGAGCTAATATTAAAATACAAATACCCCTAGGAAGAGGAGTTCAATAAAAGCAGTACCCTAGGAGGAATAGTTCAATAATAATAATAATAATAATAATAATAATAATAATAGATAGATAGTATTTTATAGCTTCAAAGACACTTTCACATTCATTATCTAATCTGATATTCCAATCATCCTGTGAGGTAGATATTATTATCACCCCCCCATTTTAAGATAAGTTCAGCAATATTAATATCACTTTTCTGAGTATTAGAGATGGCTAACAGAGTATAAGGCTTACAAGGCTTGCTTAAAGTGAAATGGTTAGGAAGTGGAAAGATCAGGACTAAAAACCCTGCTCTCTCTGTACACAAATTCATAAAAGTCTGATGAAATGAATGTAATTCAAATTTACTGAATTCAATCAAGCACCTATTACTTTTATCCTACCAATTTCCCAAACTACAACTACCTACTTCAAGAAAATAAAGTTTGTAAATTGTCTCAGCTCTGCTTCCTGATGCTGTGTCACCAGGCTGCTGCATTCTAGGAGAGGGGAAGGGTGTTTTGGCATCTTGCCCAGCAATCAAACACAGGAGCCTCAGAGTCTGAAAGGTATTGTATTCCCATTGCACTGCATTATATTACTGGATCTGCAAAGCTTGGAAGTCTAGTAACTGTTACTTCTTAGAATGAGAACCACAGTTATAGAGGATGTCTGCAACAGTTGCTTCTTCCAGTAGCTGGCGTTAGATATAGCTTCAGGGCAAATTTCTGGTTCTATGTCCATTTTCCTCTCTCTTAAGGCGATCCATTCCAGTTTTAGGCAAATTACTCAATTTCCCTCGTTCTTAATTTCCTCATCCGTAAAATGAGGACATTGGACTAAATGATTTTTGAGGTCTATTCCCGCTTTAGCTCTATGGTCCTATGATCAGAGCTGGAAAAGATTTTAGTGATCAGTTAATTCAATCCCCTCAGGAAACAAACTTTATAGGACTGTCCATTTTTTTAAATTTCAAGGACTTTTATTCTAAAGTCATAATGTTTTCCATTTTTGATCATAATTTTATGTGTAATATGCATGATTTGAATTCTCTTTATCTATCAATGACCTGCCACAAATCTAAGTTTAGAAACTTGTTTTTATAACTAGAAATAATCTCCCCCAGTAATGTGGTACAGGAACAAGGTCCATGCAGTTTGTCACATCATTGCCTTTCTTTTCTGTAAATGAGTAACTGCTGATTCTACAATTCCCAGTACATATGAAGGAGACAGAGTTATGATATATTTGGTCATACTGTCTCAGTTCAGGTAATGACTATAGCTTCTGTATAAAGAGCTTGTTGGTGTTACCATCAAAAGAATATCTTGGCATTCAAGACTATTTCCATTCTAGCTCCCACTAATTTCCCCTTAAAAGCACTGTATTTAGACTCACAGGGTTCAAAATAGAAAAAAAATTTACTTAAAAAGCAATAATTAGAAAAAAAGAATTCAGATCCACAGACCTAGAAGAGAATTGTGTTATCCTCTTTCAGTGGAGCCACCTCCCCTCCATGACTAAGAATACTTCTTTGGGCTGGGCTCTAGCCAGTAGCAGGAGAGGTCAAGTGTTGCTTCTTCATGTCATCCACTGTTGCAATTCCATTCCCAGCAAGCATTGAGAACTCTGTTGCTCCAACCTGTGTCCTTTACAGGAATCCTTTACATTATAGTAACTTTATCCCATAATCAAAAAATAACAGAATTTGAAATCTGGAAGGGATCTCAGCCACCATAGTTCATCTCATTTATCACATACTGATTTGTTCAACCTCTCATGCTCTTGAAGAACTCAAAAAGGGGGAACTCATTACTTCTTGAGACAGTTCATTCTACTAATAGATTTCTCTAATGATTAGAAAGGTTTTTTTGGTAATATTCCTAAATTGGTCATTTCTCCTGGTCCTGAACTTTGGGGACAAATAGAACAAATCTAATTCCTTCTTCCATGGGGAAGCACTACAAGTACTTAAAAAGAGTTACCATATCTTCTATGAATCATCTCTTTTCCAGATTAAGCATGTTCAGATCTTTTACATTCAGTTCTCATGTAATGTAGATTCAAAGTCCTCCTCCACCAGCCAGGTTGCAATTGCCTTATCCAATTCATTTTACAGATGAGGAAACTGAGGAAAATAGGGTTCAGTGACTTGCGAAGGCCAAAGTGCTAGTAAGTTATCAGGTTGAGGTTGTCTTTGAACTAACAAAGATGAGTCTTCCTGACTCCTGGCCTGGCACTCCATCCACTATGATACACACCCATACACATACATATACACCCACATATATATCTATATATCTATATCTATATCTATATCTATATATATATGCATGTATATATGCATTTATATGTATATGTATATACACATACATCTTTGTGGGTTTTTTAAACCATATACCTTTGTCTAAGTCATGGGTGAATATGTTAAACATCAGCCCAAGTATGGGTCTCTGTTGTTTTCCATAGAAGTTCTCCCTCCTATCATGTTAGCATTGAGCTGTTAATAACTACTCTTTGGGAGTGACAATCCAATTAGCTACGATTTCATCTAATTCTATTGTCATCTAATCCCTATCTCTCTATTTCAATGTAAAAAAAAATAAGAGACCATTTTTTTAAAAAGATTTACTAAAAATCTATTCAAATATAGCATTATCCTCATCTATTAATTTAGTAATGCTGTCAAAGAAAAAGAAATGAGGTTAGTCTGGAATGACCTGTTCTTTTTTTAAATTAATACTTCTTTTCTTTTCAGATCTGCATTGTCTTCCACCCATCTCACCATCTTTCCCCAGCTGAGAAAGCAAGAAAAACAAAACCCCTATTTCAAATATGTATAGTCAAGCAAAACAAGTTCTACAGTAGCTATATATAGATATACATATCTATTACACACATACACACACATATCCTCTTCTTGATAATGGCATGCTAGTTCTTTGTAATCACTGCTTCCTTTTCTACATGTTCAACAACCACTGTTTTAATGATTCATTCTAGAATTTTCCTAGGAATTGAAGCCAGACTCAATGTTTAAGATTTTGAAGACTGTTCTCCTCAGAGTTTTGAAAATTGTGACATTTGCCCTTCTCCAATCATGTGGTAGGAACATCTGCTTTTTTCTCCATAATTTCCACTTTCAAATCTCATTGACAATTGCTCACTAATCACATGTGCTAGTTCATCATACCCAAGGATTGTTTCTTCAAATTGATATTACTTACCTCTAGGTTCTAAGACATGTTTAATATGTTTATCCCAGTACCTCAGTTAATAATATCATATAACTGTTTCAAAAATCCTCCCATCCTCTCAAAACTTTACATTCTTTTATACCTACATATCACAACTCTATCTGAGACATAGAGGTCTCTTTGACTGAGTTAAGGGGCATTTTTTCATTTTGCTTGACCAACTCTCCATTTCCCATTCCTGTACAATTTAGGATAAGGTCAACCCATTTATTTTCTTCCCCAGCACTGGGACAATGTGTTTTCTATTTAGTCAATACCTCCAAAGAAGTCTTTTTGGGTTTCAGAAAAATATTCTTGTTCCCTTTTCTACCTTCCTCTGGGGCAATTGGGCAGTATTATGTGAAAATACATTTGGTTTCCTCTAAAAGGGAGGGGGAGGTGCAAAGTCCCAGTTTCCCACAGTACAGTATAGACACCAGTCTATGTTCTAAAGACAAAGATTTGTGCTCATGCACAAATATAATTTTTTTCCTCTCTATTAGGCTATAAGGTCTTGGGAAACAACTTTGTCTTTGTATTTTTGCAATATTGCATATAGCAGGCTCCTAATAAATATTGGATAAATTTGAGTTTATTGAGCTTGAAAGATATGGAGGAAATTTATGCCTTGTCCTATGAAATATTTTTACATGGCAAGTTTGCTAGTATAAGATCTGAGAATGATTGTCTTTTATGGCTCTAAATAAAATGCTTTATTGAACTGAATTGAATCTGAATAGAACACAGAATTTTCATAACAAATTACATGAGCTGCCAGGGTGACACCATTGAAGACATTTTTGAATAGTCATTCCAAAGACTTTTCAATGATGCTTTGCAGCCTGACCAGAAGGGAAAAACTTCCTTCTTGAAATTTACTCTACTTAACCTCTGTTTTGTGAACCAATTTCTGATTCCATTTTAAAATTTACTTAATGTTGGTTCCATAAAATGTGACTCTCACAATGACTAAATCAGTGATTCAAAAATGGATTTGACAGAACCTATCAACACTGACTCAGACAAGCATCCCAGAATGAAATAGTGCAATCTTGAAATATTGGTGGGCTTCTCTAGGCTATTGAACTTGTGTGATGAAGACCAGAGCATGAGCCTTTGATAGCATCAAAATAATTCAACTTGTAGGTATCATGAGACTGTTCTCCAGTACAATTTGAACCCCCATTAAAAATGTCTGAAAGATGTCTTTTATATTTTGTGAATTAAAAAAATAAAGGTGTTTTCAGCATAAATTCTATACTTTCTTTCCAAGGAGGCAGTAGGAAGCAGGATGCCTCTATGGTTCTGAATCTAGCTTACTTCCTGTTATTTTTTTACTTTTCTTCAGAAAAGCATATGTGATATTTGTCATATTCTCCCAACATCCTTGCTGAGAAACATGATGAAACAGAGGAGAAGTAAGGGAACAATTAGGCCTTATTAGTCTGAGTAATTGATCTTTAGAAAATATTTTCTTCAGTTTGACTAACTGTTCTTTAATAAGAAAATACTGTCTGCCAAAACTGAAAAGATCTTTGAAGTGGACATGCAGTAGCCTAGTGGAAAGGACTTTAAAAATGAAGTCAAGAGAAACTTAGGCTCAAATCATGGTTCTATTACTTAATACCTATTTGACCTTGAATAAGTCACTTAACTCCCATGGACCTCAGTTTCCTCATCTATAAAATGATGGAGCTTAACTAGATAGTCTCTGAGATTCCTTCCAACTCTTGATCTATAATTCTATAAGCCTCAGTTTTTTCATCACTAAAAAGGGAATAATAACCAAAGTTATAATATGGTTATGAGGAGTTAAATCTGATGCTTAACCACCGAGAATGTTGACATACATTCATCTGATCTTGTTTAATTCTGAGAATCTGGGTACTGAGGAATCCTATATTTACCCTGTGTCTCCTGTGGTTGTCAGAGAATTAGTGACCTTCCACCTTCTAATTCCTCCTTTTTCTATTGATTAGCATTGATTCTTTGTTAAGTGGTATATAGATTTGTGGATTTACCAAACAAATTATCTCTGAGTCTCTACCTCAACAAAGCAACTTCCTTTTTTATCTAATTTCTGATATCCCTAGTCAAGTGATTAGGATAATAAGAATAGACTCTTCACAAAACAGATAAGCATACTAATACGCTGAATACATTTTTTATTTATTTAATTTTTTGCAAATAAGCAAGAAAATAATAATAGTAAAAACACATGTTTAACCTGTCTTCATGACCCTAAAAGGGTCTGTGAAAGGATTTCATGAAATTGGATTAAAAAATTACATATCCTTATTTCAATTTAATGGAAATAATCCTATGTATTCAAACCATGAATTTTACTTTATGCTTTTTAAATAGTAAGCTAAAGAGATGTCGATAGTTTTTACCAGAGTATCAAAATGTTCTATGACACACAAAAAGGTAAAGAATCCTTGATATATTGAGTGGCTATAAGTCCATTGGATTAGACCAAGGAAGCACTAGATAAAGTTACACAGATCATTCATTCCTCCTTTGAATAGACAAACAAAATAACACAGTTTGAAATTTGATATTTAATTCCTGTATCCAAGCAAGTTAAACTTCTATAGGAAATTTACACCTGGAATTCTTTTCTTTTTTTTTCCTTTTAAGTTTTTGCAAGGCAATTGGGGTTAAGTGGCTTGCCCAGGGCCACACAGCTAGGTAATTATTAAGTGTCTGAGGCCGGAGTTGAACTCAGGTACTCTTGACTCCAGGGCCGGTACTCTATCCACTGTGCCACCTAGCCACCCCTTAGACCTGGAATTCAAAGTCAAAGGAATAAATTCTGGATAATGGATTCAAAGGAAAATGAACACCTTTCTAGATCTGGGCTGTCCCCACTCTGCAGGGACCCCAACCTTTTCTTGATGTGCGAGCCTACAATATAGGTAAAGCAGAGGAGATAGAACTAATGACTAGACCTGACAACTAGAAAACAGCTTTAATGTGCCCCAGTGTCCCTGTCTATCAGAACTTGACCGTGTTTAACCTCTCCTCTTCAGATATGTCACATCAATTCTTTTTCCTGTCCTTCCCCCAAACCCAAAAAGATATATATCCCTTATTTCACATAGCTAGGAAATTGAAGTGGTTGGGAGGATGGGAGTGCTTCAGAATTACATCTACAAATATCATCCATTATTATTCAAAAATCATTTAATAGATACCTAAAAGGAAAGTACTATGCTAGGTGGGAGTAGGGAGTGGGGAGGATATAAAGATAATAATGTCTCTGCAATCATGAATTTGTAAGTAAATACAATGTATTAAAGAGTATTACAAATATCATCTGAGGTCTCATCTGGCTCTCTCTATGGTCTAGAGACAGACAAGACCTCTCAAATTGCCAATCCCATAAATCAGTAATGGAATGGGAACCAGAGGAGAGAAAGAGAAAACATATTTGGAATATTACCAAGTCAAAGTATTTTATTGAAATTCAGGTTATCAAAGAAAGGGGATTAAACATGCTGAACAAGAGTATTTGTTAATTGGCTAGTCTAGACTCCAGGAATCATAGGAGATATAACAGATTTGGAAAGAAGTCTTTAGAGTTAACAACAACATAGAAGATTCTTGTTCACAGATTGTAGATTTAGCATTAGAACAAACTTTATAGATTCTATAGTGAACTACATTTTACAAAGAAGTAATTTAGGCAGTTAGGTGGCACATTATATAAAAGCACTTGGCTTGGAATCAGGGAGATATGCCTGAGTTCAAATCTGGTCTTAGACATTTAACTTATAATTGTGACCTGGGCAAATCACTTAACTCTGTTTGCCTCAGTTTCCTCATCTGTTAAATGAGGTGGAAAAGGAAATGGCAAAACAGTCCAGTTTCTTTGCCAGGAATATCCTAAATGGGATCACAAATAGCAATTTGTGACTTAATGTCATACAACTAGTAAGCAACAGATAATGAAATTTTAAGTATCATGTTTCTCATTTCTCTTAAACAAAACAAAGAAATAAACAAAATCTATAAATTTTTCCTACCAAAGAAGGAGAATCTGTTGGTAAATCAGAAAGGCAAAACTTTCCGAGTAGGTCATATGTTCTCTTCTGCCTCTTATTTTTCCAAGGTTTAGAGGCGTTGCTTGAGTATAATCTTCACCTGTGTTTTCTTTTCTTGTATCTTATGTAATAAAAATACATTAAGGTAATAACTTTCCACACTTCAAGCAATAAGGTTTAAAGTCAAGTCAGATCATAGATGTCAAGTTGAAAATACCAGAGATCATCCAGTCCCACTGAAGATGGAGGAAATGGGACAGGGAAAGGGGGCTTAATGATAAATGTGGGTTAGTTTTGTGAAGAACTCACCAATCTCTCAGATTCAGGGATTCGAGAAAGGCTTAAATTTTCATCACATGTTACTTACAAAAGTTCAAAGGTTACTACAAAAGACTCACAAGTTAGGTTCTTTGGAGAAGCAGCAAGATAGTGAATATCAGTAGAAATAGGAAGAGGGTGGGAGAGTTTGGGGAATTATGCTCCTCTGAGCAGGCTGCCATCCCATAGGAAGAGAAGCAAACAGAGGGAAAACAGTAGAGAAGAGCAAAAGGGAAGGGACCACATTCCTCAAGAGCAGACTAGTTTCAAGGAAGGCAAGCAGTATTAGTAAGACAAAGTAGGAGACAAAATGAGTAGTAAACAAGGGCAAAGGGGTTAGAGAGGTTTTGGAGAGGATACTCTCCCTTACCAGAGTTAGTTTGCCCTCCAAAGAAAGGTAAGCCACCATAAATAGCAAAGATGGGTAATAGGGATGAAAGATGTTACTCCCCAGAGTGAGCTATTCTCAAAAGGCAAAGGAGTAGCAGGAGAGTTTGGGGAATGATCCTTGGATTTCTCCAGAGTAGGACTGAACAGTTCAACTCAGTGAGCTGAGTTTTTAAGAACTTAGAAGTGGGGAGATGTGTTGTTGAGGGAGCATAGATATCCCTGTCTGAGAGCAGAGATAAAGTAATGAGAGAGATGTAAATGAGGGATGGTAGATCAAAGACTTCTCAGGCTAAGGCTTATCTTTTGCCTAGGAGGGGGAAGGTACTTTATTAAAAATTCATTGAACTCTCTCATAGGTTGGACAGTGGGTTGGGGTGGGGTGGGGGAGAGATGTATAGTCAGTACAGAAGGTATTTAATAGCTATAAAACATATTTCTCTGTCCATTATTTCCTCTACTTTATAACCATCCCTTGCTTTTTAGTTGAGGAAACTGAGGATGAGGGAAATTGAATGACTTGTCTAAGTTCACACATGTATTAAGTGATGGAGGCAAGATTTGAACCTAATTCCTATAATTCAGAATCCAATGTCCTTTCCTGTGCCACATAATGAAAAATTAATTGAAAGTTTTCTATTAAGAAAATTCACAATTATAGGATGTCATTATAAACATTTCATACAGAGGAATATTGATAGTACTTGATATGGTGAGGAAAGATATTGAGTTCTATTTAAAACTTGAATTAGAAAAGTTGACAAATAAATGGCTTATTGTTCAGTCATTTTCTAACTCTTCTGACTCTTTGTGACCTCATTTGAGGTTTTCTTGGCAAAGATACTATAGTGGTTTGCCAATTCTTTCTCCAGCTCATTTGACAGATGAGAAAACTGAGGTAAACAGGATTAGACATGCTCAGGGGCACATAGCTAATAAGTGACTAAGGCCAAATTTGAATTCAGGAAGACAAATCTTCCTGATATTAGCCCCAGCACTCTATACATTGTACCATTTAGCTGCCCCCTTAGGTGTCTTTGAAGTCCCTTCTAGTTATGAAGTTATAATCCAATATTGTAAAAAATGATTTCTGCATTGAATGGGAAATTGGATTAGATCAAAGATCATAGGTCATCTTGAATCCTCATGAACTACTGAATATATGTAGTCATCATTTAGGCCTTATCTTCTATGAATTCACCTCCCCCAAAATAAGGAGGGGTCCTCACTGGCAGTTTTGACCTGATGGAATAAATGTTTTAACTTTCCCCGAATTTGTTTAATCTAATCTGTTACTAGAGATTTTGATTTTAAGGAAGAGCAAAACAGAATTAAGTTAACTAACACATTTATTGATAATGATGTGGGGGCAGGATGTCTAGACAGAGAGCTAGACCCCCATGATGGAGGTCTACTATCATTTTTATTGCCTTGTCCATAGGGAAATATGATCTGAAATATCACCTCTAGCTTGTCCAATCAAGGAAGGGGTATGCCCACTCCCCTATGTAGGATAGGGAGGAAGGAGGTGTGCAAAGCAAAGTATAGGTTGAGGTACTCTTGATGAGATTATGAAGGCAAGCCTTAGTTCTGCTTTACAATTAAGGGAATCAACTCAAATCATCCTTTTCAATTGTTAAATGGACTTAACAGGAGACCTACTTTGGTAGCTTGTTTGATGTCCCCCAAATCTATTCTCTAATTTGATTCTCTAACAAAAGGAGACTTTATGTGATTTATTACTTGTTAAAGAAATATATTTAAAACATATATATGTATATGTAAGTATACACATATATATATATATATATATATAAAATATGTATATATGTATGTATATTTCTTTGCCTTAGTAGATGGTCTTTAGCAGTTGCTGTGACCAAAAACTTTACCAAACTACAGTCTACCTGGTGATGTCTGTCCAAATTTAACTATTTCCAAACAAGCCTTTCCATCTTGGTAAGGTCTGCCAAGGATTGTATTTTATTGGAATAGCCTTTAAGAACAGAGTCACCTCCAAGTCACCATCAAAATAGGACTGGTTTATAGAAAAAAGGAAATGTGATTTAGACTTAAAGACATCTTCCCTCCAAGGAAACCGTGGTTTCCTTGGTATTTGTTTTGTCTTTCTAATGTCCCTGCTGAGAAGCAGGCTGAAGAAAGAAAACAGTATTTATTAAGTGCTTACTAAAAGTCAGATACTGTATCAAGAGCTTTATAAATATTATCTCATCTGATCCTCATACAGTTTGGGAAACTGAGTCAAAAAGAGTGACTTTCCCAAGGTCACATAGTAAGTGACTGGGGTCACATTTGAACCCAGGTCTTCCTGCCTCCATGCCCAGTTCTCTATGTACCACTTAGCTGCCTCAGTTAAATGAGATATCATTATCTTATTTTACGTATAAATAAATGACTGACCCAGGGTCATATGATAAGTCAGAAGAACAAATAGATTTGCAGCTGCCTCCAAGAGTATGGGCCCTTGTTTATTCATGTGCTATGAGGAAGAAGTAAAGTTTAGAAGACATTCATAGCACTTATACTTCTTCTAATAGGCTAAAAAAAATCCTGAGTTTTGCACTTAATGCAATCATAACAAGCATTTATTTATTTTTTATTTTTTAAAAGTTATTTATTTATTTATTTAGAATTCTACAATTTATCGCCTAATCTCACTTCCCTTCTCCCTCCCCCCACAGAAGGCAGTCTGTTAGTCTACATTATTTCTATAGTATACATCAATCTAAGTAGAATGTGGTGAGAGAGAAATCATATCCTTAAGGAAGAAAAATAAAGTATAAGAGAGATAGCAAAATTATATAATAAGATAATTTTTTTAATTAAAAGTAATAGTCTTTGGTCTTTGTTCAAACACCGCAATTCTTCCTCTGGATACAGATGGCATTCCCCATTGCAGATACCCCCAAATTGTGCCTGATTGTTGCACTGATGGAATGAGCAAATCCATTAAGGTTAATCATTCACCCTAGGTTGCTGTTAGGGTGTATACATTGTTCTTCTGATCCTGCTCATCTCACTCAGCATCAATTCATGCAAATCCTTTCAGGATTCCCTGAATTCCCATCCTTCCTGGTTTCTAACAGAACACTAGTGCTCCATCACATACATGTACCACAGTTTGTTAAGCCATTCCCCAACTGATGGACATCCCCTCGATTTCCAATTCTTTGCCACCACAAACAGGGCTGCTATGAATATTTTTGTACAAGTGATGTTTTTACCCTTTTTCATCATCTCTTCAGGGCATAGACCCAGTAGTGGTATAGCTAGATCAAAGGGTATACACATTTTTGTTGCCCTTTGGGCATAATTCCAAATTGCTCTCCAGAAAGATTGGATGAGTTCATAGCTCCACCAACAATATATTTGTGTCCCAGATTTCCCACATCCCTTCCAACATTGATCATTGTCCTTTCTGGTCATATTGACCAGTTTGAGAGGTGTGAGGTGGTACCTCAGAGATGCTTTAATTTGCATTTCTCTAATAATTAGTGATTTAGAGCAATTTTTCATATGACTATGAATTGCTTTGATTTCCTCATTGGTAAATTGCCTTTGACCATTTGTCACTTGGGGAATGCCTTGTTTTTTTATTTTAAATTTGACTCAGTTCTCTGTATATTTTAGAAATGGGTCCTTTGTCAGAAATACTAGTTATAAAAAATTATTTCTCAATTTAAAACATTTCTTTTGATCTTGGTTACAGTGGTTTTGTCTGTGCAAAAGCTTTTTAATTTAATATAATCAAAATTATCTAATTTGTATAACAAGCATTTATTAAGAACCAATGATGAGGGATGGCTAGGTGGCACAATGGATAAAGCACCAGCCCTGGAGTCACGAATACCTGGGTTCAAATCTGGTCTCAGACACTTAATAATTACCTATATGTGTGGCCTTGGGCAAGCCACTTAACCCCATCTGCCTTGCCAAAATCTAAAAAAAGAGAACCAATGATATGCCAATGTACTGGAGAAACAAAGACAAACATGAAATAGTTCCTGGTCTCAAGGAATTTATGTTCTTTTGAATGTAATTAGCAAGGATAATTAGTTGAAATGCAAAGCTAGTCATGGCATGCTTCAACTCTTGTGGCCACATGGAGCCTGGTATCCTGGGGTCTCTGTTTCTCTTATAGAGGGCAGTGTCCCCTGGAGTTTCTCTCTCTTCAGAGTCTTAAATCATGGATATGTTTTGTGAAGTTTGTTCTGAATGCCAAAATGGCTAACTATGACTGTGCTAAAATGATAAAGGAGGTAGCTGATAGGGGCTATCTTCCTTGCTCTGCCTTTGACTTGTTCTTACCTAGGACCCATCATTAGCCAAGTTGTAGAGTTTATTTCTTGAAATCTAGTTTCCCTATTTTGTTCCCTGGATCTTTCTTCATAGGAACTCTGTTCTTGCATTCTGTTTTCCCTTCTATGGATTGTTTAGGCATGACTCAACTTCCCATGAAAACTGATTCAGCATAACTTGAATTGTTCTACCACCCAAAGTATCTTTCCCATGACTTTTAAAGTTTCTCCAACAGCAATTGAAGAATTAACCTATGGTCAATTGAAGGATTTTGAATAAAGATAGAATTTTATCAAAATTCAGATCCTACCTCAGAAGAGCGGTAAGATGGTTTAGGCAGTGGTGTCAAACTCAAATAAAAAGGGATTGAAAACCACAAATTATTATTACCTATATTGCATTGTATATTTATTTTGTTAAATAATTCTCAGCAGACTGAGAGTGTGATCCCTCTAGTAGTAGATAGAGCTCTAAACTTAGAGCCAGCAAGTCCTGGGTACAATTCCTGATACCGACACTTATTAGCTATATGACTCTAAGTCTCTTAATTTCTGTAGGTTTCTGGCTAACACTCTTGTAATTATGTATTCATAATGTAGATGGGCTATGAACCATATTTGTGGAGAGAGTACCCACATCTATAGTTTCCAACACTAAAGAAATATTCACTTAATAGTCTCCAACTCTGTTGGCTTAAGAAAACACAAAGGGTTTTCTTCTTTAAACTTTAAAATTAGTTCTGAAGCCTCCAAGTCTTCAACATCAGTTGATCATCAATTATTTTCATCTAAAACTGCCTGTATACAAACAGCTTTTCTCAGTATCTGTGGTATTGACTTTGGTTTGTCTAATTAGCTGCAAAAGTAATTCTGAATATAATTTGAGAAAGTGGTACATAAAACAAATGGAAGATAAAGAATGAAAATGTTTAAATTGTGTTATTGTACTTAGTGATCAATACTGGAGCACTAGAAAGATTTATTCAAACAAGATCATAGGACCACATTGATTTTTTTTAGGTTTTTGTAAGGCAAATGGGGTTAAGTGACTTGCCCAAGGACACATAACTAGGTAATTATTAAGTGTCTGAGGTTGGATTTGAACTCAGGTACTCCTGACTCCAGGACAGGTGCTCTATCCACTGCACCACCTAGCCACCCCTACATTGATTCTTGAGAAGTTGAGAAGTTATTTAGTTTTCAAGTTTGCCCTCTTGTTCATGACTCTTGTTTATGACTCCATGCCCTCTTGTGAAAAAAATAACATTCTGTATTAGAATGATTTAAAACACCATCTTTGGCAAAGTTCCCCCTTTTAAGTGGTACCCAAAACCCAGGTTTTGGATTTTAACATCCCTTTAGGCTGTAATGGAGGCTAAATGAAATATCAGAAAGTAAATAGAGTAAATGTTATGAAAAAGAAAAAAAGAAAAAATGTTCTGATAATAAAATTAGCAGTGCCATCTCCACTGGGATTACAGGTAAGTAACTTACTGTTGGGAAAAAAAAATCTCATTTTGGATTTGGATGTAAAATAAAGTTTAAAAGACAATTTTTCCCTATCTCCAAAGTCCCTCAATTAGTTCTCCCCTATTTATTTTAGATTAGTGACAATATTTCCTACTCTATTTAACTGCCCTAAGTACTTTTCCTTCAATTAAGTTTACTTTTTCTGCATTTCACATAATTCTTTCCCTTTGTTACTAAGGATTTTCTAATTTTTTTCTTTATTTTCTCTTTCTGTTAATTTTTTCTCACTCCTCTCTCTGTCTCCTTTTCTTCCCTTCCTTTCTGTAGTTGGCTACTTTAGCTATTCAAATAGCATCAATGTATCAACAGATGCTGAGATAGGTGTGAGTACTTTTGGTATTGCTATAGCTTCCTCACAAGTATTCTCATAGCTCCTTTATACTCTTCCAACCTGACTCCAGGGCCAGTACTCTAACCACTAAGGCACCTAGCTGCCCTCAGCATTCATTTTTATAAGATTTTTGAATTCCAAATTTTTCTTCCTCCCTCCCTTCTCTTCCCCAATCCCTAAACAGCAAGCAATTTGATATGGGTTGAACATATACAATCATGTAAACATATTCCCATATTAGTAATATTTTGAAGGAAGAAAAGGAACAAAAAGGAAAAACCATAAAAAAATTTAAAAACAATTAAAAAGTGAAAATCTTTGATCTCTATTCAGATTCCATAGTTCTTTCTCTGGATAGCATTTTCTATCTTAAGCTTTTGGAATTGCCTTGAATTGTTGCATTTCTGAGAAGAATTATATACATCATAGTTGATCATCACACAATGTAATGTAAAGTTACTGTGTACAATGTTCTCCTGGTTCTGCTCACTTTACTCAGCATCAATTCATGTAAATCTTTCCAGAATTTTCTGAAATCCATCTGCTAAGCATTACTTATAACTCAATAGTATTCTTTTACAGTCACATGCCACAACTTATTCAGTCATTCCTCAATTGTTGGGCATTCCTCCAATTTCTAATTCTTTGTCACCACAAAAAGAGTTGCTATAAATATTTTTGTACATGTGGGTTCTTTTTCCTTTTTTTATGATTTTTTTTGGAATAAGGACCAAGTAGTGGTATTGTTGAATGGGTATTGCTGGATCAAAGGGTAGTGCTTGGTCCAACTCTGCCCTTTGGGCACAGTTTCAAATTGTTCAGAATTAAAGGATTCAAAAAGGTGTTGTGTGGGAGGTGGAATCTGACCTGAACACAGTAGCACAGTGCCTGGCCCATAATAGACATTTAATAAATATACATTGACTGACTGAGTATTAATGACTGAACCCTGAAGTAAGCTAAAGATTCCTGAGTCATGAGTGTGGAGGGAAGATATTCCAAGAATGGGGGAAGGGTTTGTGTAAAGGCACAGATGCAGATGATGTGATGCTGAGTTTGAGACCATTTTTGTTGAAATGAAGGATGCATACAGAGGTGTAATATGAAATCAGTATGGAATGTTAACCTTAAGTCAGGTTGGGATGAGCTTTAAATGCTAAACTGAAAAAGTTTATATTTATTCTAGCAGCAATTACTCCTAGGGAATAACCAAAGATTCTTGATCTGGGAAGTATTATGTACATAAGGAAGACTTTGTTTTGATAGCTAATACTTATATAATAAAAAGTTGTAAATTATTGCCTTAAAGAAAAAAAAATACTTGCCACTAGTAAAATGCTTTAAAGATTAGAATACTGAAAACAGGAAAAGTTTAATTTTTATTGATGAAACTTAATTTAAAGACAAACCAAAATTCTTATTAGAAATCTTGCCTATGAGATTTAGGGATCTAAATCAGACTATAAAATATCCACCTCCCAAAAATATTTGGGGATTTTTTTTTCATTTCAGAAGGCCTAAAAGACTTTTCTCCATTGAGGCAGTAATAAACACTAATAAATATATTGATATATACTGAGAAGTAGAATTGCTTTGGATCTATAGAAATTCCCAGACAGAGATGGAATACTGGAATACAACGTTGTATTTTGTCACATGTCGTTAAAATTAAGTGAATAAATGTATCTGAGAAGATATACATGCTCCAATCACCTGGGAACTCACCTAAATTTAAACCCTACTCATTTCCTTCTTCTTCCATCCCTCTTAGGCCACAAGGCACTGAAAAATGAGCCTACACATCTCTTTCTAAAATCTAATCTGAGGTTGGGAGGCTAGTCATGGAGTGCTTGAAAATGGGGGAACATAATCAGTGGGGGCTTGAGTGTATGACAGAGAAGAGAGACTCTCCAGTCTCTTCAGATTTCTGGGGAGGGGCAAAGGCATTCATTAATATTATATTCAGAAGAACACTGACATATTAAAGTGAGTCCAGAGAAGGGCAACCAGGCTGGGGAAAGGACTAGAGATCATGACATACTGAAAAGGAGATTTGGGGAATATCATAACTGTCCAAGTAATTAGAGGAAATCCTGTTTTACTTGACACCCAAAGGGAAACCAAGGAACATGGATGGAAATTACAGGCACTGAGAGAGTGGAGCTAGAGCTAATCATATTATATTTATATAATACCTTTAAGGTTTACTCACAAAAACTCTTTGAAATAGGATGTTTGAACCTGCTTTAATTTAGTTCAACTTTAGGTTGTTTTTTTAGGGTTTTTTTTTTTGCAAGGCAAATGGGGTTAAGTGGCTTGCCCAAGGCCACACAGCTAGGTTAGACTGGATTTGAACCCAGGTACTCCTGACTCCAGGGCCGGTGCTTTATCCACTGCGCCACCTAGCCGCCCCAATTTAGTTCAACTTTAGATCAATAATTTCACAAGAATATATTGACTGCCCACTAAGTGCTAGGCACTGTGTTGGATAATGAGGATATACAAAGACAAAAACAGAACAGTCACTAACCTGAAAAAGCTGACATTTTACAAGGGAAAACAGCATGTACACAAATAAGAAAATACAAAATAAATGCAAAGTGATTTCTGATTAGTTATCTCTTCTAAAATATTATGACTATTTCATAGATGAACTATAGAATTTCAGAGTTGGAAGGTACTACAGTGGTCATATAGCTCAACTCATTTTCCTGAAAAAAATATCCAATACAACAGAACTAACAGACTGTCATCTAACTTTTGCTGGAAGACTTCCCAGGAGGAGGGGCAGCTAGGTGGTACAGTAGATGGAGCACTAGCCCTGAAGGCAGGAGGATCTGAGTTCAAATCATGCCTCAGACGCTCAATGCTTACTTAGCCATGTGACCTTGGACAAGTTACTCATCCCCATTGCCTTGTAAAAACCAAAAAACAAAGACTCCCTATAAGGGGGGAGCCATTCCATTCTATTTTTTTATTTTAATTTTTGGAAAGTCTTTCTTACACCTAAATTTGCCTTCTTTCACCTTCATCTGATCCCCAAATGACATGGGTCTACTTCTTTCACCATTCTGGTTGTTCTCCTTTGGACATTTTCTAGTTCTTCCTAAAATGGGCATATGATGAAATTGAACACCCTATTTCCAGACCTCCATGTATCATTGGGACACAGACTACGGGAGGACTAGCATCTCTTTATTTCTGAAAGCTATACTTCTGTTAGATTGTAAGCTAGGCAAGGACTGTTTTATGCCTCTTTTTCTTTATATTAAGGGCTTAGCATAGTATTTGGAACATAGTAAATGCTTTATAAATATTGATTGATTCTCATATTTTAGTCTAAGATCAGATTAGCTTGGATGCCATATTACACTCACTCTTATTGTGTTTATTGTTGACTCACTCACAGCTTATAGTTATTCAAAACCCCCAGAACTTTCTCAAACCATGGTTCTTATATCTTGTCTAACCATAGCTCTTATATGGTGTAGACATGAAGTCCATTTTTGAGTCCAAATATAAAAATTTTTTCTATATTTATTCACATTAAATTTTATATATTAGATGCAGTCTCTGTTTTATTCTAGTTTTTTTTTTTTGTTTTGGATCCTGACTTTTACATCCAATGCGTTAAGCATGTCTCTAGCTTTGTATCATTTGCAAATTTGACAAGGATGTTCTCTGTGCCTTTATTTAGGCCACTGATAAAATTGCCAAACTAGACAAGGTTAATCACATATCCTTAGGGCATTCCACTCTAGGGCTCCTTTCAAAATGAGATGGTCCTATCAGTGATTATTCTTTGAATCTAGCCAATCCTGAATTCTGAATCTAATTTTCTGCATTTGTCTCACCCATAGTTTTTTATATTTTCTGTAAGAATAGCATGAGGGAATCCATCCAATGCTTTGCTAAAATCCAGTAAGCTCTGTCTACAGCATGTTCTGATCCATTAGTTTAGTTCTTTTATCATGAAAAGACATTAAATTAGTTTGGCATGATACGTCTCCATTAATCCACAAAGGCTTTTTTAGTCAGAAGATCTAAGTCAGTGTCAGCTTTGACACATTAACTGTATGACCCTGAGCAAATAACTTAAACAACTAGAGCTTTGGTTTTCTCATCATGCTCCCTAGATTCTGGAGAGCATATCAGTTTTTAGAGGCAGGATTTCATGCACCAAAACAACAGGAACTGAAGCTAAGTTATCTGACCTACAGTTTGCAAACGTTAATCTCCTTTTAAAAAGTAATTAGAGGGGTGGCTAGGTGGTGTAGTGGATAAAGCACTGGCCTTGGAGTCAGGAGTGCCTGGGTTCAAATCTGGTCTCAGACACTTAATAATTACCTAGCTGTGTGGCCTTGGGTAAGCCACTTAACTCCATTTGCCTTACAAAAACCTAAAAAAATAAAAAATAAAAAGTAATTAGGAAATACCTAGATGTGTGACCTTGGGCAAGTCACTTAACCCCATTGCCTTGCCAAAAAAAAGTAATTAGGAAATCATTTGCCCTTCTCTAGTTCTCTACTATCTCTCCAAATCTTTCAAATACTACTGACAGTATCTTAGCAGTTGCATCTCCCAGTTCTTTTGGTGACTTTAGTTTATCAAGAATAGTTATGTTCCATTACTACTGTCTTACTTTTCTTGGGCATCAACTGCATATTGGCCACTTTGAATCTTTCTTTTCCAATCTCTTGTTTTCTCTTTGACTGACAAAACAAAAGGAAAATTGGATAGCTGTGCTTTTTTTCCCCCTGTCATCAGTTATTATAGTCCTATTTACCATTAATATCAGTTCCTATCTTTTTGTTGGTCCCTCCTCTTTTTCCCAATGTAGTTCAAAAAGGACCCCTTTTACCAGCTTTGACTTTTCTTTTGAATCTGAGGCAATTTCAAATTTTAAACAGTTCTCATTCTATTCTTGTGGTATTATACTAAGCTGAGTTAATCCTTTTTTTTAATGTGTTCAAAGATTCCAACTTCTGTATATAACCTTAAAAATTTATTGATAGCTTTTGTTTTGACATAACATACATTTCACAATTTATATCTCCTCCTTCCCTCCTCAGATAAGCTATATTTATGTTCAACTCCCTCTCTCCTATGAAATCTCCTTTTGCTCTTATAATATTTCATATGTATAGATTTACAAAGCACTTTTCTTAAAGTAGTTCTGGGGGGTGAATTTTTTAATTTAATTTTTAATGGATATTTTTGTTTTTACACTGCCTTCATTTCCCTATATTAATCCTTACTCCTTACTCCCCTCCCTGTCCCAGAGAGTAAAGTTTATAAAAAAAAAGAGCTAAAACATAAAACTAGAGGAGAAAACAGTTTTTAAAAAATCAACACATCAAGAAAGTTTGACATTATATAGACATATTCCCCAAACTTTTTGAAGAAGGAAGAGAGAGTCATTCTCCTATTCTTTCTTGAGGATCAAGCTTGGATATATTTCACAATTGTCATTTTTTGACTGTTGTTTTTCACATTCATTGTTGTAGTCATTGCAAATATTATGTTCCTGATTCTGCTTACTTTTCATAATTTCTTTTGTCTTTCCATTTGTCTCTCTTTTCATTGTCTCTTACAGTGCAACAATATTTCATCACATTCACCATTACATTCATGTACCATGATTTATCTATTCCCTATATGTATTTTTTAGAATGTAAGTTGAGTGTGAATTCTAAGCATATCCATATTGATCTCTTTCTCTTTTTCCTCATTTGAACTGCTTCTTTATATCATTAGTATTATATTTTAAATGCCTCTCTTCTTGGATGACTTGCCCTGTATGTAGACCTTCAGTTTTATCAATTAATCAATTAATCAACAATTATTTATTAAATACCTACTATATGCCAAGAACTCCAATAGGGATACAAATACAATGACTCAAACAATCATTACTCATAAGTAATTTACTTCTATCCCTAAGCCTTTCAAAAATCTGTTTTGTCAAAATTCAGAGTTTAACTATGAGGAACATAAAATAGAGTGAAGTTAAATGACTTGACCAGAATCACACAGCTAACAAATATCAGATGCTCAAATGCTGATCTTCTGACTCCAAGTTCAATTTACTTTCCATAATATTATACTGGTCTTCATTAATATTCCTATTACCTAAAAAATTCAATGATCTTTCTTAGTATCTTTTAGGGAAAATGATGCCTTAAATCATGTTAACTTTCAAGATGTAGTCTAACCCAAGCAATAAGATGCCTCTCCATTCCCCTTTGTGGTAGCAGAATAGAAATATTTGTGACATTAGAATAAAGACAAATGAAGAACAAGAAAAGTAGACTATATTGAAAGCTAAGGAAGTGACTACATCTTTTCTCTACTTTTTCTCTCGTAGCTTACTGCTTTTTTCATCAAGCTAGTCAGGTTTTTTTTTTTTTAGGTAAATGAAGATCTAGTTAAATTTAGATTAGCTACTTCTTCTGTTGACCCTTCTTCTGGGACCCTTCATCGAAAGAAGGTTGAAGGGTCTATCTTTTCAGCTTTATTAAATTAAAGGTTTAAGGAATAGTAAACATCTCTAACTGGTTATTTTTTGGTTAAGTATTATCATTTGTATCTGCCAGACAGTAAGCATATAGTTTAAACTGCTTACTTCAGTGAAATGATTTCTCTTCCCTTGAGTATCACATCCTATTTGTCCTTTTTCACTTCCTCAAAATAGGGTTGATTTCCTAAGAAAATAATGAAATCTCTTTTAAACACTCAAATCTTCACAGAAAAATTAAACATTTATTTTGTGTCCATATATGGATCTTGATCCTTGCTTGAAATTCTCACATGATCCCATGTGTCTGGTTAAACACTGACATTTGCAGCTTTTCTAAATTTCAAAGTACACTGGAAAAGGTTTAAGGGTAAAAACAAAAATTAACTTGTTGTTTATAATTCAATAACATCTTGGAAAACTGAAGTGCCCTTAGCAGAGTCTTTTTTCACAGCATTATACTCATTGACTTTTCTGCTATGAATGCTAGAATTAACTTTCTTTGTTGTCATTTTTTTGTTTGTTTCATTCTCTTAAAATCCATTTCATTTGATTTGAGAGGTTGAGCTATAGAGATAGAAAAAAAAGCATATCTTTTCTGGTAAATTACAAATGTAAAATTCCATGGTGGATGAGAAAGAACATTAGATTTTGTGTCAAAAGACATCAGTTTGAGTCCAGTTTCTGCCACTTATTAGCAAATTGACTGAAACCTCTTTGATACACTGCTATAAAAGTAGATCATAATTGTTTATACATTCATAGTGCAGATCACTAAACCAATGATCCTGTCTTTTACTTTTCTGTCTTGAAAGATTTCTCCACTCCACTCCTCTAAACCTGTCTGCATCTTCATCCATTTTCTTCTTCCAATCTTAGAAGAAATGAGTCTCCAAACCTTACTAAACTAACCTCCTCAATCTGAAACCCAAATCCCATCTCTTTTGAAACCTTGCTCTACTCTGTATGCTTTTTCAAGGTGTCAGTCTCTTAACTCTCTGTCCCCCTAACCTACAAGCCTACTTATGTTGATGCCCTAAAAATAAAAATCTTTGCTCTGACACTACCAAACCATTGAGGTAGGACCCTCTCAGACTCCTCTCCTTTTGCTATCTAATTTTTGGAAAGAATAGTGCTACCAGCAGTGACTCCAGTTTCTCATTACCCATTCACTTCTCAACCTTGTATAATCTGATTTCTTTCTGGGATATTGTGATATAAAGAGCTGATTTTTAGGTTTACTATGACCTTCCTATTCATAAATATAATTGACCTTTTTTTGTCCTGTCATATTTAACACTGTGAACTACCCACCTCTCTCCTTTTGTAAGAAATAAATTTTATTGGTATATGTTGTTTTCACATCACCTACATTTCTTTTGTTTTATATGGGTATTTTAAAAATTAATCTGTCCTTTCTACTATTACCCCTCTCCCCTCCTCAAGCAAAAAACAAAACAAAACTTTTTAAGCAAAGCCCTCAATGCATAGCTTCATAGTTCAAAAGAATGAGTCCCTGTACAGATCATGTCCAAAAATGCATGCCTCTTCTTTTTTTTGCAAGGCAATAGGGTTAAGTGACCTGTCCAAGGTCACACAGCTAGGTAATTATTATGTGTCTAAGGTCTGATTTGAATTCAGGTCCTCCTGACCCCAGGGCCAGTGCTCTTTATAAAGCTGTTATTATATAAATTGTTCTCCTAGTTCTATTTACTTCTCTCTGCATTAATTCACAGAGATCTTTCTAGTTTCCTCTGTATCCATTCTTGACTTTTTTTGACAAAAAAAATTAATTATATTTTTATATAAAAATTTGTTTAGTTATACACCAATAGTTGTTGTTGTTCAGGCATTCAATTGTGTCCAACTCTTCACGATCCTAAGAATCATACTGGTCATGAGGTTTTCTTGACAAACTGAAGTGGTTTGCCATTTCTTTCTCCAGTGGATTAATGCAAACTGGACATTCCTTCTATTTTAATTTTGTGAAAAGAGATGCTATAAATATTTTTGCACATATAGATTATTTCCCTTTTTGTTTGAGTTCTTTGGGACATAGGTCTAATAGCTGGGTCAAATGGTATGAATATGAGTAACTTTTGGGACATAACTTTAAATTATTTTATTGAATGGACTAATTCACTGCTGATATATGTATATTTATGGCATATATGTGTATAAATACTATACATATATATCTGATATATGTATATATCACAGTACTAATATGTTTTCAGCATTTGTCATTTCAACATATGTTTCAACAAATGCTTCCAACATTTGTCATTTACTTCTTTTGTTATCCTTACTAGTCAGATTAATATATGGTAGGACCTTGAAGCTGTTTCAGTTTGAATTTCTCTATTAATTATCAAAGCATTTTTAAAAAATATCATTATTGACAGTTTAGATCAATTTCTTTGAAAACTACCTTTTAATTTGCAGAATGGCTCAGTCTTATAAATTCAAATCATTCCTTATATGCTTTGGATATGAGATCTTTATCAGGGAAATTTGTTCTAAAGATTTTCCTAGGAAACCAAGAACCTTCTTTCCTTCTAAGTTCAATTTGTTTCTATTTTTTCCTCTTTCTCTTTTGTTTCTATTCTGCTAGATTTCTATATTGAACTTATTTGCACAAACTCTTTTAGTTTTATATAGTCAAGAACTCAGGGGCAGCTAAGTGGTGCAGAGGATAAAGCACCAACCCTGGAGTCAGGAGAACTGAAGTTCAAATCCAGTCTCAGATGCTTATTGCCAAGCTGCGTGACCATGGGCAAGTCACCTAACTCTATTGCCTTAAATAAAAAAATAAAATAAAAAAAACTCATCTCCTATCTGTAGAGCTGAAAGATACTTTCTTGTTTTTGTAATTTGTTTATAATTTGAACTTTTGTATCTGAGCCTTATATCATTTTGGATTTTATCTCGTTATATATGCGAACTCTCTTCTTCCTGAATGTCCCCGACATTATCCTTTCCCAGTTCTCTTACCTTTGTGATTACTCATTCTGTGTGCTTTGGTGCTGTTTTTTTTTTCTGGTTCCTTATTATCCTACTGCTCCTCAAAAGCAAGGCTATTTGCTAGATTTTTGCTTTTCTTTATGTTCTTTCCTTTAAAAAAACACATCAACTCACTTGCGTTCAATTTCACCTCTATATAGATAAACTTACATATCTCTTAAAGTTATATCTCCATTTTCTTTGACTCTTAAACTCAATATGTTTAAAAGCTGAATTTACCATCTTTCTCCAAAAACCTGTTCCTCAGACCAGTTTCTCTGTTTCTGTTATTGGCACCATTATCCTTTCAATCACACAAGCTTAGAAACTTGTAATCATTTTTGATTATCACCTTTCCTTCATCTCACACATCTCATTAGTTGTCAGACTACCATTTTATCTTTCAAATTATCTCTTACACCTAGGCCCTTGTTTCTATTTCCATTGTAATTACATTAGTTCAGACCCTCAATTTTTCTGTCCAAATTATTGTAATATTCTTGCAACTAGTTTTCCTGTTCCTAGGCTGTTGTCTCTTCAATATATCATCCTTATCTCTACCCCAAATAATCTCAAAGTTACTACTATGATGTCATCACTAAAAACCTTTCCCTTTGTTTCTAGTTGTCTACTGAATATTATAGACTCCTGATTGTGATATTCAAAGTCCTTTACAATTTGACTTCACTATACTTTTCCAGTCTTATTTCATGTTGCACATTTTTATATGCTCAATAATCCAACCAATTTGGATTACTCTTTTTACGGTTGTTTCAGTCATGTCCAACTCTGTGATCCCATTTGGGGTTTTCCTTTTCCAACTCATTTGACAGTTAAGGAAACAAGCAAACATGGTTAAGTGACTTGATAGGGGGGGTATCACACAGCTAGCAAATATGAGATCAGATTTGAACTAAGGAACACTCATCTTCTTGACTCCAGAACCAGAACTCCTACATTGTGCCACTTAACTACTCCTTACTTTTTATACTCCATTCTTATCCTAATCTATTCTCTTTTGGTGCCTTTGCAGAAACCATATCTCATATTCATTTTTGTCTGTCTATAGTCCTACCTTCCTTCCTTGTAAAATCTAATCCAGATGCTGACATTTCTTTCAGAAGGTCTTTCCTCTTCCCTCCCCAACCCCCCTTGGAAAGACAATATAGCTCTTTCTTTGAATTTTTTAGGATACTTTTCTTGGACCTATCTTTTGCACTTATCTCACTCTTCTTTATAACAGAGTTATTTGTGTATTGCTCCTTTCCCCCATTAAAATTGAAAAGCTATTCCTGGTTCATATTCATCTCCTAATTATACTGCATCTCCTAGTAGTTTTGATTCTTAGTCTAGAGACCTTTCTACTATGCCTGGGGTTGACAAACCATATCTGACTAATGTAAAACCCATTCTGAGTTTGCAGACTGAATAAAAACAAACTTTGAATCAGGAGGTATATGATGTTCATTCTCTAGAATGATGCACAATTAAAAATCTGTGTACAAAGAGACAGATATATATATATATATATATATGTATATATATATATATATATATGTACACACATATACATGAACAATCCCCTATTTACAAATAAGTGGTGTTTTAATAGTTTGTTTTAAAATCAGTTTCCTAGGGACGGCTAGGTGGCAGTGCATAAAGCACTGGCCCTGGAATCAGGAGTACCTGGATTCAAATCTGGTCTCAGACACTTAATAATTACCTAGCTGTGAGGCCTTGGGCAAGCCACTTAACCCCATTTGCCTTCCAAAAACCTAACCCCCCCCAAAAAAACATAAAAAAAATCAGTTTCCTAAAATTCAGAATAATGTATATTGTTAACAGTAGTGTTGAAACTTCTAAGCTAATCCAGGAATTGTTAGTATATTGATAGTCTATAGTCTACAATACCTACAATATTATAACAATAATTTAAAAATATTTATATTAAACACTTACTATATGCAATATTCCCTCAGGTCCTAGAAGAGATGTAATGTTTAGGAAAGGAACATACCTTATGAAGTCCTACAGGAGTTGAGACCCCATACTAAGAGCATTAAAGAACCTAAACAATATATGCAATAATATTTTGATGGGGAAAATGTATTCAGAAATCTCCAAGGTAACAAACTCTTTCATCTCCCTTCCCTACAGAGTAATCTCTTCTATCTCCTACCCATTGATTAAACAAACAAGTCAATATTAAACAAAAACCATCGATTCTTCTGTACTTGCTCTCCAACACAAAGGAGGACTCCTTTAATAGTGGAGACTGCAGTATGTCAGAGCTACCTATAGATAGCTACCATGACCAAGCAGAGGCTCCAATAATATGTTGGGAGGGCAGGGAGTATATTATTAAGGAAACAGGCAGGAGATTCCAATGGGTTAAGGAATGAGGAACTAACTTCATGGTAGGGGTAAGGTATAGTGTGAAATAGGTCTCTATTTTTTCAATTAAGGCAACACTCTATCTCTCTATTTTCTCCTAAGGCAATCTCATCTTTTATGGCTTCAGTGATCATCCCAGTTTTCATTCATTTGATATCTCTGTCTAACCTTAAGTTCTCTTATGAACTTCATTTCCCACTCTACTTTGCCTACCCACAACTTGTCCTTGCCCCAGCCTATCATAGGTCATAGCTGAGCAGGTTCCAAGGCACTGATTATCACCCTTCCTGTTTGTGGAGGGGGGAGGAGAAGGGGAGGATATTACTTCTGGGAAGTCCCTCCACAGGGAACTGTTGAACAAACAAGTCAAAATTAGTAACCTGAGCTGAAGTAGAAATCAGGTCAAAACAAGAGACATTATTAATTCTTTTAAATGGACTTGCTGTCCAAAACAACGAATGACTCTAAGCAATGGAAAATGCCATTTTTTCCCAGGTATCCTGGGCTTGGTGCACCACTAATTGTGGGAGAGTGATAGAATGATTTCTGGGTAATTTCTTCTATCTAGTGTCCTTCCCATTCCAACAATTACTGGAACTGAACTCTGAGTTCCAGGTGTCAAATAATCACAAAGAATTCTTCCTGGTGGTGAGGGACGGTCCTGCAGGTATAGAAATGGTCTATATCTGCAAAAGCAGAACAGGGACTGATGAAAAATGGAGTAGATGCACATGAAAATAAGGAGATCTACTGGTATGCTTTCAGGTAATAGTGAAGTCTTGAAATTTGTAGAGTGGGGAATTCCACTGGAATGGGACAGAAAGTCAGCTTGTTATACATGTCCTTTACTCTTTCCCAGCTGTAAAGTATAAGCATTTGCTACTACATGGTTTGTAACACACTGTCTATCAATTAGATTCCTAACATGGTGATGTTGGCATTCTGTAGCTAGACAATTTTCTGGAAAATGGATTAAGGAGTTTCTCTTAATTAGCAATATTTTTTTCAGTTCCAGGCATTATAGGACATTAAATCTTAGAAACTTTTTTCCTTGACTATGCCTACTATCTTTGATTTTTTGATTGCATGATTAGCCTCTTAATTTGTCTCCTTGACTCTAGTCTTTCTCCATCTCCAATTCATTCTTTTAATTAAGGCAATGGGGTTAAGTGACTTGCCCAAGGTCATACAACCAGGCAGTGTCTGAGGTCATATTTGAACTCAGGTCCTCCTGATTCTAGGGCCAGTGCTCTATCCACTTCACCACCTAGCTGCCTCCTTCCAATTCATTCTTTATACATCTGTCAAAAACTCCCTAATTCATATTTGTAGCCTTACTATTCTCCTGCCCAAAATTCTTCAGTGGCTCCCTGCTGTCCAAAGGGAAAAAAAGATCAATTCCTTGGCCTTGAATCTGAAAAACTCCACAGTTTGACTCCAACCAATGTTTGCAGCCATATTTCATACTATTTTCCTTCATATAATCTTTGTTCTAGCCTCACTGGATGTGTAGCTGCCCCTGATTTTACTCTGATATCTCATACTCTGTGAATTGGCACAGGCCATATCTAATGCCTAGAATTCACATAAAAGAGAATGCATTGAATTTCCTCATCTCCACCTTTTGAAATCCTTAGCTCATGTATTACCTTCTCCATGAATCTTTCACTAATTTTTTCCAGTTGAAAGTATTCTCTCCCTCTTCATATTTTACTAAGATACCTTGGACTCTCATTTATCCCTATCATATCCCTATCATATTTATATCTGTGTCATCCTCCTGGCAGTAGAATATAACCTTTATGAAGGCAGGGACTAAGTTATTTCTCATTTTTGTATCTTTAATTCCTAGAACAATATCTTACAAATAGCAGGATTTGAATGATGTTTATTGAGTTGAACTCAAATAAGTGATTATTATGGAAATTTCAAGATGCATAGAGAAGAAAATGGGGAAAATATTTGGGTGTGGTGGTAAAAAGCCAGAAAGACCTTTCAGTCCTTATCTCTCTGAGGGAATAAAAATACCACCATTTTGTTATTTGGTCAGTTTCACATTCTTCATTACTCCACTTGGGGTTTTCTTGACAAAGATATTGGAATGGTTTGCCATGTGCTTTTCCAGCTCATTTTGCAGAAGAGAGAACTGAGGCAAACAGGGTTAAGTGACTTGCCCAGGGTCACACAGCTAGTAAGTGCCTGAGCTCAGATTTTAACTCAGGAAGAAAAGTCTTTCTGACTCTAGGCCCAGCACTGTATCCACTGTACCCCACCTAGCTGCCCTACTGTAGTAAAGGAAATACTAGACAAAGAAATAAGTTCTTTACTCTTTCTGGGGCAGCTAGGTGGGGTACAGTGGATACAGTGCTATGTATCACTGTGGAAAGAGCACTTGACCTTGGAATCAGGAGGACCTGAGTTCAAATTTGACCTCAGACACTTAATAATTGCCTAGCTGTGTGACATTGGGCAAGTAACTTAACCCCACTGTCTTGCAAAAAAAATAAAAATTAATCTATTCTGACTTGGCATTGCAATTAACACTGACCTGCATTGCATTGCTCAAAGTTATTGTTGATGATGTTTGTCTTTCATTCTGGAAGAAGACCATGATATCATGAATTGGATTTGAGTGAAGGGGTGCTGTGCTAAACCACTAGCTTCACTTCCTCCTCCTGGGTCTAGTTATCTGGATCCAGTGGCCAGATATGAATCAGGATGACTGGAGATGCTGTGGATGGGAGGCAATCATGATCACATGATTTACCCAGGTTAAATTTGAACTTGGGTCATCTGCCTGACTCTAGGATGGCTCTCTGACAACTGTACCACCTAGTTATCAAAGATATTAACTCACCTAAATGACCCTACCTCCATCTCGTTGTTCTGGAGCCATCAAAACTCATTGGCATCCATATTCCCACCCCATTATCTAAGTCTGGAAACTACTTGAAACTTGTAGATACTACCTCCCCTCATATTAGCTCTAGTTGACACAACAGTGGGTCCCTGCCCTGATCTGAAAGGATTTATTCTTTTGAGTTCCCACCCCTCATACAAGCCCCGATGACCAAAGTAATGAATCTCTTCCCTGACATGAAAGCTTTCATCTACAAACCTCATCTCTGCTCTCTGGGTTACTGCCCCCCATTGAAGTATCCCTAATTATCTCATTTTGCCTTCCTTTTAAAATTTTCTCTCTCCTCAGTGGAGGTCTATCTTAGGAAAGTCAGCCCATTCCTGGGTAGCATGATTCCCCAAATAAAATCTCATATTCCTATACCTCTAATGTGCTGCAGTTCTGCTAGGATCAGTCCAGTTACACTTCATAACTGCCCTTTTACTTTTCCTTCTTCACTGCTTATCCTCTGCTGTTCCAGCTAGTCTCCACTTTCTTGCTCATCCCCTCAGATAATCAGCCCACCCTCTTTATTTTCTCTCTCCCTTGGCTTCTGCTAACCCACAGCAATACATAAAAAAAAAAACCCACCTTTTTTGTCCCTAAATACTTCTGGGTCAGAGCCGGTTTTTTCCTTTTGTGAATTTGTTTTCACATTCTGAAACTAGACCACACCTCAATAGTTTTAGACTTCATCATTAACACCTCTTTAATCTTGATAGAAACTGTCAGTTGTTAATACAGTATGAGTACATATTTCATTTTTTTTTAGATTTTTTTCAAGGCAATAGGGTTAAGTGGCTTGCCCAAGGCCACATGGCTAGGTAATTATTAAATGTCTGAGGTTGGATTTGAACCCAGGTACTCCTGACTCCAAGGCCGGTGCTCTATCTACTGTGCCACCTAGCTGCCCCATATTCCATATTTTTTCAATTGTAAACATTTGGTGATAGGATTCTGGAAATATTACTGGAAGGTGGAAAGAAGAAGAGGGAAAATCCAATGTAAAATGTAAGAGAGGATCTGACTACTCAATAAGAAAATGTCTGCTACTCACTAAACTCCAGGTCTCCCAACTGCCTCAAGGATATAATATTAACTCAGTTTGATCTTTTAAGACCTGGCTTCAGCCTACCTTTTTCTCTAGTCCAGTATGCTCACAAATGCACTCCTCTGTCTGGAATGTACTTTCTCCTCATTTTCACCCCTAACTCTTTGAATCTCTTATTTATTTCAAGACTCAACTCAGACACTACCTTCTACCACTGGGTTGTCTTTCCTGATTCCCCCAGCTCTGACTGTAGCCCTCTCTAAATTACTTTATATTTATTTTCTGTATGTTCTTATTTTTGTGCATGCTATTCTCCTTGAGAACTGGGACAGAACATTGCACAATAAACTTAAATTCTTGTTAATTGAGGGAATCATCTAAAGAATAAAAAGAGCCATCAAAGTTGAGTTTCTTAGACATGGTCAGGGTAAGAAAGAACAGTGTCCCTGATAAGCTATATCAGACAAGGTAAATCAGACATTATTATCCCTATTATTTTGGAATAATGATAATAATAAATCCTTACATTTATGTTGCATCAATAATTGCAAAGTATTTCAACTGAGGAATAGCTGTGATTGCTGATTTCTTTTCCTATTGAATTTTCAAATAATTATCTCATTTGATCTTCCTAAGAACATTGTGAGGTAAATAATGAAAGAATTAACACCCACATTTTGAATATGAAAAAATATATCTCAGCAAGGTTAATTATGAGATTTATCTTTCAGGTTGAAAAAGATGACCTCTGAAGCACTTTCTAATTCTGGGATCTTATGATTCTATTACTTAATAAGTTTCAGAAAAGGTGCCTACTAGCAATATAGAGAGTCTTCTCATCCAAATAGTTCCTATATCAATGAACTCACCCATTGGTCTCTTTCTCCCACTCTTCTATTACTTGCCCAAGGCCATACAGTTTACAAGCCTGGACACTCCCATTTTGAAGTGATAATTCTTTCCCCTATCTCTCCTTATTCTAAGTGACTCCTAGGCACAACATATTCTTACTTGCATCACAGCTATTTATCTACATGACAACTTCTTTTCAAATGATATATTCCCCAAGGGAAAGGACTATACAGTTTTTCATCTTTATTTCCTAGCACATTGAACATAGTCCAGGCTTAATAAATATTATATGAATTGAATTGAATCAAATTCTTGGGCCTCAGTTTTAAAACCTGTAACTCAATTCCATAAACATTTATTAAACACCTACTTAAGTGTTGATTTAGAATCTAAATTGAACTGAGGTAGGACAAAGAAAAAGCATGAAATGTTGGAAAGAGACCCAGACTAGGAGTCAAAAAAGTAGGACATTATATTATCCTTTAACTAGCTGTGTGCTCTTGGTCAGTTACTTCACCTCTTTGGGACCTTGGGGTTTTTCTGTAAATTTAGGGTTTGGGAATAGACTACTAATGTCTCCTAGTTCTATAATTTTAGGTTGTTGACTCCCTGGTGAAAAGGTCTTGTGAGTCATGACCCCTGGGCCCAAATCTCAGCTTCAACATTAGCCGTGTAACCTTAAGCAAGTTCCTTTACCCCTTTAGGCCTCAGTTTCCTCATTGGAAAATATATAATCTCAAGATTTCATTTTTTGAGTTCCTACTCTGTAACATGGGAAGAATGGTACTTATATTATCTGGTTCACAAGGTATAAACTCTAAGATGTTAAAGAAATATTATTATCTTGCATTTATTCCTTATTTGCATTTTGCTTTTCCTTTTTTTTTTTGTTTCCTAGTAACTTTTCCTCTTGAAAAATTCCAAACTACTTCTCAGCTAAACTAACATTTAAAAACAGTAGGAAGATCTGAATGTTCTTTGAAGTCTAGTGGGGTGGTAGCCCAAGTCCTTATTTCCAAGATAAAGGGAAAGGAAGAAACAAACAAACATTTATTAAGCTAAGCATTGGGCTAAGTATTTTATAAATATTATCTCAGTTGATCTGAAGTTAAGTGAAGTCAATTCATTAAAGATGGAAAAATTTAGGGTAGAGCTGTGAGTTAAGAGAATTAACTATAATTGCTGATTCTCTCCCCACTTAAGAGATTTCCCATTAAATCCTTAAATGATGCTAGTAGGGGATTTCTTCCTTTACCCACAAGTAAGCCTGGTCCTACTAAGTATTTGTCTGAGTAGTATGTTCAAATATCTCATAATGCTCATTACATTGCAACATAGCTCAAATTTATTAACAATAGCTAGAATTATTCTAATGACTTTATCCATTTCATTCATTAGTCTTTTATTTTTAAGAGAGAATAGAGCAACTTTTAACAAACATAAGGATCAATAGAGAAGGTAAAGTTTGGAAAAAGGATTGTTCAGTGGATTAGAGGGGGAAGAAAGCTTTCTTAAGTAAGGGGGGGGGGAATGCAAATTCCTTCCAAGCAAATAAAATCTGTTCATAATTTTTTTTTATAAATCGATGAAAAGATTGAGTAAAATCTCAATTATTTGAACTCCTTTTAGCCAGTACTCTCAATTAGTCCATATGTTGACCCACCTCAATTCCATTTTTTAAAAGAAAATAGACAAATAAGAAAACAAAACAATCTCACAGTAGAGATTGAAAAAAAGGAGAAACTTTCTAAATATCTTCTAAAGGGAATATATATTTGATACCCTTAAGATTATCATTCTAATAATCTGAGGATCATAAATAAAGAGTTTAGAGGGACTTTAGAAGTTATCAAATCCAGCTACTTCATTCTATAGAGATACAGAGAAGTTGAGAAGATTGCCCAGAGTCACAAAGCTAGTATCTCAGATAGGATCTGAGCTCAGGTCTTGACTCCATGACCTTCACTCTAACTATGCTACCCAGCCATTCCAATTCTCTAATTCTACTCTGTTCTTAACTTCAGGAAATACTCTTTAAGATTCACAGTCATCTGAGAAATATAAATTATTTCAGTAGTCTATTACTAAGGTAGAAAAGCAGAAACATATTCCTTAGAAAGTCTTTCAATAATAAGCTGTGAAACAAAAGTTGATTTTTGCTAAGATAAAGAGCTACAAAAGTACTTTTGAGATTACCAAATCCCATTTCTTCATTTTGCATAAGAAACTGAGACCTAGAAAGCTTAAGTGATTTGTCCAAGTTTACACATAAACAAAAGAGCAGAGAGAGAATTCAAGCCCAAGCTTTCTAATGTCCACTCCAGTGTGTTTTTTCATTGCAAATACCATACTGTCTCTCAATTAACCAGAATACTTCATTTCCCAAGCTCTGTGGTTAGCTGAGGTTTTATGTAGTTGAAAAAAATTACAGAATTTTGAGTTAGAGCAAACTCATTCCCTAGTCTATTTGGCCCTTAGCCTATTGGATCTGAGTAGGAATAAATATAGGGATAACTGTAGACAAGCCATTTCCAGAGACTCATTACACAAAAACTATTCAGAGGATTGTTTATTTAACTAGACTATGGAAAAAATTTCTGCAACCAAAAAGTTTACTTATTTACATTTAGGATTAATAATTAACCTTCAAGATCCTTAATAATGTTTTTTTAAGTAGGTCAAAATCTTTTTTTTTTTTCTAGAAAGCATAGACTACACAGTAAGCCAATTTACTTAATTTTGTTTGGTATATTCGACAGCATTTTTCAGTTAACATATTTCTTTTCATGCCAAGTACTGCATTTTTCATTTCCCACAAAATCAGGACAAACTGTACATCTCCCACTGTGTCCAGGGTTGATCTGGCTAAATGTCAACTATGTTAATTTGTATAAAGAAAACAGCAGCCCTATTTTTAATCTGATTTTAAAATCCCACAAACAATTTAAAGTGATTTCTGTGCAAAGTAACTTAAATTGTACATGAAACTAGGCATATTTGTTTTTCTTCTGCTTTTACTGTGGCATATAGAAATGCTACAATAATCTTGGGACCTGTTAGTATCTACATTTTAATTACAATTTTAGAGGGCTAATTTGGTGGTCCAAAGTCTCTCTGAACTGCCAGTTGGGATAAATGTGATTTAATTTGGGGTGGTAGATATACAAAATAATCTGGAAAATTAATAAAAAGAATGCCAAGTTTGAAATTTTGTCTTCCATATTTAAAATTGGTTTGACCTTAAAAATTACCCAAGAATGAACAGATTATATATTTTTATTGTTTCAGTTAGTTTAGATGTGGGAGGGGGACCTGGAGATATAAAAGAATTAAGGTATTGAATTTTGATAATGTATTTGAACAATAATAAGCTTCCAGAGAAATCTTCAGTATATATCAATTATATTAAATTCCATATATTTATTTTATATTATATTCAACATATTAGCATATTAGGCATCTCAGTGGCTCAGTGGACAGAGCACTGGACTTGAAGTCAGGAAGACCTGAGTTCAAATCCAACTTCAGATATTTACTAGTTGTTTGACCCTGGGCAAATCACTTAATCTTTGTATGCCTTTTTTCCTCATCTGTAAAGTGGTAATAACACCTACCTCCCACAGATGTGAAGATAATAGCATAATATTTGTAAAGTACTTTGCAAGTCTTAAAAAGCTATATAAATGATTATTATTATATTAATCATCATGGTAGAAGATGACCCAGTGGATAGAGTGCTGGATCTGGAGTCAGGAAGACCTGAATTCACAAATGACCTCAGATGTTTTTACTGTGTGACCTTGAGCAAGTTGTTTAATCTCTGTGCAAAATGGGGATAACTTCCTAGTAGAGTTGTTGTGAGGATCAAATGAACTAATATTTGTAAAAAGGTATTAGCACAGTGTTTGTCACATAATAGGTGCCGCTAAAATGCTTATTCCCTTCTAGTGTTGCTATTATTAACATTATTATTGTTATTAATATTAATTATATTCCCTAATTAACAGACAAGATAAAATGACTGAATGAATCTGGGTTGTTATTTTTATTTTTCTTTTCCTTTGGGGCAGCTAGGTGAATAGAGCACTGGCCCTGGAGTCAGGAAGACTTGAATTCAAATCCAACATCAGACACTTGGCACTTATTAGCTGTATGACTTTGGGAAAGTCACTTAACTCTGAATGATTCACATCCAGGGCCATATCAAATTTTCCTGATTCATATCTGGCCACTGGACCCAAGATGGCCCCGGAAGAGAAAGTGAGGGTGATGACTCAGCACAGCACCTCCTCACTCAGATCCAATTCATGTCCATGTTGAGACCTCATCTCTGATGTGATGATCTTTTTTGGAGAATGAAGGATAAATAACAACAACAATAGATTTCTTATACAGATTATGAATGTGTGATAATGTTAAAGCTTCACTTTAAAGTTTATAATATTTTTTGTGCAGTATGCACACATTGCCTTATTGGCAATCATCAGTGCTTATCCTCCCACCATGATGAATCTTGATGAGGTCGAAGAAAAATTTTATGAAGACCTGGAGATCCTTATCATCAATGAACTAAAAATGGACAATTTTATAATTCTGGATGATTCTAATACTAGAGTAGGCTCAGATTATCAGACAAGGCAGAGAGTCCTTGGGAGGAAAGGAATGGGAAAAAGCAACAGCAATGGTCAATTAATACTGAAGACTTGTGCATCTCATGACCCTCTCTTCTCAAATACTGTCTTCCATTTACCTAAATATAATAAAACTTTGAGGATGCACCCTTGTAGTAAACATTGGCATCTAATAGTCTATGTGATTGTAAAGAGAAGAGACAGAGAGGATATGAAAATGATTAAGGCAATATGTGCTACAGTGCGCTGGACTGAGCATAAACTTAACCTTTCCAAGATAAAAATTCAAATTCAATGGAAGTAGTGGCCCCAAGGCAAAATAACTACAAGAAGAATTAATGGTCTCTTTTCTGAGCACTTTTCTGAGTTGGATCAGTTTGTTGCTAACTTGGAGGGAAAGTTGAACAGAGGAGCAGAAAAGGAGTAGGCAATTTGGTGTACAGCACCACATTTTCCCATTCGGGTCAGAACACAAGCAAACATAAAGACTAGTTTCATGAAAATGATGGAGAAATATAGAAACTGCTAGAAGAAAAATGTAGGTTTACCAGCAGGGTAGTTCATCCATTTTTAAGAAAGCAGCATTTAATTCCATCAAAAGCAAAGCTTAGAGAGAAGGAGAATTCTTGACTCCAGAGGAAGGCAAACGAAATTCAGTTTTATGCTGATAGTAACCATTCGAAGAGCTTTTATGATGCCTTGAAGGCTATTATTGTGTCAAAGATCTATGGTAAATCTCAACTACTTAGTGCTGACGGCTCCACATTGATTAGTGATAGAGACATGATCCTGGAGAGATCTATAATGTTCTCAACAGATCCACCATCAATCCATGCTGAAGCCATTGACTGTTTACTTCAGGTTGAAGTCAATCCCTCCCTAGCTAAAGTTCCAACTAAAGGAGAGATTTGGAATGACATCAAACTCTTTTCATGTGGCAAAGCATCCATTCCAGCTGAGATTTACAAGATGGGGGGGGGGTATCCACTGCTCATACAAAAGCTAGCTGAAATTGTCTAGGTTATATGACAGGAAGAGGTTATCTGCCCAGGTGTTCAAGGATGCCTCCATTGTCCATTTTTTTTTTAAGGTAAAGCGACTAGATGGTCCTGTGATAATCATGGGGGTATTTCTCTCTTAGTCACTGTTTACAAGATATTTGCTAGAGTCCTCCTTAAAAGGTTAATCCTTCATCCTGGAAGATGGTCATTCTCCTGAGGGCCAGTGTGGCTTCAGAAAGAGTGGAGGAACAGTTGATATGGTGTTTGCTGCCCAACAACTTCAGTAGAAATGCCAGGAGCAGAGCAGAGGTCTGTATATAATATTTGTAGATCTGACCAAGGCCTTTGATATTGTCAATTATGAGGGTTTATGGAAAATTTGGTTACCCAGAGAAGTTCATCATTATTGCATGTCAATTTCATGATAGCATGCTTGTGTGGGTTCTGGAGAGTGGATGATGCTCTCATACTTTCCCAGTCACCAATGGAGTAAAAGAAGACCATGTGTGCTTTATTTTATGCTTTTTAAAAAATATTTTATTTCTTTATTTTTCCAATTACATGCAAAGATAGTTTTCAACAATTATTTTTTGTAAGGTTTTGAATTTTACATTTTTCTCCCTCCCTCCTTTCTCTCCCTTCTCCCCTAACAGAAAGTAATCTAATATAGGTTATACATGTAATAACTACATTAAACATATATATATATCCATATTAATCATAATGTAAAGAAAGGACCAAATAAAAAACATAATACATATATCAAATTTGAAAAATTGAAATTAGTAAGCTTTGGTCTGCATTCAGACTCTATAGTTCCCTCTTTGGATATGGATAGCATTTTCCATTACAAGTTCTTTAAACACTGTCTGATTATGATGAGCAAGTTCATCATAGTTGATTATCACACCTAATGTTGCTATTAGTATGTACGATTTTCTGATTCTACTTACTTCACTCAGTATCAATTCATGTAAGTCTTTCCAGACTTTTCTAAAATCCCAACCCTCATGATTTCTTACAGAACCAATAGTGTACTCCAACACATTTATATACCAGAATTTGTTCAGTCATTCCCAATTGATGGGCATTCCTTCAATTTCCCATTCTTTGCCACTATATAGAGCTACTATGAATATTTTTGTACTTATGTTTTTTTTTTTTTACCCTTTCTAATGATCTCTTTGGGATACACACCTAGTGGTAGTATTGCTAGATTGGGCATAGTTCCAAATTGCTCTCCAGAAAGGTTGAATCAGTTCACAATTTCACCAACAATGTATTAGTGTCCCAGTTTTCCCAAATCCCTTTCAATATTGACCATTTTCTTTATCATATTGGTCAATCTGATAAGTGTGAGGTGGTACCTCAGAGTTGTTTTAATTTGCGTTTCTCTAATCAATAATGATTTAGAACATTTTTTTAATATGACTATAGATAGCTTTAATTTCTTCATCTGAGAACTGTCTTCCATCCTTTGGCCCTTTATCAGTTGGGGAAATTTCAGGCTTTTTTGCTTGATGTTTTCAGTAATTTTGTCAAACACCTTCAAATGAGGATGAACCCAAAATCAAGGCTAGCAGCCTCACTGATAGTAAATTCCTCAACTTGTACAGACTACAAACAAAGACTAAAGTGAAGGGAATATTAGTGCATGTTTTTTTTCTTTGCAGATGATTGTGCATGCAATATAGCCTCTGAAGCTGAGATGCAATAAAAATATGGATTGATTCTCCGCTGCTTGTGCTAATTTTGGCCTAACAGTTAACACCACACCATTTATACATGGAACCATCAGTTACACCAAATGGAGAAGTTTTCAATACTGTGATTAAGTTCACTTACCTTGGCACTCTACTTTCCAGGGATATGAAGTTGACACATTACCAGAGCTAGTTCAATGTTAGACTCTAAAGGAAAGTGTGGGAGAGAAAAGGTATTAGAATGATTACTAAACTGAAGATCTACATAGCTATTGTGCTGACATCATTGCTATATACTTATGAAACCTAGACAGTATACTAGTGTTATGCCAGGAAACTGAATTGCTTCCATTCCAATTGCTTTAGAAAGATTCTGAAGATCACTTATCAGATAAGATAAGTAAACTGCCCAAGTATTGAAACTTTACTAAAGAAAGTGCAGTTCTGATGAGCTGTTCAAATGTCATTTATTCAATTTATTCAATTTCAATTCAATTCAATTCAAATTATTCAATTTATTCAATTATTCAGTCAATTATTCAAATGTCAAATGTACATTTGCCAAAAAAGACTATTTTATGGAGAACACATATAGTGCAAGCAATTCCCAAGGGAGTCAGAAGAAGTGATGATACCAGGCCACCCTGAAGGTCTCTTAAGAACTTTGGAATTGATTGTGCAACATGGGAGACACTGGCAGAGGACTTCCCAGTTTGGCATATTCTCATCAGAGAAGGTACTGTGCTCTATGAGCAAAGTTAGAACTGAAATGGTTCAAAAGAAAAGAGAGATGTGCAAATTTAGAGAATTTACCCCAAATGATCACATGAACTATTTGTGCCTGTGATAGAGCATTCTGAGCTCATATTGGTCTGATCAACCACAGTAGGTCACACTGTAACTTGACCCTAACATAGTGATATCATTTTGATCCTCTTCAGGAATGAAGGACAATAACCAAACAACATGTTATTTTATTTGAATCTCACAACAACACTATAAGTGAAGAATTTATAATTACTTTAGGAAGATATACTACATTTCCCCATGTATAAGACGCACCCTTTTTTTTTAAATTTGGGATCTAAAAACTGGGAGCATCTCCTACAGTGGTTATGGATTTTTTTTTACTTGCATTTCCTGATTTTTTTGAGCTTATTGTCTTTGCACTCATTGTTTTGTATTTGTTACTGGCATATTAGGATATGTTTTGCCATGTTCTACCCAGCAATGGCTCAGAAAAGGTTTTTGTACAGTGCTGAATTCAAGTTCAAAGTGATCCAGTTTGCTAAAGTGAATGGATATTATGCTGCTGAACCTAAATTTGGTCCTCCTCCAACTAAGAAAACAATCTGAGACTGGCTATGGGAAGAAGAAAACCTACTGAAAACTCTGAGGCAGAAGGCCATGAGAGGCAAGTCAGCCAAATAGCCTGATTGAGAAAGAGAACTGAAGACATAGATTGAAGAGCAAAGGATCATTGGGATTCCCATGTCCACAAAGATGGATCAGCAGGAAGCAAGAAGAATTTCTGATGAAAAAGAAGTGACTGATTTCTATGGACACAATTGGTGTTTCAGGTTCATGAAACAGAATAGACTAAACATACATCCATGCACCCCAGGGAGTGCTTGTGGTCAACCACAGACCAGAGCACAGAAAGGAGAGCAATCAGAGCCTCTCCTAAGACAGTGATCTGTCATCCTACACAGATGAGGACAAGCTAATGGATGGGAGTTTTGATAGTGATGAAGAGTTGTATGAATTTTATGATGAATAAAATTTGAATTCAATAACTTCATGTAATACACGTTTTTTTTCAAATTTCAGGCCCCAAAATTAAGGTGTATTTTATACATGGAAGCATCTAATACATGGAGAAATATGGTATACATGTAACAGAATATTATAATTAAGACATGAGTCTTAATGATGAGTATGAAATGCTATAAAAATAGAAAGTCCTCACTGAAATATTGTAAAGCAAACAAAATAGTACATACTGACTACAAACCATATAAAATAAATGGAAATGAATGAGGGAAAAAAAAAATCCTGATGGACTGTGTAACTAAAAAAGTTGTGATATTTTACTTATGCAAATGAATTACTCAATGGTAAACAGTTACTATCCAAGTTTCATTAGTTGTATTTAGAATTTGAAGGGACTCCAGAGACTGTCTAATACAAAGCAGGAATCTCTGTTGTAGTAGGTGGATGAGAATAGACCACATTGCTTTCTAAGCACCCTTCTCCCATCATTACCAGACTTCCAGAAACCCCAAGAAAATCCATTTCATTCTGTGTAGCATCTAATACTTTGGAAAATTTTCCTTATGGTGAACCAAAATATCCAGTATTACTTCATTGTCCATAGAATTTCTTTGGAATCTAAAAATAAACCAAAAAAAAAGGGGGCGGCTAGGTGGAGCAGTGAATAGAGCACTGACCTTGGAGTCAGGAGTACCTGGGTTCAAATCCGACCTCAGACACTTAATAATTACCTAGCTGTGTGGTCTTGGGCAAGCCACTTAACCTCATTGCCTTGAAAAATCTAAAAACAAACATAGAAGTTCTTTGGAGGACCAACAGAAATGTCTAATACCTCTTCCATAGGGTTGTTATTTATGTATTTGAAGATCATGTTTCTTCTACAACTCCTCCAGGCAAAGTACCCCAAACCCATCCAACATATCACTATATGACATAACTCGTGTATAATACTAAGCAATAAAAAGCAGAAAATGGCTTTGTGTACCATCACAAATGTTTGTAGAGATAGACAAATTGCACCCCTTTTCTTCTCATCCATGTTTTTACTTTAATAACATTCAAGGAAATTAACATGTCCAGGTGCTTGTTGTCAGAGAAGGCATAAAAGATGTAGAAGTGTAGAAGTGAAAAGATTTGATCTTAATCATCTTTTTTCTCTCTAAATTGTGGGGGAAAAGGTGTGTGTGTGTGTGTGTGTGTGTGTGTGTGTGTGTGTGTGTGTGTGTGTGTGTGTGTGTGATCAATACAGTCTGTATCTGGGATAGGAAAGAAGAGATAGAAAACACTTGCCTAAACCTAGCTAGAGATAAGGACCAGGATTCTTCCCATGTTGAAAAGGTCAGAAAAAAAGAAAAAATGACAATTGTTTCCTGAGCATCATGTATTGGTGGCACCTAAGCAAAGATCTTAAGGTATGTAAAAATTCTAGATCTAACAACAGGCCAGGGCTAAGCATATGTACATTGAGTGCAGGAGGGGTCAGCAGGGAAGTCAGGGTAGGAGAGATAAGAAGCATCAAAGAGAGGCTTAAAGGGACTTGTATTTTGAATTTTGGATTGGAGAATTTAAAGTTGGGAAGGGTTCCAGAGAGGTTACAAGATTTCCCCAAGGTCGCATTTAGGGAGTAGCAGAGCCTGAATTCAACTCCAGATCCTCTGATGTCAGACTTTCCACCATCATGCTGCCTTTAAAATTTTGCAGCTTTGGTGGAGTAGGCAGAAGAAGACAATAGGAAGCTTTCAGAAGAGTTGTATGAAGTAATTTCATAAGAAATGCATTCCTCAAAAGAAGGCAAGCTAGAGGCATAGAAAATAAATTCCTGGGTATTTGGGGTAGAAAGCTGTTGTGCCCTACATATATTTGGAAGATGGCTCTAGGCATAAAGGTATAGTTTTAGAAGAGACACATTTTCTTTTCCATATATTTTTCTTTCACTTTCTTACTTTTATCACTTGAACATTTTGTATTCTTAGTTTGGTTTCCAAAATCTCTTGATTAGACCTATTAGTGAGTAGTGCTTATACTATGTATATTCATTTAAATTTTAATTTAACGCAATTCAACAAAATCCAAATAGAAGCTGCTGCAAATATTTGCTCCTGCTGTAACCCATTCTACAATATATCTTTTCATATTTGGAGCTTGCCCCATGCTCATTTCTACTCCTTACTTCTATTGTTGGAGTTGTCCACTTCTATAGTCAGTGAAAACCTTTGGTTTTCAAATTGATGATAAAAGTGAAAAATAATTTCCTAAGAAACTAGTCTATATAAAAATGACCACTGTCATTTGTATGTATGATAGATACTCGTCATACTGAATAATATAGGTATCTCCCCTGTGTGCTTCACAGAAGTTTAGTACTGGTGCTGCTATGGTATTACATGAAATGCTTTCAGAAAATGGCAAAAGATGGCAAATTCTTGAACAATAAAAACTGTATATTGTTGGATTTTTAAAGACAGTAGTAGTCATCCTGATGTGTAACTGAGTTGTGGGAAGAAAACTTTTTTCAAACCATCTAAAGACCTATCTATCTAACCACCTAAAGACCTGTCTTTGTCTATCTCATTTGGCAATTTTTTTGGACGAATTATACATTAGGGTAACAACCATGTGTCTCTAAAATGGCTAATTGTAGTGCCATGGCAGGTTGAGTTGACCATTCAATTCTAAATTTAAAATTCCTTATAATTTTCTTAGAATCATTTCTAGGAAGCTAAAATTTGTTGTGACAGTTCTTAGCTCAAAAAATGATCCTTTTTTTTTGTTTGTAAATCCTGATGAAAACACACTGATTTTTTCTGTGATTTAAATGACCATGGGGAAATGAACAAGGGCTGAAAGAGAAATGAGAGATCTTTTCATCTATTCTGCCTTCAGTAAGAAACTTATTTGACTACTTCAGATGTTAGAGAATCTACTTGGTTTTAAAATATCTGTAGAAAAAAAATTCTTGGATCTTAAGTGATAACTCATTACAATACTTATTAACTTTCATTGTTTGGAGGTTATTTCTTACGGGTATCCTAGATTTTACGAGCTTAATTTTTCTTGTTCTGGACTTAATGGAGATTAAAAAGAACAACAATCCTGTTGCCTACCTTCTATATTAAAATCCTTTCTAAACCGCGTCCTTATTAAGTCATCATTTTAGCTCCTACTTCTGGTTTAGTTCCACTGAATTGGGGTAAACAATATTTATAAGACTGTCCCAGTTTGGAAAAGAGCAGTATTTTCACAGTATCCCAGAGCTGGAAGTTAGAGGCCATTTAGCATAAACTATCCTTGGTTAAGAATGGCCTCTATACCACATCCTGACAAGTGATCATCAACTTCTGTTTGAAGTCCATCAATGTCACTTGAAGGTCACCACTTCTCAGACCAGCCCATTTCTTTTTTGGAACAGCTTTAATTGTTAGGAAGTTTTTTCCTTCTGTGATACTTCAATCTGCTTCTTTATAGCATCTACCTCTCATCTAGATGTATCACACTACTGGTCTGACCAGAACAGAGAACTATAAGATTATCATCTCCCTCATTCTGAAGACTGTATCTCTCTTAATGAAGCCTAAGAACATTTTTTTTAAAAGATGAGGGACCTGCTATATCACGCTATTATTTAAAATTGAACTAAACCTCAATTTTTTTTTTTCAAATTAGAAGTTTTTTAGTCAAGCCTTCTTGTACTTGGGTGGTTGATTTAGTGAACACATTTTATGGCGTTTTTTAAAAATTTTATTTATTTAAGGCCACAGGCTTCTTAAGTGGCTTGCCCAAGGTCACATAGCTGGGCAATTAGTGTCTGAGGCCAAATTTGAACTCAGGTCCTCTTGAATCCAGGGCCAGTACTCTATCCACTGCACCATCTAGTTGCCCCTTTATGTTTTTTTCTTATTAAATGTGAGAAACCTTTTTCAATCCAGGAATACCATTCCATAGAATTTCTAGGAATGAATAGGGTAGAAAGTCAGTAGTAAATTTTTTATTAGTTATTTTGTCTCAAACTACTATATTTACATATGGCACACCTTAATTTTTTTTATGGTCATCATATGTTCTTAGATTAGATGGAGTCAATGAGGTCATCACTGTTACTAATGAAAGATGGTGGAACCATTGGAACACACATGACTGCTTTGCAGAGTCATAAGGCAAAAGAAAAATAATCTTGAATGTCATATAATTTATACCCAGTTGATAACTAAGAAATGACTTCTTTCTGCCCTGACACCATCCATACTGGAATAAAGTCCATGTTGTTTAATCATTGTGTGATATCCAATAGAGACACAACAGAGATAAAATATCTCATCTGATATTCATAAATCAATTGTATCCATTCTTCAGGATGTCAGGTTAATCCTTTTCATGTTCTCTAGATGATATTCTCTCCCTTAAAGTATCATATTCAGTGCCTTGTTGTGGCATGGAGGTGACCTTGGGTTCTCAGTCAGGGATATATTGGTAAATGTTTAACAACCTCTTCTCTGGGGAAAACATATATGCACAACACACCTTTAATTTTTATCTCTATTATTATTTTCTTTATCACTTTTGTAAGTCTAGAAAACCAACAAAACAATAAATCAAGCCCTGGTTTGTAGCATTTGGCAATTTCTTTTTTTATATATTTTTATTTATGTGTTTTTCCAACATGTAACAATAGTCTTTGTCAATCTTTTTTTTTCCGCAAGGTTTTGAGTTTTACATTTTTCTACCTTCTTCCCTTCCTTCCCCATATCCCCATGACAGAAAGCAATCTAATAAAGGCTCTACATGTATAATTATGCTAAACATAGAGTCATATTAATCCTATTGTGAATCAAATCCAAACGGAAGGAACCCCCCCCAACATAATATATAATACAACTTTTAAAAATTAAAGATGATAGCTCCCTTTCTGGATATGCATGGTATTTTCCATCACAAGTTGTCTTTGATTATTTATACTGCTGAAATGAGCAAGTCCATCATAGTTGGTCATCACTCAATGTTGGTGTTAGAGTGTATATTATTCTTCTGGTTCTGCTCATTTCGTTCATCAGTGAATAATGTAAGACCTACCAGGCTTTTCTTAAGTCCTATGCTTCATGATTTCCAACACATTTACATACCACAATTTTTCAGTCATTCTGTAATTGATGAGCATCTCCTCATTTTCCAGTTCTTTGCCACCATGAAAAAAAATGCTATGAATATTTTTATACCTGTGGGTTTTTTTTTAACCCTTTTTCATGATCTCTTTATGGCTGGGTATCATTTGGCAATTTCTAATGGTTAGATACTCATGGAGAAAATTTAGCAATTAGATTTCAGCTTAAGTTGGCTCTAGCATATCCCTGCTCTCATGTATATCAGTGGAATACAAGGTCTGGCCAGTCCTACAAAGTTGAACAGGTTTTGATTATGGGTTTAGTGATAACAGATTGTAGATGTGTTGCCCAATGACTAATCTCACTAGGTCTGAAGGTACAAATTTATTGTCTCTTTAATTAGATCATGAGCTCCTTGAGGGTAAGGATTGTTTCTTGCCTTATTTTGTATTTCTAGCTTTAACACAGAACATTGCAAATACTTAAATATTTACTGATTCACTGACTACTCATCTATCCATCAAGAAACATATTGTTTACTATTTGCTATGTTTTTGAAATAAAATGAAATATCTCCTATACTAAAGGCATTTACAATCCAACTATGATATGGCTAGGTATATAGAAATTAGATAAAAAATAATTTGAAGAAAGGGATACACTACAAGAAATGCTTCATGTAGAAGGGGCCGCCTAAGATAAACCTTGAAAGCAACTGTCAGTTCTAAAAGATGGAGGCAAAGAGGCATTTTTCATTTCAAGCATGAGGTAACAACAGTGAAAAAGCATGGCAGTTGACAATGGAATACTGCATAAGAAATAAGAAGGGCAATGACTTTACCACAAAAGTGTAGAAAGGTAAGAGTTGGCAAAGTAATTTCAACCTATCATGAAGAGCTTTTAAAAGCCAAACACTTAAGTATAGATTTTATCCTATAAGCAATGAATCATTAGAGTATATACTAAGTAGGGCAATGACATAAGACCATCTTGACATCTGGACACAAAGCTGACCTTGGCAGCTGTTTGAAGGAGGGTTGAAGGCTTGAAGGGAGACAAATTAGGAGGCTACTGAAATAGTCTAAGTGAGTGGTGATGAGGCCCTGAAGTAGGGTGGCCACTATGTAAGAGAAGGGAATAGAAGTAAGAGATGTAGTAGACAAGATTTAGAAACTGAGTGGAAGTTAAGGATGTCACCAAGTTTGCAAACTTGGGGAATTTGGTGGTCCTATGGGTAAGATCTACAAAAATAGGGAAGTTACAAAGAGGGGTGGGTTTTGGAGGAAACCACAGTAAGTTCTATTTTGGACATGTTGAGTTTGTGATGACTATAGGACATCATCCAATTTCAAAGTTCTAATAGGTGGTTAGTTATAAACCTAGTGACTGAACCCATAAGAATTGATGAGATTATTAAGAGTGAGCATACACACACACACACACAGACACACAGACACACAGACACACAGACACACACACACACACACACACACACACACACACACACACACACACACACAGAAACGGATAAGGATCCTAGGACAAATGCCTGGGCAGACATTCACAGTTAAAGGGCCTGATATGGATAATGATCCAGGAAAAAACTGGATGTTGAATGATACTTTTTTTCAGGAATATTAGCTTGAAGTTTACCTATGTATTTATAAAGTATTCATAAAAATAGCTAACATTTAAAGTTTGAAAATTGTTTTACATATTTTTTTTTCCTTATGGCAACTCAGAGAGGTAGGTATTAGTCCATTTTATAAATGAGGAAATTGGAACTGAGGCTAAGTGACTTGCTTGGGTCATACCCATTAGTTTCTAAGGCAGTATTTGAACTCTGGACTTTTGGACTCCATTTTTGGATAGCTATTCATTGTAATATATTGCTTCCATAAGCTCTTTGGTGGAAAGAAAACATACTTGACAAAATTACAGATCCTTTAAATATTGAAGACATTAGATCTGATGGTACCAATCTAGTTTCAGGCTCCAGAGTGCTCTCAATGTCAGTTGCACTCTCTTCTCAAGCCCAGTGTAGATTAACATTTCAGAGAAGAGAGCTAGCCAAAGGAAGAGAGATCAAACCTCTCTGTTCCTGGCTAGCTCCTCATGTCCTTCCAGAGTAAAGTGCTGAAAGATCATGAATGGTACAAGGATAAAAGCTAAAAGAAATTTTATTGGAATGATAAAAACCATCTTCCCAAGCCAAGCAGAGTACTTGATTCTACTGGATCTCTCTACTAATCGTTTTACAAAATCATCAGAACCTTCCCAGTGATTCTGACATTTTTTTCTTAGGAATTGGTCTTGCTGATTTAGCAACAACAATTTCATGCAAACTAGGCAACTGTAGAAAATTTACAGAAAAGCTCATATGTGGTATAATGGGATCATTGGGAGAGTGGGGGAGGGAATGTGATATGGATGGCCTGCATTGCCTATGAAAATTCTCTCAGCAACAAATCAATCTCAATGGGAAATGTACTGACAATAAGTTGAGCAATGTGCTTTGTAAAGTGTAATGTTACATGTAATATGAGCTCTCATCTTGTTTTTCTGAAGTTCTTCAAAATTAAGCCCACTTTTCTATTACCAACTGGGATGGAGTTGGGGAGGTTCTTACACCGTCATATCTTACTTTTTTTTTTTAAGATATGAAGTTTTATTCTCTGGGATTTACTGTAAACCTATAGGTGGAGGCCATTAAGGTAATGACCAATACTCCTACACCTCAATATCAATACACCTCAAGCGGTGTTATCTTATATTTGACTTGGTAACTGTGGGCTAACTTGTTCAAGCCTCATTTTCTTTCATCCATAAAATGAGGACAATAATACTTATACTACTTAACTCACAGGTCACTAAGTCTTCTCAAACAAAACAGATTTAGGTATACAGCATTAGCAACTACCAAAAAAAAAAAAATGATGCCCTAGAAAGACAAACCCTAATGTAATTATGGGGTGGGCATGAGTACACATGTGAATGTTTGTTAGGGTGGTTTTCATCAAATGAAGGGTTGGGGTGATACATCTTCACTGAGTTACTTCAACGGTTTTAATTGAAAAAAGGAAATTGGAATGCATGAAACTCAGAAACAGAAGGTGGATTTGGTAAGTAATGATTGTCTTTGACATCTATGTCTCTTTATTTCCATCTTTTTTTTTTTTTTTTAGGTTTTTGCAAGGCAAATGGGGTTAAGTGCCTAAGGCCACACAGCTAGGTAATTATTAAGTGTCTAAGACCGGATTTGAACCCAGGTACTCCAGACTCCAGGGCCAGTGCTTTATCCACCGTGCCACCTAGCTGCCCATTTTGTTTCCATCTTTTTGCCTTTTGTGTGTTTTGTAATAGTTTAAGATATGCCCACATCTGCATTGACTGGTTGCTTTCAGATCTGGAGACTTTCTAAAATGACACCATGATGATGAAATAAAGTTCAGTGAGAATACAGTATAGAAGAACTAACATGGTAAAATAGAAAGAACACTGGTCTAGAGTCTGAATGCCTGGGTTTGAATTCCAGTATTATTTATTTTGGATGAGAATGGTGAGTTCATCAGTGAGGAGGTCTCAATGAGGAGCTTTATTTGCTATTGTGGATCTGCATACTGCAACTTTGCTGCTGCTACTTAGAAAGTTAACTTCAATACTGAGAGGTTAAGTGATTGGCCAGAGTCAGTTTTGTCCCCTTAAAATTCTTAAGATAAGTATCTCCTTCACAAGATCATTCATTTTCCTTTTCTTTTTCTGTCATAGCTAAGTGCCTAAGAGAACCATATCCTGGATGTGACCTTGATCATATGGATCAGTACATCTTTTTTTTTTTTTTAAGGTTTTTGCACGGCAAACGCGGGGGTGGGGTGGGGTGGTGGTGGTGTTAAGTGGCTTGCCCAAGGCCACACAGCTAGGTAATTATTAAGTGTCTGAGACTGGATTTGAACCCAGGTACTCCTGACTCCAGGGCTGGTGCTTTATCCACTATGCACCTAGCCGCCCCCAGTACATCTTTCTTAGTTTCTATCTTCTAATCTATAAAATGAGGGAGTTGGAGTAAAAGATTGCTACTGTTTATTCCAATTTTAATTTTTTTTGACTCTATGGATGATACTTTTCATAATGGTGGCAAGTATCATAATAAATGAAGTAGATAGATACTTAATGTTCTGTAAAGAGTTCTTAACTCCAAGTAAGGACTTTGATTCAGATGCTTAGTTAGTTGTATGACCATGGGCAAGTCAGTCTCTCTAAGCCTTAGTTTCTTCATCTGTAAAAATGGATAATATCCATAATATAGCTCTAAGAGTTATTGTCAGTATCAGATGAATTAATGTCTACTAAATTCTTTGCAAACTTTAAATTATACATATATATGTATAAATATTGTCAGTTATAGTGTTTCCATTTTACAAATGGGACTATCGAACCACAAAACTCTCCCAGAGTAGGTCAATCATACCAGTACATAAAAGTTTGAATACTTTTCTGTGCTAAAGAGAAACTCATGCCTTTGTCTTATGCATTAAACATCATGTTATTTGGCAAATTGAAAATATGGTTTCTCCTGTTTGACCTTAGCTAGGGTGTTTCCCCATAAAAGGTTTAGGCTGATTTGAAATGTGTCCAATGTAACCCATAGATGGAACAGGGTAGCAATTTGAAACTTGCAAGAAGAGTAGAAATGATAATGAGGAATATGATAGAGCTGCCCTTGTAGAACACCATTCCTTTTGCCAGTTGATTCTACAGATAAATCATGGTTTGGCTTATTTAATTTCACTTTAGGAAACATTTATTAGACATGTACTATATGCAAAATATTCTGTAGTTAAAATAGAAAGCAGTTTTGCCCTCAACATTCTGTTGATCCATCACTTTGATAATCTATGAACCAGAGATGACGGACTAAATATGATGATCACTTATTTTAGGAAATACAGTTTTATATCAATTCTGCATAGATTTTATCTAATGGTTCCAATGGAACACATTCTTAGTATCTCAGTGGTCCAGGAGAGGTTGAATAATCTTTGTCAAAAAGTGAGTGGGATGAGAATTCTGCAAAACTTCCAAAGAATAAATTTAAATTTTCAGTACATGAATTCTACCAGCTTTATATTTCTTTAGTGTCACAAGTCTGAAATGTAATATTCTAAAGCCTGGGCATCAGATTTGGGAATGTAGACCTCATCTCACTTGAATACAAGCAAGATAACATTCATCGGTAAGTCGAGATTTTTAGTTAGATTTGGGATCCTATCAAAATCATGGTGAAGAAATCTGAGGTTCCCTGGCTACATGTTTCCTCTCCACTTCTTCCCACTGGTGTTGTATTTGGGGGAGAGTGGGCTCCAGGTTTAGCTGATAGGTTTTATGGCTAATACTTAGTCTTTATTTACTTTCAGATGAACAACAATAGAAGTATGATCAGAGCCTGGGATACATATCTTGGAATGTCCTAGAAAGGAATTCCAGAATTTTAAGGGTTCTCCCATTTAAAGGATCTTTCCTTCAAGACGGTCCTTAAGGCCGTCATCAGTCCATAGGCATTATTACATGATTAGTCATGTACCAGACACTGCGATTATCTAAAGATTATGTCTATGTACCTATAGATGTACGTGTGTATGTCTCTACCTACATGGCTATATAAAGTAAGATTGTTTTCCCGGGAAGGCTCGTCGAATCCCAGGGACAATGGCTAGACCTACCTCCTCCTCCTGGGCTCCTTCTTTGGTCATCCTGGTGGCGGTGGGGTCAAACTAATCCCTGCTGACATCACCCCGCCACTTCCTTTTGGTAAATTCCAACAAAGCTATGTGTTTCCTGTCCTAAGGGACACCCTGGGGGGGGAAAAAACCGGCCTCTTGGGTGTCTAAATTTAGGTAGGCTCCGAAGGGGCTGTGGTGGGGCTGGTGAAGAAAAGGTGAAATTTTAAGACCAATCAACGAAAAAAAATAAATAATCCTTCGGGGGCGAAGATGGGGGCCGGCCCGGGAGGCAGCCACTTGGGGGAGCGGGGTGTGATGGGGCCCGTGTGCCCGAGGCGGGGGGCCGCGGACCTACTTGGGCAGGCGTAGGCGGCGCTTCCCAGCCCGCGGCCCACCTTCCCGGCTTCCTCCGGCGCAGCGGCAGGAAGGGCGGAGGGCGCCGGAGGGCCCGGCCGGGCCGCGCCGGGCCGCGCGCCGCCCTCCCCGCCCCTCCCCCAGGCCCCCGCGAGCCTCGCAGGCGCGGCCTCGGGCGACCTGTTGTCAGGGCGCGTCACGTGACGCGGCCGCGCGCCGCCGCCTCCTGTTGAGCCCGCGGGGCGGGGGCCGTCACGTCAGCGCCAGAGCTCCCCGCCCCGCTGCTCCGGCGGCCTCGGGGAGGGGAGCCGCGAGAGGAAGGGGAAGGAGCGAGAGGGCGGGGGGAGGGAGGAGGGGAGGGGGAGGGGCGGCGCCGGGGCACGTGATCCGGGGGCAGCCCGGAAAGCTCCGAGGAGGAGCCTGGCGCCGCCATTTTCCTGCAGCTGCCTGTCCTCCTCGCCCTGCCCGGCTCCAGCTGACCAGAGGGGGGGTGGGCCGCGCTGAGGCGGGGGCACCCCGCGGGTGACAGCCGCCCGTTCGCTCGGGGCTCGCGGTGGCCGCGCCGGGCCCCGAGCCCCGCCCCGGGCCGGGAGGCGGCGAGGGAGCCCGCGGGGGGTGGGCAGGCAGGCCGGGGGCGCGGCGGCGGCGGCGGCGGCGGCGGTGGGGGGGGGTCCCCCGGCGCTTGGGGGTCCCGGTCCCCGCCGGCTGCGGAGCGGGAGGGGCGGCGGAGCAGGCAGCGCCGCCGAGATGTCGGGGCAGAGCCTGACGGACCGGATCACGGCCGCCCAGCACAGTGTCACCGGCTCGGCCGTCTCCAAGACCGTGTGCAAGGCCACGACCCACGAGATCATGGGGCCCAAGAAGAAGCACCTGGACTGTGAGTGAAGCCGGGGCGGGCCGGGGCCCCTCTCCCCCAGCTCCCCGGGGCCCGCCGCGGCCCCGCGCCCCTCCCCCGCCCCGCCGGCCGCCGCCTCCCCGGCCCCTCTCCTCTGCCTCCGGTCCTGGCGGCTCGGTCGCGGATTCTCCTCTTTGTCTACGCGAGGGAAAGTAGCCGAAGCGGGGCTGGGCTGGAGGGTGCTGCCGGCGCCGGCGCTGCCGCTCCCGGCGGGGACCGAGCCTTTCGGAAAAGTTGCCCGGGGTGCCATGTAATCCGTATGTCCGCCGGGATGAGCCCGATGCCAGGCTGTGTTCAGAAAAACGGGTTCGGCTCGTATTCCTACCCCCCCCCCCCCAGCATCTTGGATGTAGAAGGGAGACGGAAAACAATTGAATTCAGAGTGGGCAGATATATTTAACTTGTAGCTTCTGGTGCCGAACATCGTAGATTTAATAATGATCGGTGTAGTTTTTGAATTCCACCATTGTTTTTAACTATGAGGAAATACTGTGTGTTTGGATGAACTACTAGCTGATTGGCTCGCTATCACTGTTTTTGGACTTGGTGGAAAAAAGGTACCAAAAAAAAACGACTTTCCCCATTTTTCAGATATTGAAACCAGGAATATTGTTTCTCTTTACCTGGCTTTACCTTAAAAGTACAAAGCTCAGTGGATTAATAAAAGCTTTGGCTCGAGGGAGCTTTGACTAGAAACTTTCCAACAGGCTGAAATGGAGAAATGGATAGTTCCTTCTTTTTTTTTTCTCTGACCCGAATGGATTAAGCACTAAAGGGATTTTACACAAGGTTCGCGTACAATTGTAGTTAATTTGTATTCAAAGACCCTATCTTTAAGGTACTTCAATCAGATTTAAAACTTCCCTTGTTTATACTATGAAGCAAGAGTGAACATGTTTACAGTTACAGAAAGACCTAGGAATTAATTATCAAGATTGTTTTGGTTTTTGATGTTGACCAAAAATCTTTCAAGATGTTGTTTGATTTTGAATGAGTTTTCCTCCAACCTACTTAAAGATGAGTACCTAAAGAACTAGAAGAGATTATATTAGAACAGTCAAATTTATAGTTTCCTCACTTTAGTAAAATTTTAATCTCAAATGTTTACTTAGTCATTCATTATATTTGTAGGATAACAATGACTCCTTCCATGTTTTATTTTATCAGTTGTTGTAAATGGAGGGAATTAATTCATCTTAATATTGTCTAAACATAATTATGCAGGCAAAACTCAGTGGCGGGGATTACTTGCCAGTTTTTACACATATACTTTTTCTTTGGAGACTGTCTGAAGTCTTGAATTATTCAAATCTCTCCTCACCTCTATTAATTTGAATAATTCAGAGTTCATCTAGTAGAATTTACCCTAATACTTAATGTTTTAAATATTTGGTTGTGGCAGATTTTTGTAGGGAATGAACTTTTTATGATAAACCAGAAATATTCTTACTAACTCTTTCTAAGTTCAATATATAATAGAAAATGTAATTTTAAAGCAGAAGTAGATGAACTTTTAAAGGCCTTTTTAAAGAGTTGATATTGTAGCAGTTTTTCTAAGCATTGCCCTTGTGGATCACTAATAGAGAATTTTATTAAGGTGATGCTTGCTAATCCTACTCTGTGGTTTTATGAACAGCCTTTTCCCTTGTGTAATAGCAATTACAGATGCTAACTGGAATTTGTTTTTATTGAAAATACTCTTGTTTTAAGTTCATATGTAGCAATTTTTACTTCTATGGTTAAAAGTACATGATCTTTTATAACAGTTTCTAAGTCTCTTGATTTCCTGTTATCCCTGGTTTGGCTTGGTTGCATATATTCATTTTCATGTTTGATTTTTAAAGGTAGTGATGACTTTTTCTGTTGTCTGATTTTTTGAAAATTATATAGCTGCCAAGGGTTTTTTTTTATGTTTCTATTTTTTTTTTATTCAAAAGAATTCAGATTCAGTTGTTTGGCTACCTGTTTATACTTGGAATATTGGGGACTTGAACAAGAAAAGTCATAGGCTCCTCATAGAGTTTATCAATTTGTTGTGAAACTTTAAGCCTTTAATTTAGAGATAGGTGTATTTTTTAAAGGATGTTTTTCTATGTCAAGAACTAAGGGAGAGCTAAGGTACTTGTGAAATTACATGTGACCTTGCAGAAAAAAGTGACATGATATTGTCTTGAAATATCATGAGTTTATATTTAGAATGCAATTATCTTTCTCTGAATTTCTATATGCCTTTAAATTTGAGAACAACCTTAGTCTGTTTCTGGCTGGGAAAAAATATAGTTGAGGAAATAATTTTGAGAATTACTGAACTATGGGTTCATATTATTAAGGCTAATCATTTAATAGCTTATGACCTTATCCTAGCATTTCATTTGTTAGTATATGATCTGTGTTGGGGTAGTTTGTCAGCTCAGTATTAAATTGAAAAAAATGATGAAACTTCTGACCCTTAAATACAATTTTATCTGACTGAGTGCTACTCATGGTGGTACTTAATTGATATAAAATTTTCTTACCTAAGATAGATTTGATAGAAGTATAATGACATATTCATAATTTGCTAATTGTTCTATTCTTCCTATTCTTTCCTTTTTTAGTTTTTTAAACTCTTTACTGCTATAATCACAAAACTATTTGATATTGGATGCATTTTGATATCCACATCTCTTTCTTTATTCCACTTGCATTTTTAAAATTTTGTTTAATTTTTTTGTTCTTTTTTGTAGACATTTTTTTGGGTGCATCCATATTGTTTGTTTTTAAGTATGTATCATTTGTATTAATGGCTTTTGTTTACATTTTTCCTAATTACTTTAAGGAAACTATTTTGATGCCATTATTTTGTTAGATATTTAAAAATCTATCAGGAAGTATGTGTGACTCTAGTAAATAGTATATCACTGGACCCAGGACCAAAGAAGTTTAAATTGAATAAGGAAGAGCTAGAAAATGTTTAGATATTTGTAAAAACAGATTTTCAATATCTAATAGGAATGTTTTTTTGTGAGTTAGTGATACAGGTAATTATAGGAGAGATGTGATATTAAACACGTATTTGGTAAAACCAATTTATTGCCTGAACCTACATGTGATAAAATGCGAAATTAGTGCCAAAGAAGTTACTTGTTTTAGAAAATACTTTTTAAAGAAAGGTTTTACTTGTGAAAGATAGGACTGCTAAACTAGGACTTTATGTGGTTAACCTGTTAGGAAGAGAAAATAAGAGTTCTGTTAAATTAAAAAAATAAAGAGGGGATTGCTACAGATGTGGAAATGTTGTGTTTGCTTTCAAATGGTCAGTATTATTAGTTTTACTTAATTTGCTTAGTTTTTCTTTGTTCAAAAGACCTCTCTTTATTTGGATAATCTGTAAACATAATTAAAAAAATTCCCATCAATAAAACAAAAAAATGTTAGGAACGAATTAGAAGTCAGTCATGGTTTCCTGAAAAGATCATAGCTTAATTCAGTATATCATTTCTTAACTATATATCTAATATATTTAACTTTATTTCTAATACAGTTAATATTCCAAAATATGTAACATTGCATTAATGTCATTAGGATTGGACATATTTGGCAAAGGCCCTTCTCTATAGAAGAACCTTTCTGTTTTTGGAAATCCTTTTGGTAAGATTTGGGGTCTCTTGCTGTATGATTCAGGAGAGGGCATTCCAACCATTTTGGTTAGCAAGGCCTTTTAATTATCTCTTTTCAATATGTTCCAGGTTGTGATGTGTTGATTTTTTTTTTTGGCAAACAATAGAGTTAGTTGACTTGCCCAAGGTCACACAGCTGGGTCATTAAGTGTCTGAGGTTGGATTTGAATTCAGGTCTTCCTGACTCCAGGGCCTGAGTTCTATCCATTTGTGCCACCTAACAGTGCTTTCATTTTTACAAATTAAAATGACTACTTGCTTACTTTAAAAGTCTTCTACTTTAAAAGTTATGTCAGAAAGTATCTGAATTGTAAATGTTATGGTTTAATTCAGCAAAGACTTACTTATTAAATGCTTATTATATGTCAAGCTTTGAGAAATCAGGGTGTGAAAGAAGCTGTCTCTGCTCTTATAGAATTTGTATAGCAAATGTATACTTGAATAACCAAGGAAAGGGGGAATGTGTTAGATGTAGAGGAAACATCAATTGGAGGGATGGGAGATCACTTTCACCTTGAAGAACTGAGGGGGAAGACTAAGGAGATTTAAGTATCTCAGCTGAACAAAGTAGTTTTCAGTAGACAGCAACAGTGAAATTAAGTTTAGACTTGGATTCCCAAGATCTAAGTGGAAAACTCATGTACACTGCTACACTGTTTTTAAATAGAGAAATGACCTGCTTTGTTTTAGGAAAAAGAATACTGGATTTGGAGTCAGGGACAAGAGTTAAAGACCAATTTAGTGACCTTGGTCAAGCACCTTAACTTGAGTTTGTCTTTGGTAAAATGAGAAAATTGGACAAAATGATCTCTACAGGTCCCTTCCTGCACTAAATGCTATGATGTTTTGGATCTCTACCATAATGGTAATTGAGCACATCAGATTGAGTGTATTAGGAACCTTGCCCAGTCTTATTGTTTGGTCTGGAAGACTATTTAGGAGTCTGTTACAATAGTAACAGGTGAGAGGTGATAGAGCCCTGAGCTAGTGGGGCTGCAGTGATAGCAAAAAGGTGGAACTTGATTGAGAAGAGATTGCAGAGGTAGAATTGGCAAGTAGAATCAACGGGAGTTTGATATATTTCTAACTAACATGAAAAAAAATTGCCAGAACAAAGTTGAAACCAATCAGTCTTCATTTTTGATTTTTTAAAAACATTTTCTAGGTGAACAAATGCATTTTGAAATGTATATTTTAAGGCTTTAATGTATATATTAATAATTTATATTTCTCAGTTAATAGTATACTAGATTTCAGATTTAACTTTCATTAAAGAATTTTCAATCCTATGTTTACTTTTATATCAATAACTTTGGCAAACTTTTGGAGATAATTCTTACCTACCAGGAAAATCTTATTCATTGTGGTGTGGAACTGATCCTGTCCTGACTTCTTAAAGGCCTAGGGGTCTATTTTTTAAAAATATTGGTCTACCTTTTGTTTTTTTTTTAATATCTTAATTTCTGAACTTTTCCTTCCCCCTTCTCTATTCAGTCATCCATTCCTTGTAACCATGAACAAAAAAAGGGTAACAAAGCAATTTTCTTTTTAGATTTTTCAAGGCAGTGGGGTTAAGTGGCTTGCCCAAGGCCACACGGCTAGGTAATCATTAAGTGTCTGAGGTCGGATTTGAACCCAGGTACTCCTGACTCCAAGGCCAGTGCTCTATTCACTGCGCCACCTAGCCGCTCCACAAAGCAATTTTCAATGAAATAAATTATAACCACTGAGTCTGACATCAATTGAAAATGATAGAATTTTATTACCACACCTCCACCTCTGCAAAGATCAAGGAGACGTATTCTCTCAGCTCTTCAGGGTTTGATAAACTATTAGCCTGGTGAAGCTTCAATTCTACTTCTCTAACACTATTTTTATATTTGTCATCAGCACCTAACCAGATTCAGAGAAGCTTATTACCAGAAGATTGGTCACCAAGTGGTAGCAGATTTTTGACCGTAGCAACCATCATTAAGGAGTTGTGGAGGGGTTATAATCTTCTCCTACTGGTGGAGGGAATACCAGTAAAATAACAGATCAAAGATAAAATCTGAAAAAGGAGGGGTAAAGGTAAAAAAAAATGAATATTTACTGAGATCAGTTTCACCTGTCTCCCTACTTCCTCCCAATCTGAACTAACTCTCTCTCTGTCTCTCTGTCTCTCTCTGTCTCTCTCTCTCTCTCTCTCTCTCTCTCTCTCTCTCTCTCTCTCTCGCCTCAAAGTCCATTCATTTGGACATTATTATATTTTATTATTATATATATTATAATACAATATATTATATATTGGTAATAGAGGTTACATTATAGTTATAAATAAATGTTAAATTCTGCATGTTACTCTTTTTTTTTTTTGCAAGGCAATGGGGTTAAGTGGCTTGCAGGCACATAGCTAGGTAAATTATTAAGTGTCTGAGTCTGTATTTGAATGTCTGAGTCCGTATTTGAACTTGGGTACTCCTGACTCCAGGGCTGGTCCTCTATCCACTGCACCACCTAGCTGCTCCTACATGTTATTCTTTACAAGTTTTTGTTGGATGATGTGACCCAGAAGAGCTAAAAGGTTGGACATTCCTGGAAATTAATTTTTTTTAAACTTAGGGTCAAGATATCAGCCAGGTATCCCAGTGGAGATAGGAAGATCTGAGTTCAGATGTGATCCCAGCAAGAGAAGTTGCCTTAGTTTGCCTTGGTTTCTTCATCTGTAAAATGTAAATAATTATAGCACCTACTTGTTGGAGGGATGTATGAATAAAGTGAGATCATTTGTAAAGTACTTTGCAAACTTTAAAGCGCTATATAAATGTTACTATTCTTATTCTTAATATATTATTTCAAGAGTAAATATTCTTATTCTTAATATATTATTTCAAGAGTAAATATTCTTATTCTTAATATATTATTTCAAGAGGAGTCCAGAAAGTGATTGGGTAGGAAAAAAATATATCTTTATATGTAACTAAACTGAAATTTAGGGTTTTTTTTTTCAGTTACTGAAAACATTCTATTACATTCTGAAACACAAGCATGGTTAAGAATCCCCTACTTTAGATCAAGATGTCTTGTTTTTTTTCCTTTCCTTCAGTTTGCAATATAATGAGAAATTCTTTGTAGAAGCAGCATGAATATAATTATATAGTTACAACCATTTTCAATTATTAATTGCTCCAAATCTTAGTTTGAAGTAGCGTACCTGATGGCAGTTAGTTACATAGTGTTCATGCAGGGCAGGTTATTGGGCCATTTTAAAAGGCTGCTTTCAGTTGAGGCCAATAATTTGTCTTTTAGAAAATGATTGTTAAAATTAATTTGCTAGTTGACCTAAAAGTTTATTTTTATAATTCATATTGAAGAAAATAACTTATAGAAACTAATCATTTTTAGATCAGTAGTTTCTTGAGTTTACTCTTTCAATCACTCAAATGAGAAAATAGACTTAGAGGTCAAAACTTGAACACTGAATTACTGTCATTTGAAAAGCAGAGAGAAGGTCCTTTCTACTTCCCATTTCTGACCTTTTAATGGCTAAAATAATACTTCACTTACTTGATACTGTATGTCTCAGCATGAGTTAAAGTAAACTACTTGATGTTTTGCCCCAGTTTGCTGAAATTTGGGAATTTGCTTCAGGTTTTAAAATGCTAATCACATACAATTTTTTCCAAGTTTTGGAGAACTTTGAATTCCTTTTTTTCTTTTCCCCTTTCTCTTCCTCCATTACTCCTCTCTCACCAAAAAAGCCTTTGGGCTAATTGGACCAACTTGCTGTAAAGAAGATTAATGATTTGGCTTTTTTGTGAAACTTTATTTTGAAACTTTATTTTTTTCCAATTACATGCAAAGGTAATTTTCTACATTCATCCTTTTGCCAAGTTTTGAGTTCCATATTTTTCTACCACCCTTCTTCCTCCCCATCCCTTTTTTTCCCATGACAGTGAGCTATCTTATATAGGTTGTACTGAAACTTTGTTAATTTAGAGTGGAGATTTGGCTGTTAAGTGAAGTAGTAGATATCCCAGTACCAAGGAGGTATTAGGATAGGTTTGAATTAGATTTGGGCGAATGTAAGAGAAGAGATAATACTGAGTTGGAATGTGTTTAGACTGAACCAATTATTTTAAGTTTATAAGGGTTTTTGATCTATTTTGTGTCATAGAGCCCTTTGCCTTCTGGTAAAGCCTATGGACCCCTTCTCAGACTAATGGTGTTTTGGTTTTTTTTGCAAGGCACTGGGGTTAAGTGGCTTGCCCAAGGCCACACAGCTAGGTAATTATTAAGTGTCTTAGGCTGGATTTGAACTCAGGTACTCCTGACTCCAGGGCCAGTGCTCTATTTCACTGTGCCACCTAGCCGTCCACTAGTCTAATGTTTTTAAATGGACAAAATAAAATACTGCAGTTAAAATGAAAGTCATTTATATTGAAGTATAGTTATAAAAACATTTAAAAAAAATTTCACATACCCCAGGTAAGAATTCCTGTTATGATACATGGGTTCCAACAGATTGTTAGTTTTGTCTAAGATAGTCTTTCACTTGACCAGAGGTCTTGGTATTTTGTCTAAGATAGTCTTTCACTTGACCAGAGGTCTTGGTATTTTGTCTAAGATAGTCTTTCACTTGACCAGAGGTCTTAGTGTTTTGTTACCTATTAGAGAATTTGGTAGCATTTCCTCTTTTTTTTTTTAATATTTGAATTGTATTTTTTCTTAATCACATTTAAACACAAAATTCACATTAGTTTTTTTTAAATTGAGTTGCAGCTTTCTTCTCTCCCTTCCTCTCCTTCCCTATCTTTGAAAATATTTGATAGAGATTATATATGTTCAGTCTTGCAAAATATTTTCATATTAGTCATGTTTAATTAAAAAGCCCCACCAAACCTCAGACCATAAAAGCAAGGATAATAAAGTTAAAAAAAAAGTATGTTCTGATCAGTATTCAGATGTTATCAATTCTTTCTCTGAGGTGTGGATAGCATGCTCATCATGAGTCCTTTGGAATTGTTTTGAATCATTGTTTGCTGAGAAAAGCTAAGTCATTCCCAGTTGAATATCATATAATTTTGCTGTTACTATGTACATGCTCTTCTAGTTCTGCTTATTTCACTTTGCATCAGTTCATGTTAGTTTTCCCAGGTTTTTTTGAAAGCATAGTGCTCCTCATTTCTTATAGTACAATATTATTACATCATGATCATTTATCATAACTTGTTCAGCTATTCCCCAATGAATAAGCATCCTCTCAATTTCTAATTCTTTGCCACCACAAAAAGCTGCTAAACATTTATGTGTGTGTGTGTGTATGTATGTGTGTGTGTGTGTATATATATATATATATATACACACACATACACACACACATGTCCTTTTTCAAGGAATGTCATTGCTGGGGCAAAGTGTATATGTATAATTTTGTACCTTTTAAGGTGTAGTTCCAAATTGCTCTCTACAGTGGCTGGATGAATTCACAATTCCAGTATCAGTTCATTATGACTCTATTTTTCCATATCCCCTCTAACATTTGTCATTTTCCTTTTCTGTCATATTAGCCAATATGATATGTATGAGGTGGTCCTTCAGAATTGTTTTAATGTGCATTTCTCTAATCAATAGTGATTTAGAGCATTTTTTCACTTTGACTACAGATAATTTTGATTTCTTCTGAAAACTGTTCATTTCCTTTGAGCATTAATCAACTAGAGGATACTTGTAATCTTATAAATTTGACTTGGTTCTATTCTTTATTTGAGAAATGATGCCTTTATCAGAGAAACTTATTATAAAATTTCCCCCTCCTTCCTGTTTCCCTTCTAATCTTGACTGTATTGGTTTTGTTTGTGCAGAACCTTTTTAATTTGATGCAATCAAAATTACCCATTTTTGTATCCTGCAATGTCTTCTATCTTTTGTTGGTTTAAAATTTGTCCCTTATCCTTAAATCTGACAGGTAAAATAATTCTATTCTTCCGTAATTTGCTTAAGATATCACCCCTTAATGTCTAAATCATGTACTCATACTTGGTAACATTTTAAAATTACCTAATTGGAGAAATTTAAAACTCATGAATAAAAATGTAGACTTATTTTTTTAATGTTATTTTTCTCCAATTGCATGTAAAAGCAATTTTTAACATTTTTAAAGTTTTGAATTCCAAAATTTATCCCTCTCTCCCCTCCCTGAGATGGTTAATAATCTGATATAGATGATTATACATAGACCGTCATGTAAAATATTTCTACATTAATCATTTATGCAAGAAAAATAATATTCATTAGTCTATATTCAGACACCACCAGTTCTTTCTTTTGGGGTGAATAGCATTTTTCATTTTGAATCCTTTAGGATTGTCTTGGATTATTGTATTGCTGAGGATAGCTAATTCATTCAGTTTTTGATCATACAGTATTGCTGTTAATGTGTACAGTGTTCTCCTGGTTTTGCTAATTTCACTTTGTTTCTTTGTTAAACTTTGTTAAACTTAACTTTGTTAAACTATACCTTCATTAAGACTCCTCTATCAATTCCATTCAACTCATTTATTGTGTCTTTAAGAGACTCAGTTCATGAACTTAAGGCCTATTTTAAATTTCCTACTTAAAGTTAAAAGAAAAAGAAATGGTACTTTGATCAATAGATTGTTTCAAAGAACCTTGAGTCTTCCATAGTTACATCCCTGTACTAATTTTAATTGATAATCTTGTCAGTCTCTGATAGTAAGAAGAGTCATTCCCATTCCAGGAAGTTAGTTTGTCTACCTATTCTCCTTAAATCAACCCCTATAGCGTGAAAGATTTAATTTTCTGATATAATATAGGATGGTAAAGATGATGATTAATTAGAATAAGAATACAAGCAACCCCTAGTTCTTTAGAGGTTAGTTCAGTTTTGGTCTAGAGTTGTCCTCATAGTTTTGGACATATTGGGTAGATTTGGTCAAGAAGGCTTCTCTTCCATATATTGATTTTTTAAGTATATTTACTGTTTTCCAGTTATCCTTATTCCACATAGATAGCTCTGGGAAGATGGTTGATTCTAGGCTTCCTTTTTAGTTTGGAAGAATCTAAAAGACTGGAAGCAAGAAGAATGTCTTGTTTGGAAAGAGGATATACTTTCCCTGATTAAAAGTCAGCTAGATGGTGTTGAGAAATAGGTTGGGAGAGTTTTAAAGCTCTTGAAAAATAGTTTGCACTTGATCTGTGGTAAACTGAGGTAAATAGTAGAGGACTCAAGAGTGATATGTAATATGGTTAGAATGGCATACTTGATTAGTTTGAATGCTGTGCTGTGTGAATTGGAAGGAACAGAAATTAGAAGCAGAAAAGTTTTAATATTTGTGGATTTCTTAGACTATTCTTTTTAAGGACTTCAATCAATTCGTACTCTTCTTTCAGCTGTTCTTATTAAGTTTTGTTGTTCCCCAATCAAAAGGTTCTTCATTTAGTGAGGCAAATCTTTTTGGCCTCCCTATTATTTTCTTTTTCTTTCTTTTTTTTTTTTTGCAAGGCAAATGGGGTTAAGTGGCTTGCCCAAGGCCACACAGCTAGGTAGTCATTAAGTGTCTGAGACCGGATTTGAACCCAGGTACTCCTGACTCCAAGGCTGGTGCTCTATCCACTACGCCACCTAGCCGCCCCAATATGACTTATTTTCTTCAACTACTTGTCATAAAGTCCTGGTTGGACTCAGAATTTTTCTCTCTTCTTCCTTTTCCGGAAGTTTTTTTTTTTTGTTAAACTTAACCTTCATTAAGACTCCTCTATCAATTCCATTCAACTCATTTATTGTGTCCAAGAGACTCTGTAATGAGATTCTGCAGATATAAGTCTAAATCATGTACTAAAGAAAGCCCTTTCTTGGAAAACACTGAGAGGGGAATACACACACACACATAGATAAGTAAATTGAAGATAATTTGAAGAGGAAGAGTACTAAATTGGCATGAGGGAAGGCTTCATGAAGAACAATGTTGAATTAGACCTTAGCAGAATATAGGGATTCTCAAAAGCAGAGATGAGAAGGAAATACTAGCTAGACTTGTGCAAATAAATATAAGATACTGAAGATGAATGTTCAGTTGATGGGGAATAATGTGAAATGATAGGAAATATAGGTTGGATCCAGATTTTGGCATGCCTTCCTTACTAGGGTTTTAGAGTAGGGGAAGGGACATGATTAGACTTGTTTTAGATTTCATACTAGTATCCAGGTGAAGATTAGATTGGACAAAGAGAAAACTGGAAACTGGGAGATAGCAAAGTAGTATAGGTTGAAGAGTGGTTTATTATTTGTAATAGGATATTTTAATTATGAAGAATGAATTGCAGTGTACAAGTATCCCTTTTTTTTCCTACAGAAGACAGGATCATGGATTTAAGAGATGGAAGGAATCTTAGAGGATATCCATCAGATCAAGAACTGAGACCTGGGGGCCGCTAGGTGGTGCAGTGGATAGAGCACCGGTCCTGGAGTCAGGTGTACCTGGGTTCAAATCCGGCCTCAGGCACTTAATGACTACTTAGCTGTGTGACCTTGGGCAAGCCACTTAACCCCATTTGCCTTGTTAAAAAAAAAAAGAACTGAGACTGGGCAAGGTTAATTGATATGCCTAGGGTCAAATAGCAAGTAATTTAGTCAGGATATGAATCAAATTCTTCAATAATTTCTTTAAAAAATTTTTTTAGGGTTTTTTTTTTTTTTGCAAAGGCAATGGGATTAAGTGACCTGCCCAAGGTCACACAGCTAGGTAATTATTGTCTGATGCCAGTTTTGAACTCAGGCACTCCTGATTCCAGGGCCGGTGCTCTATCCACTGCCCCACCTAGCCATCTCTATCCAATAAATTCTTAATTAAATTGATGTCCAGTAGAATTAACCTAGAAGAGATATTGTGAGCTTCCTCAACCTTTAAAAAGTGTAATCTCCTTCCTTAAGTATCTTTTAGCACTTTGCCTAGACCTCTCTCTTCCTTGGATTTATCTCATTGTGCCTTTTACTTATCTATGTACATATCTTCTATTTTTTCTCTCCTACTTTAACTTCCTCCCTCAGCCCCCAAGATAGATTTTAAGTTCCATGAGAGAATTTATCATATTTGCCTATTATTATCAGCATATTTAGTACAATGTGTTTTAAATTGAATAGGAAAACATTGAATAGGAATTTACTGTAGGCAGTTCAGGAGAGGAAAAACGTCTACACAGGTAAGTATAAAGTGATAATGAAATCACTCTCTCCTAGGGATATATGTGAGGGTAGGTGACTCATGAAAGAAGTAGTGTTGGAGATGGATAAACAGGAGAGCATGTAAAAACCAAAGAAATATCCTAAATATATTAAATAGTATGAATTCTGAGGAAAAGTGGCATGGGATATGATAGTAAGCAGCTCTGGAACATGGGAGGGGAAAAGGTGAGAATAGGCCAGAAAGACTTTGTTGTTGTAATTTAGTCATTTTTAGTTGTTTCTAACTCTTTGTTGACCTCATTTGGAGTTTTTTTGACAAAGATACTAGAGTGGTTTGCCATTTCCTTCCCTAACTCCTTTTACAAATGAGGAAACTTAGTCAAACACTGTTAAGTGACTTTGCCCAGGACGACACAGATAGTATTTAAGGTCAGATTTGACATCCAGTCTCTGACTCCCTAGTCTGGTCTGTAGGAATTGTAGTGTTACCAAGGGATGTCTTGGCATGTATTCTATCAGTAAAGAAGGTAGACCTATCTCATCAGTAAGGAAGTTCAGAATGAGAGAATGAAGCAATAAGTGATTACACTATGAAAAGGGGTATGCTGAGGATACAAATAGAAAAGTATGAGTTCCACTAACAAAATCATATTTATTTCTGATTTGATATTGGCAAAGCTCTTTGGTAGCAAGAACTTTATTTTTTGGGTCTTCAGTAGCTGAGCCTCTAGCATCATCAGTACAAGTTGCCTGGCTACACCTTTACAAGAGTTGCTTATATCAAAATGATGATTGAGGCACTGATCTAGAAGTGTTGCTATTCCCAAGTCACTTGGGAAAGAGGTTTGGGGGAAATGATAATTCTATTTTGGACAATGTTGAGTGTAAAATCCATTTGATAATGTTTGATAGACAATTAATTGGTGATGCCATCCTTGTAATCAGGAGAGAAAGCTAAGAACTGCACACATAACTCTGTGAATAATTTGAATAGAAATTATAATCGAATCTATGGGAGCTAATGAGGTTAACAGTAGGGAAATTATGTAGAGAAAAGAGGAGACCAGGGACAGAACTTTGATTATATCCATGCTAATGGCTATGATGTGAATGTTGAATCAATAAAGAAGATTGACTAGTAGTTAGGTAGGAAGAGAGACTAGAGTATTTTCAGGAGTTAATTGTAGTCAACGGTGACAAATGTGTCAAAGTTAAGGAAGAGGAGGATTGAGAAGAAACCATTAGATTTGACAATTAGTTTATTTCAGTCATATTTGGTCTTCCTTCTATAAACTTCTAAGTCCACTCACTCCACATAGTTGTCCAAAGCTCTTGCCCTTTCCCAACTTTCCAATTCTTATGTTTATCTTGGTATACTTTGCATTCTAGCTATATTGGCCTAATATCAATATAGATGGAAGGTCCACTTTCTGACTGTACCTTTGAACTGCCAAGCATTCAAAAGTTATTGATGGGCCGACCATGTTTGAATGTGAAATGTACTCTTGCCAAAAAGATTATTTTATGGAGAACTTGCATAGGGCAGACTTATATGGGGATCAGAAGAGTTAATATAGGGACACTCTAAAACTTTGGAATTGATTATGCTGTATGGGACACACTGGCACAGTATGCCTAGCATGATGTGTCCTCTTCAGAGAGGATATTGCACTCTTAGCAAGGCAAAATAGAAGCAGCTCCAAGGGAAAAGTGAGATGCTTTCAGATGTTCACATGACCCATTTGTGCCCAACCTGTGACAGAAAATTTCAAACATATTGTTCTAATCAGCTACTGTCGGGCACACTGCAGTTTGTCTCTAAAATAGTGATGTCATGTTTGTCTTCTTTGATAATGAAGGACAGGAACCAACCAACCTTTGTACCATATGTTTTCCATACCTGGAATGCACACCTTTTCTTACTGTCATCCCTTTGCAGTCACTGGCTTCTTTCAAGACTGTTCATGCACCATTCTTCATAAAACCTTTTCTATGGCCTTCCAACTGTGAGAGTATTTCTTTCTTAAAATTTCATGGCATTCATTTTGAATATATTCTGTATATACTTATAAACTTATTGTTTCCACCACTGGAATCCTTGAGAGTAAGAACTGGTTTTACTTTTGTCTTTGTAACTAATATTTAACATAACACCTTGAACATAACACTTAATAAATTCTTGATTACTTATTCTCAGTGTATAGAAAGGCCTACAACTTCCTTCAGTTTTCCTAATGAATTAATTTTCTTCCATGTGGTACAGAAAGTACTATTATTTTATTAAGGACTAGGGAATTTCACTACAAATTTAAGTTGATAAGAAATTTCACATTTTGTCACAGTGTACAATTTATTTACTATGAGCAATTCACTCCTTAGTTTTCTCATTTTGTAAAATTGGTTTACTCATTTATAAAATGGGCCAAATGCATTTTTAAAAGTTTAAAAGTTTAAAAATGTATAAATAAGGGGGTATATTTTAATTGAACATTTATTAAGTACCTATCTGAGTTTTGTAAAGTTCACCATGCCAGAGATACAGATAAAAATAGTTCCTACTTCAAGAAGCTTAGATTCTGCTGGAAAGGGAGACTATATGTACACAAATTAGTGAAAAAATATATACAAAGTGAATAATTGGGTGGAGTGGGAACAAGAAGAGGAGGAAGTTAACAAACTAAGGGAGTCAGGAATGGCCTTGTATAGAAGATGGCACCTTCGCTGAACCTTGAAGGGAAAATGTAAAAATATCACGATGACTAACTATTCTTCCATTCACATTCTATTTCAGCTGAACATTCAGAGCCAGGAATGCTGCCAACAACAATAAATACTCAGTGCCTACTGTATTTAGAGCTCTGTGCTATCCCTCATAGAGCACAGTCTAGTAATAGATGAAGAAAGTGAATGCTTAGTGCTACCTATAATAATACCTATCCACATTTTGTTTTATTGCTTAGAGATTTCTAAAGAGCTTACCCCCCCCCCCCAACAATAATCCTGTTAGGTAGTTGTACAGAGAAAGAAGCTAAGTTTCAAAGACTTAGGGACTCTTCCAAGGTCACATGGCTGTTAAGTTAGAGGAAAATTTTGAACCCAGATCTTTTGACTTTAGATCAGGTGTGCTTTCTATTAGCCATGCTGCTTCCTTTATGATGTGTGCCATAAACTTCAAGCCACAGGCAAAATTCTAACTTTGTGAACCTTGTGAACAGAAAGGGGGAAAAAAATTTCCAAGATTCTTTAACTGAATATATCTACTACAATCATCTCAAACCAGAATTCAAATAAAATTATCTTCTGCTTATACTTCATTCTGACTTAACATTTCTTTGAGTGGCTTCATTCTTTTCTCCAGATTTACATCTTGGATGCTGACACACATCTATCAAAATCTTTTTTCTAAAGCATAGGTTTGCTCATGCCTTCTCAAGAATTTTCAATATCCCTTTCTTGCCTTTAGGATAAAATATGCACTCTTAAGCTAGGCATTTACAGCCTGATGTCAGTCTCCTTTCTAGACATTTCATATTAGTTTCCTTTATGTACTTTATGTTCTAGCAAAATTGGCCTTGAACTTTATGCCATTTCTCATCTCTCTCTCCCTTTGCCCAAGCTGACACTTGTGCCTGGAATGCTTTATTTCTCCCCTTTAAAAAATTATTTTTTATTATAAATGTAATCATTATTTAACTCAAATATCTCAATATACAAAGAAGAAAAGTAAATTTTATATGAATCTATGAACTGTTTTTAAAGGTAAATATTAAATTTAGCAAGGTAGTCATATTCTCTTCTGGCTTAAATTAGTTACTTTGTATTCATTTATTTTTTTTATATTGTACATTCTGTTCCTCTATAGAATCCCTCAGTACCTTTTGAAGGTCAGGATTAGTTTTCATTTTCATTTTTGTGTCTCCAGGTTCTAGCAATGTCTTGTACATAGAAGACTCCTAATTAATGTTTGTTGTATTGAAATATGCTCTGTCTTTTTCTCTATTTGAGATGAGTTATCAAACCCTGGTTCATACTGTCATTGAGTCTTGCCTATACAGTTGCAGTTGTTTTTCAGCCTGACTTTTAATGACCACATTAGATGTTTTCTTGACCAAGACCCTAGAGGGTTTGTCATTTCCTTCTCCAGCTCCTGAGGCAAATGGGGTATATGTGACTTGACTAGGATCAAAAAGTGTCTGAAGAAGAATTTGAACTGAGGAAGATGAATCTTACTGATTCTAGGCCCTATCTTCTATACACAGAGCCATCTAACTGCTCCATTTATTGCATTAGTCTGTTTTCTGTCTCCAGTGTTTCTTTCCCTTATCTAGTCTACCTGATATATTGCTGTCAAATTAATTTCCCTATTCAAAAAAAAAAAAACCAAAACAAAACTTGGCCTAATAAAGTCTGATCTCCTTAAGACATTTTAAGTTTCTTCACAATTTGTCTCCAACTTCCTTTCTGCTAATTCTCATCGTGAATGTAATGCTTCTTAGTGTTGTCCAAGCACACCTTTGACTTTTCCTGCTTCCTTTCCTTAATTTATTTTGTGTCTCTTTTCTGGAATGTTCTTTCTAACCTTAGTTCTGCCTATATCCTACTCATTTGATTCTGAAAAGCTCCTCTGGAAAAAAAGAACAGGGCCTAATAGCCTTATGAGACACCCATGGTTAGTAGGTCTGATGGGTAAAGATTCAGTAAAGGATGCTGAAGAGTAGTCAGAAAGGAGAATACCTGGAAAAGGACTTTAAAGATTATCAGAGCTGTCTCATTTTATAGATGAAGAAAGGTCAGGGAAGTTGGGAATTTTTTCAAGGTCACATGGCTAATAATTGTCTGAAATGAGATTTCAATACAGGTCTTCCTAATTCTATGTCATGTAGGGAAGGAACCAAGAGAGACCAGTCATAAAAAAAAAAAAACTTAGAAGGGAGAGAATTCAGGAAAACATACTGTGGAGATACTGAGATAGAGATGGATGTCAATTGAGAAAAAAGGTCATTAGATTTGGTAATTAGAGATCTTTGGTAATTTTGGAGAAAGCAGTTTTCCTTTAAAGATGAAATCAGAAGACAAATTATAGCAGATTTTAGAAGAGATAGAGGAGAGTAAGTGGAGATATATACTTCATATACATATATATTTGCTAATGATTTGTGGGAACAAATTTGATTTCTGAATTAACCTATTACCTAGTTTAGACAACATTCTTAATGTTTACTAGCAAACTATCCAGATGTTAGCCATTGCTTACAAGGACAGAGTGAAAAGTGAGGATAGCATACAACTGTCACAATTACTGGAAAAGCCATTCATACATCTATGTTCTACTGCAATGACATCATTTTTATGCAAAATTTTGTGGCTCTGGATTAAATTCAGCTCTCATTTAATGTCTTGTTTTAACTTTATAGAATCATTGAACTGCTATTAATATTACTAGATTTGCTATTTAAAGTCAATTTTGGGTACTCGATTGGTTAATACTGGATGTGTAGGCAGAAATATTTGAGTTCAAACCTTGTCTGACACTCACAAGCTGAGTGATCCAGAACAAGTCACTTAAACTTTCAAAGTCTCAGTTTCTTCATCTGTAAAATGGGGTAAAATAGTGGCAAAGAATTGTTGTGAGGATCAAATGAGATTAAAACTTGTTAAACACTTGGGAAACCTTTAGACACCTTGTAAATATGTTAGCTTGAAAGCTTTTCCAAATATTTTAACCTCAACAACCCTATGAAACAGAGTACAAGTAATGTATCCATTTTATCCATAACCTCTCTGAACCTGTCTTTAAGTGACTTCACTAAGATTTTACTGTAATTGGTGGAGCTGTGATAATGATGTTTTACTGCTGACAAAACACAGGGTTTTTTTTTCCAGTTTATTTTATGGAGTGATTATAAAACTTTCATTTTCTACACATGGTTTACTAGTAGAACAGAGGTGTCGATAACAGTTCATTACTGAGCTGTTGGCAGCTATTAACAAATGAATTGAGAAAATATTTTTATAATCTATTTGTGTGAAAGATATGTGGTATATGTTTAGCGATGTTCAAAAAATCTAATATTTTTATTCGTTTGTCTAACATCTTGAATGTCTTTTAATTTAAAAAAATATTTTTTAGGGTTTGTTTTTTTTTTGCAAGGCAAGTGGGGTTAAGTGGCTTGCCCAAGGCCACACAGCTAGGTAATTATTAAGTGTCTGAGACTGGATTTGAACCCAGGTACTCCTGACTCCAGGGCTGGTGCTTCATCCACTATGCCATCTAGCCACCCCTATTTTTTTTAAATTTTTAAATAAACATATCCAGTTTGAAAACTCAGTTCATTTGATGGGAAAAATGAAAGCTTTTATACTTTTTAAAACCGGAAAACTGGCTTAATATTTGCAAAATGGGTTTTGTAGATGATTAGAAAATAATGGAGTCTTCATATAACTGAAAGTTTTTGTTCTTTTGGCTTTGGGTTGGGCACATGGGCATAAATTTATTCAATGAGTAGTAGAAAAGAATTTCCCTAATTGTGTTAGCTATATTACTGCTGTTAAGAGAATGATCAGGGGAGAAAATGTTGTTTTGTATGTGTTTGCCTAGTATAAAGATTTGTTGGTAAAATACAAAATGGAAATGAACTGCTCTGCAATGAATGTTGTGTTTAAGGAAACTTTTCATTCCCAAGAAATTGAACTTAAGGACAGCTCCATTTAAACCTTTGATGTGGAATTGGAAGGCCTAGTTTTTTTCTCTAAATGATTGCTTGTTCTTTGGTTCCAAAACTAAAAGATAAAACTAGACTCTTATTCCTAATTATATGCTTCCTTTTAAAAATCATAACCAGCTTCTTGCAGTTAAAAAGGATAAGTTAAGGTTTATTGTGCTGTATTCCTATTTTTTTTTTAAATTAAAAACTTATTTAACTTCTTTCCTTTCATGTGGGTCTTTTGTCTAAGACTATCTATCTAATGAGCTCTTTTAGTGTCATTTAAAAAAAAAGATGCTAAAGGTAAATCTCATTGATAAATGCTTTAGTATTCCCATATTTGGTAAAATTCTATTTGATTTTTGCTTTTCCTCACCTCTTTTATACTCTTGCATGTTTATTTGATAGTGCCTTTTATTTCTTGACTTGCACATTGTAGCTTTGTGCTGTATTATTTCGGGCCGTTGTTTTTTTCTTGCCCAGATATGGCTTCATGGACTTGAATAATGATTATAGAAGCAGGCTTTAAAAATAGTTATAGGGTTGCTAATTGGTTACTAAATTAGAATATCATGCAGCTGGTTATATCACTTAGTGTAGTAGTCAAAGGGTTCAGACAGCAGCCAGCCAGTTCTTTACTCAGGAGGTGGAAACTTGTTGATGTACAAAACTAAAGTTATCTTTTGTTTTTAATTTTTAAACCTAGAACTTTGCTAGAGTTCTGACTTTTTTCAGAATACTTACTTTTTCTTAGTTAAGTAATATAGCTTACCATGTTCCAACAGCTTTTCAACCAAATACTCAATATTAGTAATCATTTGGATTTCTGTGGTTGCTGATGTGAAAAGCATGCTTTAAGTTTAATTCCCTTGCTAATTAAGATCAGCATAGGCTCACTTAACTTAATCTTCATATTTAATGTGAAGGGAATTGCCTTCTTTTAAATTATATTTCTGATCTGCTGCTTTTCTCAGTCTGCCTCTTAAGACAAGAGCCTGCTGTTTTCTGAAAAGTTTGTTAGGTCCTCAATTAAGTCTCTTCCCTAAGGATTTATGTTGGGATTGAGTATTTGAATATTTTGTTTGGAAGAAATAGCTTATATTTGTATAATTATTATTTGAATTTATTCATCTTCCTTCAGGGACAATATTAAGAAAATGAATTATTACATATAAAAGGATTACTATTACAATTTGACTGGAGGTATTCAGTTAGTCTTGGTTCTTAGTTTTCCCATCTTTTAAAAAGATGAGAGATTTTGGCTAGATGACTTTCTTGCTTTAAATCATGATTCTAAGACCTCATCCATTAGTGTCCAACATTTTTGTTTTTGAACCTCTTTACAACTAAAAAAATGTATTGTGAATGCCTAGGATAATAGGATATGCTACTTGTAATTTAACTTTATTAAGTACTTGAAATAACTAGAATGACAACTCCCCCCCCCATTAAAGTTTATTTTAAAAAATTTTGAAAACTAATTAGAAACATTTTATCAAACTAATTGTAAATTGATCATGCATATTTTATGTGGGATAGTCTGTAAGAATTAAAAGAAACAATCCAGAAGGACTACATGCTTACTGTGTTTTGCAAGGCTTAATAATTTTTAATAGATTTTGATGAGTATAAATAATTTAAATGAAAAAAGTTATAACTTGGAATATGTTTAACATGATTTACCATTTGTATAAACTCAATTTCAGTGATGGACTTTTTTTTAACTAAATAAAGGTTTGTATTTTTTGGCTCAATAGGTGTAGTTTTAAATCTAGTTCTGTATTAAGGGTTTTCTATTTTAATTTAAAACAAGAATGTATGAAAATGCTTGCTTTCATACCAATATGTGATTGTTATACCAATATGTGATTGTTAGAATTTTTATAGCTTTTTTATAGCTTTTATTGAGATTTATAGAGATGAAAATTCTTAGCCACTTAACTAATCAAAGAAAATGAATAGTGATCAGTTTTAATATAAAATATTTTTCAACTGGTTAATGACAAGTTCTGAATTAAGTAACTACTTAAAGTTCAGTTGTCTATTTTGCTTTTTTTTAAAACACTGTTTATACCTAAATTAACATTTGTATAGAAATAATCTCTTCAAATGTGACTTTAATTTTTTTTTTTTTTACCACTGGCTTACCCTTTTTTTTTTTTTAATTTTACAAGGCAATGAGGTTCAGTGACTTGCTCATGGTCACACAGCTAAGTAAGTATTAAGTGTTTGAGGTCAAATTTGAACTCAGTTCCTCCTGACTCTAGGGCTGGTGCCACCTAGCTGTCCCACCACTGGCATACTCTCTTACAGTGGTACTTTGACTATACTCTTAGAGAAACTTCTTAATGATTTGACCAGTATTGCCAACAGTTCTTTTGAAAATCTACCACATAGAATAGTAATATAATTAGAAGATGATCTAATTGGAATTTATTATGATTGTTAGTAATGAAATAGGAGGCAATATAAGAATGTTTTTTGCGAATATTTGAGGTAATCTTTTTTTTATTAAGGATTTTATTTGAGTTTTACAATTTTCCCCCAATCTTACCTCCCCCCCAGAAAGCAATTTGTCGCTCTTTACTTTGTTTCCATGTTGTACATTGATTATTTGAGGTAATCTTAATGGTTTCAAGATGACTTGTAACTTACGCTCATTGGTCATGATTTCAAATAGCATGACATTTGTGCTACAGATATGGAAAATGTTGTGCCATCTATATCATGTGATTATACCACTGAAGGTGTGAAGAAGCCACTCTAGTGCATTATAGTGAACAAATGAGGATATATGCATGTTTGTTGAGTATTAGTTGAGAGAATTAATTTAGCCTAGAACATTGAACCCTTGTGGTATCATGGAAACAGTTTGATGACAGGATGAGAAAAAGCAAGAATATGTTGGGCTTAGCAGTGGTCAGAGTTTCATTTAATTGCTACACAAATACTACTAAGTGCATGATCATGATCATTTTGAATCAGAGAAACACATTTACATGCTTATCCTCAGAGAAAGGATATATTTGGAACATAATTGGATAATTATTTTATGCTTTTGGTACCCTGAAAGAATTTTCAGCATGAGCCTCTTGGACTATTTGCTGCAAACTTAAATAGGAGTCACTGATCTAAATTCAACCTTCTCATTTTACAATTGACAATTTTTTTTGCTTCCACTTAAATTACTTGTAGTTTTGACCAGAAGCCAACCAAGTCTGTTGTTTGCTAACATTGCACTTCAAAATCCTACTGTCTTTAAACATTTTTTAAGAAACTGGGTACTGTTACCTTGGGCAAGCCACTTAACACCATTGCCTTGCCAAAAAAAACCCCAAAATTTGTTTGGATACATATTGCCTTAGAAATTAATTTCCTAATTTCCACGGTATAAAAAGAAAAGTTCTACAAAACTAATTGCATTGTAATGAAGAATTTATCTGTAGCTTATGTTTAGATGCAAGAAAGGCATAGTTTACTAAGCTAATATAGAATATAATAGGTCTGAATTTTGGTAATAGAAAAAACAGTAGAATTACCTTTGAATTTTTGGTTAAAGCTGTTACTAAACTTTAATCATCACAAAAATATCAATTTTTAAGAATTATAAAAGTCCTTTTAGGTGTCTATTGAAGGTAAGTAGCTTACTGTAAAATGTTCTTAAAGTTATTCTAAATAAAAGCTTTAATAAAATTGTAAAGTAATTTGATTATGGAATTTCAGTTAAACCATATGAAGAGTCTCCATTTCATTTTTTCTTTACATAGTGCATATATCATGTTTTGGTAGTTTTTTGGAAAATGTTATAACTTTGAAACTGGCAATTTTTTAAGGTAAAAATTGTCAGTAATTTAACTGCAGAAGACATATATTACACTTTTCAGATACTGAAATGTAGTTCTACCTTGTATGTAGAACATTTTAGAATAATTCTATAATTTTTAACATGAGACTTATATTAATAATTGTAATGAAACATACTTTAAAAATGCCTTTAATAGGACTATGTAAACCAAACCTCTTTCAGATCTCTTAAGTTTTGAGAGTCAGCATGGTTTGATAGAAAAAATGCTAGTTTTGGAGCACTCTTGATTCAAGGACTTTGGTTCAAGGCCTTGCTCTGTCTTAAGCAATTTAAGCTTTTTGAGCCTCAGTTTCTTCCTTTTTAAAAAATAAGGGAATTGTTGGGGCAGCTAGGTGACGCAGTATATAGAGCACTGGCCCTGGAGTCAGCAGTACCTGGGTTCAAATGTGGCCTTAGACACTTAATAATTAATTACCTAGCTGTGTGGCCTTGGGCAAGTCACTTAACCCCATTGCCTTGAAAAAAAATAAAATATGAGAATTGAACTGTTGATATAGCTGGGTGGCACAGTAGATTGCGAGGATGATCAGCTGGAGTCAGGAAGACCTGAGTTCAAATCCATCTTAAAATGCTTTGTAGCTCCTGGACAGGTCTGCTATAGTTTCCTCAACTGTCAAATGGAAGAATAACAGCATCTACTTCACACACAGGGTTGTGTGAGGATCAGATGAGATGATATTTGTAAAGCATTTAGCACAGTTGCCTGCAGGGGCACATAGTAGGCACCATATAAATGCTTCTTTCTTTTTAGGTCTTAAAGCTCTAAACCTGTAATCCTGGCAAGAAAAGATTTTTAGCTTTTTTAAAAATGGATTTTAATGTGTGTTAGTTTAGTGTTGTTCAGTTCTCTATATTCATTTATAGAACTCAAACCTGTTTGCAAAAAAAGTACAATTTCTTGCAGTATGTTTTTCCTGCTACCAGTGATTACTTCTATACTTTCATCCATTTGAAAAAAAAATTTTCCAGAAATATTGATTAGGATATGCCTCCTTCTAGGACTTATAACTTTTTTCTACTTTGAGTTTTCAAAATATTGTGAAGACAGTAAGCTCCCTGGATGACTTTATATATTTCATATGGTTTTTACTGTTTTGGGAAGGTTGGGAAGATTTAATAGAATTGAGGGGAAGACATGTACGGATATTATCATGATGATGACCATATCTATATCCTCCAAAGTATTGGGATGCTTTGTGTGATAAATGTCTTTTGCTAAACTCCTTTAAAGTATTTTCATTTTTTAATTAGTAAGATGAAGAAGGGCAGGCAAGATATCTAATTTGTAGTGTCAAAGAAACAAAAACTTGCCAAAATCAAAACTAGAAGACATTTAGATGTAAAATTATCAGCAGACGTGTTGAAACCCAGTTTTTGGCATTCCTGAAGGGGAGAGTAAACCAATGGCAGTAGTGATAATTTAACATTCAAAGGCAGTTAGTAATCACAGTTGTTTTAAATCAATGACTGTTATCCAGGGGTAAAATTCATGGGTTCATGAGCTTGGAATTGGGGGGGGGGGGGGAGGACACACACCATGCACCTTTATTTTCATCAATCTCTAATTGAAATATATTCTGAAGCATTCTGAGGGAATCCCTAGGCTTACCAGACTACTGAAAAGGATATCTGATTTTTTTTTTTAGGTTTTTTTGCAAGGCAAATGGGGTTAAGTGGCTGGCCCAAGGCCACACAGCTAGGTATTTATTAAGTGTCTGAGACCGGATTTGAACCCTGGTACTCATGACTCCAGGGCCGGTGCTCTATCCACTTCGCCACCAAGCCACCCTGATTGATCTGTGTTTTTTAAAAAAGAGTAAACCTCTAGGGGCAGCTAGGTGGTACAGTTAGCATAAACACACACACATACAAATCCTCTTTCTGATGATTTACATTTATTATGTTGGGCATTTGATTTTAAACATTTTGTTTCTTTACAGATGTGTCATTTGAAAATAGCTTATGCAAGAAGGGGAAAAGAATACATTGCATTAATATATTTCACAGATATGTCATTAGATGTCTCAGTACAATAAGTGTGAGAATCACATTATGTTCAGTCTTAGGTTTTAAATGTTTTCATTCTTTTGTTACTGTTGGTTTGTTTTATCACTCAGTGATCAAAGGGATTGGTAATTATCACTTGTTTTCTGAGAGTGGGAAGATCTATTTTCCTGTATTCTCTTGGTGCCCTCCAGTGGCAAGATTTGAGAGCTACAGTTGGATGCTGAGGAAAGAAAATTAAGTTTTTTTTTAAACTTTGAATTTATTTATTTAATTTTGAATTTTACAATTCCCCCCCAATCTGATAGTCTGTTAATCTTTACATTGTTTCCATACTATACATTGGTCTAAGTTGAATGTCTTGAGAGAGAAATCATATCCTCAAGGAATAAAAATAAAATATGTGATAGTAAAATTGCATAAGATTATGGTTTTTTTTTAAAAATTAAAGGTAATATCTTTGGTCTTTGTTCAAACTCCACAATTCTTTCTCTGGATACAGATGGTAGTTCCATTGCAGATATCCCTAAATTGTGCCTGATTGTTGCATTGTTGGAATGAGCCAGTACCTTAAGATTGATCATCGACCCTATGTTGCTGTTAGGGTGTACAGTGTTCTGGTTCAGCTTATCTCATTCAGCATCCATTCATGCAAATCCCTCCAGGCTTCTCTGAATTCCCATCCCTCCTGGTTTCTAATAGAACAATAGTGTACCATGATTTCCTCAGTCATTCCCCAGTTGATGGACATTCACTCAATTTCCACTTCTTTGCCACCACAAACAGCTGCTGTGAATATTTTTGTACAAGTGATCTTTTTACCTTTTTTCATGATCTCTTCAGTTTATAGACCCGGTAGTGGTATTGCTGGATCAAAGGGTATGCACATTTTTGTTTCCCCTTGGGCATAATTCCAAATTGCTCTACAGAAAGGTTGGATGAGTTCACAGCTCCACCAATGATGTATTTTGAGTCCCAGATTCCCCACATCCCTTCCAACATTGATCATTGTCCTTTCTGGTCATATTGGCCAGTCTGAGAGTTGTGAGGTGGTACCTCAGAAATGCTTTAATTTGCATTTCTCTAATAAATAATGATGTAGAGCAATTTTTCATGACTATGGATTGTTTTGATTTCCTCATTTGTGAATTGCCTCTGCATATCCTTTAACCATTTGTCAATTGGGGAATGGAAAAAGCTTAAAGATTTTAGAAATAAAGACAATTACCCCTATTTGAATTGTCTTTGTAGCAGGTTGAAATCATGCTCATAGAAAATAGTCTTTTAAGCATGAGATTGTCTTTGGCACAGAGTAAGGCCTTAATAAATGCTTTAGATTGGTAGCCTTGTGTTCATGTTAGTAAAGTAGAAATCATTGAAACAACAAAAGCATTTTCTTCTGTATTTTCCACTCTACTTTTTAACTTTTATTTTTTTAATATTTTAAAATAATTTAAATTGATTTGTATGGAGAAAAGGCAATTGATAACTAATAACCATATATGTCTTAAAAAGTAGCTAGGAGGGGCAGTTGGGTGGTGCATTGGACAAAGTGCTGGCCCTGGAGTCAGGAGGACCTGAGTTCAAATTCGACCTCAGACACTTAATAATTGCCTACCTCTATGACCTTGGGCAAGTCACTTTTTTTTAGGTTTTTACAAGGCAAATGGGGTTAAGTGGCTTGCCCAAGGCCACACAGCTAGGTAATTATTAAGTGTCTGAGACTGGATTTGAACCCAGGTCCTCCTGACTCCAGGTCCAGTGCTTTATCCACTGCCACCTAGCTGCCCCGGGAAGTCACTCTTAACCCCATTGCCTTAAATTAAAAAAAAAAAAGTAACTAGAGATGACTTGAAAAACATTTTAACCCTGTTTTATTTGTTGAACTTAAAATACTACAGTTCAACAAACATTTTAAGTTTTATACATTGTGCTGGTCTACAAACGAATGACTTTTCCCATAGGTCTTTTTCAAAATTGAAGTCTCCAGATGCCTTGTATTTTATTTAAATAAACATTGACTGCTTTGTCTTGTCCTAATAGAAAATCTCTTGCAAATCATTTTCCTTAAATCCTTTTTAGTTTCTTGTCTGGAGGTCTATAATCACTCACATTTTGTTTCTTGAGGAGCAAATGATATAAGAAATTTATCCCAGATACATACTCTAGAAAGACAGCATACCTATTCATTGGTCACATGTCCTGTCAGCAGAGTTTCTTTTTAGCCCCTCAATAAGGTGTACTAATCACAGCATTATGTCCCTTCTTCTTGTGGTCAGTAATGTATTTCCTTATTCCTGGAGGCATCTTTGCTTTTTCAGTCTCTGAAATGTGGAAAGAACTGCTTCTTAGAAGTCCCAGTTAACCCTGAGACTTCTGTAACTGTTTAAAGGTCCCTCTTCCTTCTCCTCTGTTTTAGATTCTTATATTCTCCAAACAACTGATAAATTTTTATTTCTCTTTTAACTTTGAAGCATCTCTTTTTGTTTCCTACCTGAATTAATTGTCTTTTAATTTGACAAGAAACACTTGGTCATTTTTGTCAAATTGGATAGTAGTGATCTTTTCTTCTAGGATTGAGACCAATCTGTACTTTGTATGCACGGTTCTTTTTTGTGGAAGAGCCATAACTGTAGTTCCTCAGTTCACCGGAATGAAGTTCACTCACTTTTCATTCTTGTTGAGATTTATAAAGGTTTGGTGAGAGTATGTGTTTTTATAATAGATTTGGCTTTTTGTGATATGAATGTTTGTTAATTAATAGCTTTCTTCTTGCTATTTTTAACCTTTACCTATTAGCCTCTTCAAGTATTCAAACTTTCTACTTTTTTCCCCCTGCTTGAATGAAATGGTATGTTTGACCATTGATATTCTCTCTATTGGTTTGTGTAGAAAGCAAAAATGGTGTAGTTTTTTTAGATCATAGATCTAGAAATATGGAAGGGACCTGAACGCTTATATAGTTGTCTTTTCTTTTTACTATGTAGAAAACAACTATTTTAAATTACAAAACAATACCAGCTTCATAAATGAAGCTTCAAACCAAAGGAAATTCTTTGTACCTATTTTGTGAAAGAGATGAGTGTCATATGATTTCTAACCCCTGAAGGTACATAAGATGAATTTTGTCACTAATATCTTCTTTATCCCTACAGCTGCTGAGGTTTGTCCAGGAACATTGCTGCCCTACTTAGCCCTACTTAATCGCATTTCTGTCAGTTTTTTTTGAAAAGACATTATCCTATTCTTGAGAGAAAACCTTGGCCTAGTAGAGAAAGGGGCAGATTATGGTATAAAGGAGACCTGGATTCAATTTCTAATTTTGACATTTATTATCTTTGTTACTTTTGATCAGTGATTTAAACTCTCAGTATTTCAGATCCTGCTAAGATGAGTTGTTGATTTATTATTTGTGAGAGTTCACTACACAGAATCAAAGGTCTAAACAAACAAAAATTTTTATCTATATACCTTATGTGAATTCCTTTTGTGAATGACTTGTGATTTGAACCTTTTTGTTCTCTGCATTTCATTGGAACCATCTAGTTTTAGCTAATTAATTAAATCCTTTCCACATATTAACTCACTTAAAAGCCTTCACATCCAATTTTAGTAAACATATGTGGTATATGTACTGGCAACATAAAGAGAAAAACTGAATAGACCCTGCTTTTAAATTTTATTTGAAATGGAATGAAATCCTATATTGATAGAAAAATAAAGAAAAATATATGCAAAACATAAACCAAATAATCTAGGGTTAAAAGGTAAGAGCAATTTCAGGGATTCTGTAAGAGGTGATACTTGAACTGAGTTTTAAAGGAAGCTAGGGATTCCATAAGGCAGAGGTGAGAAGGGAAAACTGGGGGATAGCTCATGCAAAGTTAGAAAGATAGAAAATGTAATGTCATACAAGAGACAAATGAGCAGTTCAGTTTGACTTGTATCGAATGTTTTAAAGAAAATAAAATGCACTTATAAAACAGGGTTTTTTAACTTGGAATCTGTGGAATTAAAAAAAAACTATTTTGATAATTATTTCAGTATAATTGCTTTTCTTTGTATTCAGTTTAATTTGATTAAAGACATTATTTTGAGAAGGATGCCATCAACATTGTTCCATGCCATAAAAATGGTTAGGACCCTCTGTTGTAAAGATAGGTTAACAAGCAATTTTTAAGTGTTAGCTGTATTTCAGGCACTGTGCAGAAAACTGGGGATAACAAAACAAAAATAAAAATAAGACAAAAAGAGTAGACTAGATTCAAATTATTAGAATTTTAAAAAGCTGAACAGAAGAATTTTCATTTTTATCGCTTAGGGGAGTGACTTGGTCAAGCTTGTGTTTTTCTTCCTTTCCTTTTGACAGCTGTTTTGCCTTTGAAAAGGCTAGGGACTAGGCCAGTCAGGAAATAGTTAGGAAGTGATTACAAAACTCTAGGTGGGATGTCATCCATTTGTTTCACCACAAGCTTGATCTGATTTGTTTTCAACTTGAATACTGTGCTATATTATGATGTAATTGGCCACATAATTTCTTAGGGAGAAAAGATAAGAGTAATACAAAAAAAAAGGGTTAAAAATATTTTCCCCTTCACTCTAGGAAGGCTTCACAAGTGAAATAATATTTGTCTTTTCTCTATAGGAATATCCAATTAACCTGTTCCCCTTAATTTTTTTTCCGGTTTTTGCAAGACATATGGGGTTAAATGGCTTGCCCAAGGCCACACAGCTAGGTAATTATTAAGTGTCTGAGATGGATTTGAACCCAGGTACTCCTGACTCCAAGGCCAGTGCTTTATCCACTATGCCACCTAGCTGCCCCTCCCCTTAACTTTTATAACCTTAAATACTTTAAATTACCTTAAATACATGGGTAAGATATAAAGGGATGACCTTTTTATTATATGCACCTGGGTGACACAGTGGATGCAACAATGAACTTGTAGCTAGGAAGATCTGAGTTCAAATCCAATATCAGACACTTATTAGTTATTTGACTTGGGACAAGTTATTTAAACTCTGTTTGCATTAAATTTCTTATATATATAAATTCAAGGTAATAGTAATACCTACTCCCAGGGTTGATGTGAAGATCAAATGAGATAATATTTATTAAGTGACTTGTACATGGTTGGCATGATGTATAGGTATTAGAAAAGTGCTAACTGCCACAAGACATACCTTAATTTTGGGTTCCTGAAATTTGAAAAAAAAAAGTATTACATAAAGTTCTTGAAATCTAGTTTTATTCATCATGAAATTCAAGGACCTTCTGCTCATAGCTTTCAGGCATCTTTTGGGCAAGTCTAGTGTGTGTACTCATGCTTAATCCATTCTGTTTCATGAACCTGAAGCACCAATTGTGTCCTCTTTTGAAATCAATCACTTTTTCATCAGCAATTATTCTTGCCTCATGTGGAACCGAACCATCTTTGTGGTTACAGGAATTCCAATGGCCCTTTGCTCTTCAATCCCCTCTCTAAATCAGGTCATTTGGCTGACTTGCCTCTCATGGCCTTCTTCTGCTGGGGTGTTTTCAGTAGGGTTTCTTTTTCCAGTAGCCAGTCTCAGATTGTTTTCTCAATTGGAGGAGGATCAAGATTAGGTTCAGTAGCTCACTATCCATTCACTTTGGCAAACTGGATCACTTTGAACTTGAATTCAGCACTATCTGAAATTCTTTTCTGAGCCATTTCTGGGCAGAATGTGGCCAAACATAACCTAATAATACCAGTAACAAATGCGAAACAATGAACCCAAAGAGAATAAGCGAGAACAACTGGGAAATGCAAGTAAAAAAAAATCTACAATCACTGTATTAGACACTTGCAGTTTTTAGACCCCAAATTTTTCGGAAAAGGGTGTGTCGTGTGTGTGTGTGTGTATGTGATATTATCATTTTAATTAATATCATCAATTATAAATTTATTCTTATTCTTATTTGCCAACTTTGTGCCAGGAACTGTTAAGTTCTGACAGTTCAAAGAAGGCAAAAAACAGCCCATGCTCTCAAGACAATAAAATGGGAGTAGTCTCAGAAGGAAGAGACTAAGATTAAGGAGGATTGGGAAAGATGTTAGCTGAAATTTGAAATAAATCTCCTCCCCCCACCTCCAAACTCCCCTCCATCCCTGGGAAGCTAGGATGTGGGGGGTGAGTACAAAGCATTCCCAGAAAAATAAGGGACAGCTAATGAAAATATGCAGAGTATTCCTAGATACTTTTTCAGATACACATAAGATAGTGTGTTTTACTCAAGAACAACAAAGTAGGTCAGTGTCACTGGATCACAGAGTATGTGGAGGGGCAAGAGAGGGGAATAAGGTATAAGAAGACTGGAATAATAAGAACAGGCCAGGTTATGAAGAGCTGTAAAAGGGAGGTAGAGGATTTTATATTTGATCTTCGAGGCAGTCTGAAGAAGAGTTCTAAAAATGTTATAACAATAATCCCCACAACATGGAATCTTGGCAAATGTTAGAGTTTGGGTGTATGTGTCTGTTTGAGTATATATACATGACAACATAAAAATACCTATATGTCATCTACCTATTTACAGGATTCCAAACATCAAAACAAAAAAAAAATACCCCTATTAAAGTTGTAATGACAGACTATTTCAGTAAACAATTTTAGAGGGTACTGAGGTAGAGAATCTGGTAATGCCAGCTGATTTTGGGGAGTACTTCAGCCTTTAATTTTCTTAAACTTATAGGTACTTAGAAAAACATTTAGAAAACTGCTTTCTGTTGGTGGGTAGGTGAGGAAATTATATTTACAATTCTAAAGAGCTCTCTGGATTGAGAGAACTGAAAACTCTTTTGAAGTTTTGGCATGAAATAACTTGAATTTTCGTTGAACTGGTCTGTTCTGAGTTGGTTTGAGGTGTTGCAAACATTTTCCTTTTGGAGGTTTGAAGCTGAGCCTTGGAAGCATTTTTAGTTCTTTTTATGAATAGAGTCATTGTACAGAGTGGGGAAAGTAATATGTGGAGAAAACTACTGGTTATAATCAAAATATTACTGAGATACATACTAGAATTTGTCTAATTTTGGATCTGTCTTTAGGCTTCATATATTCAATATAAAGAAGGAAACAAGGATAGGTACCTACTTTGTGTCAAGCAATGTTTTAAACATTTTACAAATATCTCATTTTAGATTTGACAAAACTGAGCTAAACAGAGATAACACAGCTGTATTGGATTTTAACTGAAGTCTTCCTGAGTGCAGGCCCAGTGCTCTTATTCACTGTACCATCTACCTTGTAACATGACTTGTATTGTCAATATTCCTGTAGTATAGCAAATATTGGATACATTTTTGGAATTATTAACCTTATCTATTTAGGAATATACTCATTGCAAATGATTCTTAATTCTTGTAAATAATTTGATTATTTCTTTTTAGTATGAGAAAAATTCCTTAGTTTCATTTGTAACTAACATAGTTAATAGCTGATGCTTCTATCCCTCAGTATTGTTTGGATGGTTGGTTGAGGGTAGTGTGATTCATGAAAAGGATGCTGTATTTGGCACCAGAACACCTAGTTTTGAATCCACTTAAGCTTTTAAACCTTTGGCAAGCCACTTGACTTCTCTGGGCCTTGTTTTTCTCTTCTGAAAAGAGTGAGTGTTCTGGATTAGAAAGAACCACTAAAACTTATTTTGTTTTTCTGTTAGCTTCTTTACTCCATTATTTTACTTCTTATTCTTTGGCTACTTCATTGTGTTTAGGGATCAGATACTTTAGATCAGTTGTGCAAAATTTGTCTTAACCTTAATGCCACTAGCACCAATGTGGTTTTTAGTTTGATTCCATGCTGTATATAATAAATACAAATCATGTTATGATTTTAGTCTTTAATGGACCTTGAAGTTTTAAATAAACTCTGCTTTTCTTTTAAAATTGTGATTTGAAATTCCTTAATTGACACTATTCTAACTAAATAACTGGTTTAGTCAGATAAAATGTGATCATAGAAGAAACTGGGGAAAATGTCTCTGTTTACTTTGAAAATCTTCTCTATTGATATTGTTTTAATTGTCATCACTATACTAGTCAAAAGCAAATTTAGGTATCAGTTCCTTATTTTTTCCTTTGAATTTCAATCCTGCTTTTCTATATCCTTGGTATCCCCATTCTCCCAGTTATCAGCATTTGAAGTTTCAGAATCATTTTTGACTTTTCCCTTTTTCATTAACTAGTTTAAATAGTTGTTGAGTGTATGATGCTTTCACTAAAATATCTTGTCTTTCACCTCTCTCCTCTCTCTTCACATTGTCATCACCCATCTTAATTGCCATTGTTTCACATTCGAATGATTTGGAATTGCCTTGTAGCTAGTCTTATCACTAGTCTCTACCTTTTTAATTACCTGATGAAAGGCAGCTAATGGCACAGTGGGTAGAGTGTCAGACCTGTTAGGAAGACCTGTGTTCAAACCAGTCTTAAGACACTTCTAGGAATATGACTCTGGGTAAATCATTGGACCTCTGTTTGCCTTGGTTTCTTCAGTGGTAAAATGAGAAGATAATATTTACCCAATAGAATGGTCATGAAAATGAAAGAAGATGATGTTTGTAAAAGTACTTTGTACAGTGCCTGGCTCATAGTAGGGATTGTATAAATGCTTCTCCCTAGCCCTGTGCAGGGCACTGTGCCAAGTCCTAGAGACAAAGGCAAAAACAAATTGGTCTTTGATCTCTTGGAGCTTACATTTTGCTGGAGCAGGGGACCAAGGCATAGCAGTCACAGTAAATACCCTAAGCCTTGGATAGAAGAAAGGAACTCTGTCAAGGAGTGCATATAGGAATCAAAGACAACTTTTGTAAAGAGAGTGAATTGAGAGGTGAAAGTTTGTATTTAAGGAACAGTTTTCAGTTTTGAATTAGAATGGAAGATGCTTGAAGAGTATTAATATAAAATAAATGTGGAAAAATAGTTAGGTTGTAGATAGAATGAGAATTCTTATACTTTATCCCTGAGGAAACACAGATCCAATGAAGATTTTTAAAAATTCACTTCAGTTTATAATAACCACCTAGAAATATAATTAGGCTCATAAATACAAAAATAGTCCCATATCTTAAGGAAGTTATATTTTATTGGGAGGGGGAAAATTATATGCAAATGAGTAACTGGGGCTGTAGGCTTTTAGGCTTTGTGGAGGGTGTAGCACTTAAGCTGAGGTTTGAAGTATATTAGAGTCCAAAAAGCAGAGTTGAAGAAGGATTAAGTTCTAATATCAAATGCCTCTTGTTTGTGTAGAGGAATGGAGGTACAGTGTTGTATTATTATAGGTAACAGCTGATAGACTGCCTTGGAACATAGGTACGCACAGAGTTATGTACATAACCCTGGTAAGGTAGGCTACAATCAGGTTAGGAAGGGCTTTAGAAGCTAAACAAGGGGATTGGGATTTTTCCCTGGAGAGGAGAGAGTCACAGGGGTTACTTGAGCCAGGGGAATGGCATGGCCAAAATCAAAGAATATTTATTTGACAACTGTGTAGAGGATAGGGGAAGAGATTAGGAGCAGAGATTAATTAGAATGTTGTAATCGATTAAGTAAGAAACTGGTGACAGTATGTTATTCCACAAATATTGATTAATTGCCAAACACTGCACTTGAGCCTGGGAATACAAGGACAAAAAGGGTAATCCTGCTCTTCAAGGATCTTACATGGGATTTGATGTGTACAGTTGGAAATATGCAAAATAAAAACACAATTACTTGGGAGAGGAAGGTTTCTATTAGTTAAATGAAGGATTAAGGAAAGACTTTGTGTAGAAAGTAGCACTTGAACTGAATTTTGAAAGAAATAGGAATCTTGAGAGAGAGGAGGAGAATAATTCAGGCAAGGGGGAAAGGCATGGAGGTGGGAGATGTTTATCTATCATGTGCCTGAAGTGTAGAATATAAGGGAAGGAGGGATATATGATAAAGATGAAAGTTAGGGGTAGTTTGGGAAGTGTTTTCAAAGCTCCCCCCTCTCCTTCCTAGAGGTAATAGGGAAAGCTCTTAGATTTTGAGTGTTGTGGTCAGATTGACACTGTAGGAAATCACCAGCAACTATGTGGTGAATGAATATGTTGAAGTGGCATAGTAACCTGAGAGAGGGAGTCTAGTTAGAAGATTATTTTCAGTATTCCAAATAAGAGAAGATGAGTTTCAGTCAGGATTGTGGCCATGTGAATAGAGAAAAAGAGGTATTACTGGATTAATGGAAGGAACTGAAGGAAACTGAACTAACTGAAGGAAACAAACATTTTCAGACATTGCCAGGGTCTGTCCTTCTTCCTTCCTTTTTCTTTTTTTTTTTTTAACTATACTTTTTGGTTACAAGAGAAGTCTGAAGGGGCACAGTCAATAGGCAGTGAATAATGTAAAAATAAAAAGAAGAAATGAATATTAGTAAATATTTTTTAAGTGCACAGAAAAGAACAGAACAGAATTCAGAAAGGGGCACAGGCAAGCAGAGTGGTGTTAACTATCTTGTTAAATGTTTGCACACTTAAATTTTACAAAATGGATGTGCAGATTATTTGTCTTGTTTATTGATTTCCATTGCTGTTCAAGCACTTCGGCATAGCAGCCATTTATCTGAAAAGTTTTGCATATGTTACTTTGTAGAATAGAGACACAAACATTGTAAAGATTAGTTTAATTATTACATCTACATTTACCATAGTGTACTGACCTCCTTTTGTTATCTTGATAGTTTGCAAGAGTTCATTTGTATTAGTGCTTTATTTCAGTTAGATCTAGGAAATTGGGATAGAACCAACTATGTTAATATAGCTTGAAATTGTCATAAATGTAAATATAATTATTAAAATATGAAAAATAAGGAATAAAGTTAACATAAAACCCTCAATTTATTAAAATAAGCATTTTAAAATAAATAAATTTCAAATAATCTGAACCAAAAATGCTTATTGTGCCCTCATCCTTGTCTGAATAAAGTATCAATATTTTTGGTATAATTGCAGTCATTGGGCATATTCTGGTTCTGTTGAATTTTGCTTTGTAACAGTTTGTGTATCTTTGCATATTTCCTTAAATCTTTTTATTATAACGAAAATGCCATAGATAAAGTAAGCCACCTACCTATTCTCTGATTTGACATAAGGTTGTATCTCTTTTTTTTTTAAATGGGAGGGGTGTAATCGGGAATACAAAATTCTTGCAAATAAAGCAGCTGCACATATTTCTGTAAAAGTCCTTTTTTGTAGTGCTGTAGAAGAGGAATTTTATTAAGTTAAAGAACATGAGTTTTATGACTCCTATATTTCAAAAATTTTGTGGTAGTTTTCAACCTCACAACAGTTTAATAAAGCCCTCCCCCCCTTTTTCTTCACCACTACTGGCTTTGTTTTATCACTTTTTATGTACTGACTTTTGTGGAATGTTAACCATTTTATGTATACTTTGAAAAAATTTAAAAACTTTATTTGACTGTTTATTCCTTTCTGTTTCATTTTGTGGAATTGGTAAGGTGAGATGAATTGTTAAAGTCTTGGATCTCAGTTTTTTCATTTTTAAAAGTAGGGTATTGGAGTAGATGGTCACAAGCTAGCTTTTGATCCAAGCTTCTAAACACTTTTTTTAAATTTGGATTTTTGCAAGGCATGGGGTTAAGTGACTTGCCCAGGATCACACTGCTAAATAAGTGTCAAGTGTCTTGAGGCCAGATTTGTGCTCAGGTCCTCCTGACTCCAGGGCCAGAGCTCTATTCACTGAGTCACCTAGCTGCCCCTTCCTAAATGGTTTCTGCTTCTCTTAACTCTTCACATGGTAGCTCTTGACATTATTAGAGTGCTTCTCTGAACTGGAACAGTTTCTTGGTAACCTGGAGAGAAAGTTGAGCCAACATACAGTTGGCAACAATGGAGCAGAAAAGGAATGGGCAGTTTTCAGAGATTTGGTATATAGAACTATATTTGCCCATCTAGGTCAGAACATCAAGACTGGTTTGATGAAAATGAAGGGGAAATAAAGAAGCTGCTAAATGAAAAACAACTCCAGTGACTTTACTAGCAGATAGTTTATCCATTTTTAAGAAGGCAGTATTTAATTCTATCAAAAGTAAAGTACAAGTGAAGCTTTGAGAAATAAAGAATTGACTCCATATGAAGGCAGGTAAAATTCAGTTTTAATGCTGATAGTAACAATCCAGAGTGTTTTTATGATGCTCTGAAGGCTATTTATAGATAAAAGACCTATGGGTTCATCTCAGCTACTTAGTGGTAATGTATCCATATTGATTAACAATAGAGATCTGACCCTAGAGAGATAGACTGAACACTTCCATAGTATTCTTAACAGACAATAATCATCAATCAATGCAGAAACTATTGACCATGGTAACTTGAGGTAACTCAAGTTGAAGTCAATCAGTCCCTAGCTGAAGTTCTAACTGAAGAAGTGGTTTTGAATGCTATTAGGCTCCTTTCAAGTGGCAAAGGATCTAGTGCTGATTCTATTTCAGCTGAGATCTACAAGATGGTGGTGGGTGGGGGTCATTGCTCATAAAAAAGCCAACTGATAAATTCTGGGTTATATTACATGAAAAGATTATCCACCAGGAATTCATGTCATCCATCTCTGTAAAGGTAAAGGGAATAGATTGTCCTGTGACAATCACAAGGGTATTTCTCTTTTAGCCATTGCTGGAAAGATTCTTGCCAGTGTCCTCAATAGACTGATCCTTCACCTGGAAGTAGGTCTGAGAGCCGGGTTGACTTCAGAAAGGGTTAAGGAACAGTGGATATGGTGTTTGCAGCCTAACAATGCCAGGAAAAATGTCAGGAGCAGAACAGAGTTCTGTATACAGCATCTGTAGATCTGATCAAGGTCTTTGATATCATAAGTCCTGAGGGTTTATGGAAAATTGTCAGACTTTGGTTGCTCAGAGAAGTTCATCAGTATTGTATGTCAACTGGCATGCTTCCCTGGGTTCTGGATAGTGGATGATGCTCTCAAGACTTCCCAGTCACCAATAGAGTGAAACAAGGATGTGTTCTCACTCCCATACTTTTTAAAGCATGATGTTTTCAGCCATGTTCTCAAATGCCTTCACTGAGGATGAATATGGCAAATTCTTCAGTTTGAAAAGACTGTAAGCCAAGACCAAAGTGGAGGAAGTGTTAGTGTGTGATCTTCTGTTTGCAGATCTGTGCACTCAATGCAGCCTCTTGAAGCTGAGATGCAATAAAGTATGGATCAATTCTCTGCTACTTATACTAATTTTGGTCTAACAACACCAAGAAAACACAGGTGCTCTATCAGCCAGCACCACACCATCTATAAGTGAAATCATTGATCACAGCAAATGGAGAAGTTTTGAGTACTATGGACAAGTTCAGTTAGCTCCTTTCCAAGGAGGTACATGTTGACAATGAGATTGACACTCATATGGCCAGAGTTAGCTCAGTATTTAGGAGATTCTGAGAGAAAGTGTGGAAGAGAAGAGGTATTAGACTAACCAAACTGAAGGTCTACAGAGCCATTGTGCTGACTTCATTGCTATATGCCTGTGAAACCTGTACAGTCTACCAGTGCTATGTCAGGAAACTGAATCGCCTTCATTTGAATTGTTTTAGGAAGATTCTGAAGATCACCTGGCAGGAGAAGATAGCAGGCCCTGAGGTTCTTCCTCAAGCTAAACTGCTTAGCATTCCAACATTACTACAGAGAGTGCAACTTTGATGGGCTGACCATGTTGTTCAAATGCCAAACATACACTTGACAAAAAAGACTATTTTACGGAGAGCTCACATACTCGCAGTGGTGTCGGAATAAGTGATACAGGGATTACCCTGAAGGTCTCGCTTAAGAACCTTAGAATTGATGGTGCAGCGTAGGAGACACTGGCACAAGACTGCCTACCATGGCATGCCCTCATCAGAGAGATTATCTTTAAGGTTTATTACTCTAATTCTGATGTTATAATTCTTTGCATACTGCCTCTCCTTCCCATTTCTGTTCTATTTGTACCCCCTACCATACTTCAAGACCCAGTTTAGGTGTCACCTTCCCTTCACCTTCCCACCTTCTCCATGACAAATGTCTCAGAATTTTGCCTAGATTGCCTTTGGACTTTAGTTCATTCTCCCTTGCCATCATGGTTATTTATGTTTTTGTTGTATTCCTCTATGCTAAGCTAAAGATTTATGTAATTTTTGTGAACATAATCACAATATTTCATATGGTACATAAGTTAATATTTATTATTTTTATTTGAAGTAAATAAGAGAACTTGTCCAATCTTTCTGGGATTGAAGAGAGATGGCAGCCTTCAGAGAATGTTGATGAGCCTAATATGATCTTTAGATAACTACTTCTGGGTCTAGTTCCACCATTACTGTTACTATTATGGTTGTTCCTCCTACTGCTATAACTACTATAATTACTGTAACTATACTTATTACAACAACAACAATAGTGTTTGGGAAGAATTATATTAACAAGTAAAAGGAATAGCATAAATACTTTTTACTATCCCTGTGGCTATCAAAGTAATTGTAATAAGGAAAACCTCTCTCCTGTCCATGCTTCATAAGATTGATACATGTTGAAGACCTAACTCAGGTGTTTGAATCACTTTAGAATTTTGTTATATAATTTAACATTTTTGAAGATGTCATTTGATATCATATGATTTCTCTAAATTAGCTTTAATTTCTCTATTGGGTCCAAAAATGTTCATTACTTAACTGAAGCTTTCATTGCTTATTTATTATTGAGTGCCTTTTCAGTACCAGGTCCAATATTAAAACACAAGCCCTTATGCTATCATGGAAATTTCTTTGAACACTGTTTTTCTATTTCAGATTTAATCCAGTGCACAAATGAGATGAATGTGAACATCCCTCAATTGGCAGACAGCTTGTTTGAAAGAACTACTAACAGTAGTTGGGTGGTGGTCTTCAAGTCTCTCATTACGACTCACCATTTGATGGTATATGGAAATGAGGTAAGCTGTATTTCTGGCAATGGCTAATTCTCTATTCACCTGATTGCTCATTTTTTTCTCCTACTTACAGACTTTGTTTCTAGGAATTATAGGAGAAAAATTCAGTAGAGACAAAGTTATAGCTGTCTTCTCTTTGACAAGGCAAAAATAATTGGGAATATGAAAATCATGAATTGTAAGAAAGATGTGAGCAGAATAGGTAAAACACTGAAATGGATTTCATTGAAATGAGTTAACTTGGAAATCAAGAGACAATTTTGGATTAACCATGTTGTCACAGCATGTCATTGTTGAAACTTAGTGATACTGCTTATGCTGAGAGTCACTATTTTGTTGCCAGATATCAGAAACTGGTGCTTTGCTTGGTATTACTAGAGCATCATGCCTGAAACTGGAGGAAAAATTGTACTCAAGGGGACTTCCCGTGCAGCATTCAGACCATTACCAGAAGTCCTGTTCATCAGGCTACAGGGTGAGATGGTTCTGGTAGAGGCAAATCAGAAGGATGTCTCTGCACAATATACCACTCACTATAATAAATATAATGTGCAAACTCATGCCACCATTAATTTGATTGTGATCTTCAAAAAATCAAAGGACAGCTATTACCTTATTACATCTTGGAAATGGGTCAGTACTTGCTTCTAGTCAGTTCTTTACTAATCTTGGCCAGATACTTGTGATTTACTGAGACTGCCAGAATTTGTAGTTCTGCCACAGAGCCCTAGTCCAAACCCATGAGGGGGGGAGTAAACAATGCTGAATTTAAAAGGCTACGAAGGCTTGATTCTCCTTCAACCACCCTTCTTCCCTTTTTCCTTCCCTTTTGGAAAATAATGGACTTAAAGGGCATTCTGCTGAAAGGAACCTTCAGTACCTGACTGTAGAGGACTTTTTGATGTTTCAGATGGTAGCTTAATTCAACAAGCTATTATTGAGTACCTGCTGTCTATAAGACACTATTTAAATGATACTAGAAATTCATTAAGGTTCTGACTTTTCAAAATAATTTATAGTATAGTAGAAATCATTGCA